>NC_057806.1:257124170-257443772 GCF_018294505.1 Triticum aestivum | reverse complement strand
CACCGCTCGCCGCAGCCGCCAGGTCGCCGCCCCTCACCGCCGCGGCCAGCGCGCCGGCGAGCTCCACCTCGGGCTCCGGCCTCCTCCCCTCGAGCAACTCCGGCGAGCTCCATCTCCGGCGAGGACGAACCTCGGGAAGCGCGCCGAACCGGATCTGGATCTGGATCTCGTCTGGGTTGACTTTCCGTCCCTAACCCTAATTTTTTTGCCTATGTTCATCATGTCGTAACTCCTCATCTGTAGCTTCGTTTTGGGCATATAGCATATCAAAATGTTCGTCTCAGAGAGTACATTATTTCATCTCATTGCATCATTTTAATTTGAGTTCATCTTGATACCGGAGATGCTGTTAGAAGTATGCTATTTGAGATAATTGACAGATCTGCTACTCCAATTAGATATTTGTCATTTTTTCCATGATTATTGTGTGCATGATATGCCCATGGGCTTTACATGTGTTTTGTTATATGTTTTTCCATCTGTCCAGAGGTGCAACCCATGTATTTTTATGATGTGTGTGGTGACTAGCACAAGCTTGCCAAGTGGAGCATTTGTTAATGCTGATTTCAGGGACTTAGCATTTCCACTAAGTCCTTGACCTGTTTATCTCATATGGCCATATGTTCATGTTGTTTCCTAGTGATCCGTGCCTCTTTTGAGGAAGATCAGTAAGGATGTTTTGTTAATCTTGTAGTGCTCTATCCATCCGTGTCTTTGTTTGCAATTATGGAGCACCCTAGCTTGAGTCAATCGAGCTCTACTTTTGTCATTTCGTGAATCTGGGCAGATTGTCTACTTGTTAGCGATTTTGCCGATGATGTTGTAGTTGATCCGTGCATGCTATGTTATTGTTCTTGCCATGTCTAGCTTGTATTTTGTGTATTCTTGATGGGTGTATGCTTAGCTTTTCATGACTTGCTCTGTAGCGAGTGCATCGAGCTCGTAAACATGCCTACTTGATATCTGTTTTCAGCATGCTCCAGTTTTCACTAAGTCTGAGAACTGATTCTGTTTTTGCCATGTTCACATGCTTGCAAATGTATTTTCTGATCCCTTTTGGCTCAAGGTCACTAAGGGACTTTTGTGAAGATATTTGAGTAGCTCCATTCCATGCTTTACTTTGCCATGTTCATGTCCTGTAGCATATAGTATTCATGCTCCGAAGAGTTCTATCTGATCTGAAATTCCAGACAAGTGTTAATTTCACTAAGTCTGAAATCTGTTTGCCAAATGCATTTTTGCCATGCTTGTTTGAACCTGTTAATGGATTAATTGGCCGTAGGTCAGTGCTAAACTTTTGTTAAGCTTCATGAATGGATTCCTGCCATGTATTTTTGTGCCATGTTTGTGTGCTGTAGCATGTTCATCTTGTTGCATTTAGATAGCTACTTGCTGTAAATCGCAGAACGTGGCCATATTTGAATTGCTTGTCATTTCCAAACCGTAACTCTGATTCCGGCGTTCTTTATATCGTTTTCAAGCGATTTCATCTCATCTTTACGGTTGTAGATAACTTGAACCTTAACTTAATTAAAATGAATCAACAGTGTGAGTTACCGTGATGGTCCCTTCTCGGCGGAGTCCGGGAAGTGAACACGGTGTTGGAATAATGCTTGCGCAGGTGGTTCTCTAGTTACTCGTTCGCGCTTTGCCTCCTCTTCTCACTCTCTTTTGCAAACAGGATAGCCACCATATATGCTAGTCGCTTGCTGCAGCTCCACATATTTACCTTGCCTTACCTATTAAGCTTAAATAGTCTTGATCGCGAGGGTGCGAGATTGCTGAGGCCCCGTGGCTCACAGATTACAATTACACCAGATGCAGGGCCTGATGATTCCGCTCCAGATGGCGCACTTGAGCTCAAGTGGGAGTTCGACGAGGACTCTCAATGATACTACGTGTCTTTTCCTGATGCTTAGTAGTGGTGCCCAGTTGGGGTGATCGGGACCGTGTCGCATGTTGGGTTTATCTTTTATTTTGGCGCCGTAGTCGGGCCATGAATGTTTGAATGCTGTAATGTTATTTATGCTCTTTGATTGACGCGGCGAGTGTAAGCCAACTATGTATCTCCCCTTTATTATCTATATTACATGGGATGTTGTGAAGATTGCCTAACTTGCGACATTGCTTTCAATGCGGTTATGTCTCTAAGTCGTGCCTCGACACGTGGGAGCTATAGCCGCATCGAGGGCGTTACACACAGGACAAGGAGAAGCTTGCTTACTACGCCTACACCCGCTCCCTCGCCCACGCGCGCGGTGGCTCGCAGGACGACGAGAAATTTTTACTACTCCCTGCTTTACTCCTCGTCCCTACCTTGGTTAGAGATATTATCATATTGTTTGAAATATATGTCTTTCAGTAGTAGGAGTAGTATGGTGATACATAGGAGTACTACTACAACAATTACCTTGGAGTCCATGGTATAGCAAGCTACCCTAGGCTATGTTACTACTCCCTCATTTCCGGTTTATGGCTTAGTTTCAAAATCTCTCGAACCAAGGTAGATGGTGAGTGGTGAATTAATTTTGTAGTTTGCACAAGTAATTAGTATGCTCGTTTTTCTCAAGAAGTTATGTTTACCGATGCATTAATTACAACAAATGCATGCATGACCACTAAATTTCCATGAACCTCTACATGCATTGGCGAGTTTTCTCATGATACTGCTTGCATTGTGTGATTTAATGCACCTCGAAATCCAAACATGTGATGGTACTACTAGTAGAATTGAGACTTATAAAACAAAAAAACAATTTTTTCAGATGAGCCCTATAAACTGGAAAGGAGGGAGTAGTAAGTAGTACTACCTCCATAGTGGGTACGTACTTCGTAAAATCAGATTTTCCCAAAACTAAGTCACTCAACCTTTATTTGCTTGTTTCCCTTCCTGCATCGTTACCTCACACAGACTATGCCAAACTCCCCTGCCAGCCGCGCGGGAAAATACCTACCCCCGCCTTTTTTAGTCCGGGTTTGAATCGATGGATCACATGAAGCAGCAAAAACCAAGCCGTGTCTTGTACTCCTCTGTCATACTAATTAAAAGAGTGGAGACATTCGCTTTCATGAATTCTATACTTTCTCTCGCTGACATGTGGGACGTATAGAAACCGGCTCGATGTGTCGTGCACCAAATAATAGTGTAGAACAGCAGGGGGACGGACCCCAGTCGTAGCGCCCCAGTTGTAGTAATGAGCAATGAGATGTCAAATCACAATGCCGCACCTTCCCAGACGGACGAAGCCACCATTATTTCACACTTCGCTGAATCCGCTTCGTCATCATCTCCTTCAAGAAAACCATGTATTGTTTCTGCCAATGTTTTGCCTCAAGAGGGATGTGCATCGCCTTGGTATATCATGACATGTGGGACCGCATGACAGGCCATGCTCCCCGGCCCACCGCTCGGTAAAATCACCTCATTTTTACTACTTTTCCTTCGTCTCAGTTTATAGGGCATGCACGTCGTTCTAGGTTGAGAATTTAACTAGCTATATATGTGATGAACAATATATGTTTAGAAACTACATCCGCTTAAGAATCCAATGATATACTTTTTGTGACATAGTAACTCATATTTAGTTAGTCAAATGGATGATCTAGAACTACGTGCATGCCCTATAAACCGAGATGGAGGGAGTAGTATCTTTTTAGATCAATATAGTCGGGATTCACCTAGGAGCAAAACCTAGTGGTAGGTTGCTCCTGTCGTGTTGGTGTAGCAACTCAAGCAAGGTAAGTCCGCACACGAAATGGCGACACACTTAACAGGACCCCTTTGGCTGACATGTGGCTCATCCACCATCTTGTTCCACGTGCGATGCACCAAATTACTGTTCAGAGCAGCGGTTGGACTTGGAGGCACCCCGTTCGTAGCGCTGCAGTAGTAGTAAATGAGCGATGAGGGGTCAAATCACAAAGCCCTACCTTTCCCGCATTAAGTTGGATGGACAAAGCAACCATCATTTCACTCTAGGGAGCAAGAGCATAAGGAAAAGAGAAAACCAATGATGCGTGTAGCAGCTACCCAGGGCACCCTAGTGTAGGAGCCTCCACTACTAATCCGCTTCTCCCTCGTCCTCGTGATGAAAAACGATGATGCGGCTGGTAGGGTTTGTAGGAGTACTACAGCATGCGGGGCCACGGTGTAGTAAATGGGAGAGGGGTTGAGTTCGAGTCGACGCCTTAAAACGGGTGGGCCGCTTGGTTTTATGGGAACGAGGCAGCATTTTGGGTTCGGGGACCAGTGGAGATATATGTGGTACACAAAATTGTGGGCATAGGTTCGACCGAAAGGCAATGACGCATGGGCCCCGCATTTTGATATACTCGCGGCTGCGTGAAATTTTCTACTCAAAATAATGCATAAAAGTTCCTCCAAAAACATCTATAACTAATGGGAAGTGAATGTATGCTTAAAATGGAAAAAGGAAAAAATGAATTGCAGTTAAAAGAATGACATTTCTAACAAAAATGTGAATGTGAACTACATATCTGTGCATGTGACCAACACATACATTGTCAATTCAAAATGTAATGCAAGACATAAATTATGAGTAACATGCACAAATTGATGATGTGGTGCTTGCAGGCATAGAGTACAAAAACAATGTGATTTATGACTTGCATGCATGACGTGTTCTTGTGCCATAGTTGCATGTCCAGGAAAAAAGCTACTAGTGGGTTGTACTAGCTATTTAGGAATAGAAGATGTATACATGGAAGTTGTAGGGAAAGAGATGACATGTATGTCAATTCCTATGAGTAGGGATTGGAAAAGAGATGTCATTTGGTTCACATCATATGAACTTTCCTATTGAATCTAGAGATGACATGTATCTCAATTCCTATGAGGAGGGATTGGAAAAAGAGATGTCATTTGGTTCACACCATGGGAACTTTTCTATTGAATATCCGCTAATGTTTATTTTCCTTTGAAAATGTGGGAGTATAGGAATCCATTCATATGAACCAAGTGGCTCTAAAGCTATAAAAATGATATCATGTTTATTTTCCTTTGAAATGTGGAGTATATGAATCTATACCTATGAACCAATTGGCTCTAAAGGAAAAAATCATATCATATAGAGTTCCTATGGTATTCCTCCACACCAAAGGATGGTTGAAATTGTTGTAGGTGATACGACAGTCTTTCTTTGTGATGAGGACATCAATACCATTGTTACACCCACAGCCCCTACTGCTACATATACGGGACCAATTACTAGAGCTCGCGCACGCCAATTAAATTATCAGGTACTTTCATTTCTTGGTAATGATTCTAATGTTCATGAGAATATGATGCTGCCTAAATTGGATACATTTGTTTCGCTTACAAATGAAGGGCCTAGCTTGGAGAAGGATGAACATTGGAGCAAGAACAAGCATGGAGATGATGCCATGCACAAGGGGAACAAGAACGGAGTTACAAGTGATGATTTCAGGACTTTGAAGCCACCATAATGGGTGCATGAAGCCTTGGACGAAATATACAAGATGCCACTTCATAAATTTCGTCCCGAGGCTATTATAGGTGTTGCGTCACCTTTTTATTGGGCCAGGCCCATGTAATTTCGAATTACATAAGTATAGGCTATTTTTAGAGTCCGTATGTGTGGGGAAACAAGAGATAGGGTTGATTTCGGACCCCTCCACCAAGGGCCACGAAATTCCCCCTCTCTTCCTCCATATATACAGCCCTTAGGGCACCGTTTAGACTTTGGGTTTTGTTTAGATTAAAAGTTCGCCATAGCTGCAACTTCGCGTACTTCGTTTGTGTTCAACGACCAGACAAAGGCGTCACAGAACCCCACCTTGATCAATAAAGCTTTCATCTTATATTCGCCATATCCAGATTGCAATCTTAGTTTCTTGCTTGTTCTTCGTTTGCTCGCAGGAAACAGACCCTCGTGGTCAGGTTGATCGTGCTCCGGCGTGGTCAATAACCTCTTGGAGTTGGTTTAGCGATTGCTAAGGCGCGACGTCCTCGCACGTTCGTAGTCGGATCGTCAAAGTCGACTGCCACCAAAGCGATATCCATCATCTCATTGAAAGACGGGACACCTTTGCCTGTATCAAGTGGTATCAGATTTCCAGGTTGCTCGGTGAGATTTTATAGTTTTTCATAGTTTAGATCGAGTCTGTTCTTCATACCTATAGTCCACGAAAAAGCCAAAAAAATTAGGGTTAGTTCATCCCATCCGAACCAATCTGAGCCTTGCATAATCTTTTCTGTATTTGCTTTGTTGAATTTGCGGTTGCATCGTCGTGTCCAGTTGCTGGTCTTAGCGTCTAGTCTTTTAGAGTTTCGAGTTCTATTCACAGGTGTCACGTCGCCGCTGCCATATATCACCACCGCATCATCATCGTCGCTGTTGCCATATACCACCACCACATATTCACCGCCAATCTGAATCCATATACGCCACCACATATCCGCCGCCATCACGCCAATCCGAGTTCACCTGCAACATATATCCGCCACCTGTCCGTGTTCCACCAGATTCATCTCCGCCACCAGTCCGAGTTCCACCAGATTCATCTCCGCCACCAGTCCTAGTCCGAGTCCAATAATTGTTGCATTGTTCTCGATTTCCAGATCACGCGATACTTCGAGTCGTGACAGAGAAGGACTCCCCAACTTCCGAGCCATCCGCAGAAGAAAAATAGTTCCAATTTCAAAAAAAAAACTAAGTCTGGAAAATTCTGGCTAGGCAGTTTTTAGACCATTTGTAGACTTTTTCGAAAAAAATTTGTTGCGGAGGAAAAAAAAAGAGGAAGAAAAAGTGGAAAAAAAAGAGAAAAAAAAATTCAGAGTGTGCTCCTCCCTTGTTTACGTGCCGCGCCGTGATTTTGTTGGTGTTCTAGGCTCGCGTCTCTAGCACAGTCTAGCCTAGGACCAGCACAGTACCGTCGTTGAGCGTTTATTCAACTTTGCATCTCTGAATTGATTATTGCTGACCCTTTTTGCTACCATATTATAAGCCTTCTCAGCTCCACATACATCTACGTCGTGCGTTTGACTCTCCCTGGTAATCTCTCAATCCAAGCTTTGAGAGTTTTGACTACAACGGTTGCCGATCACCGCCTGTTGCTGGGTAAGAACTGGTAAGAATTTGAGTTTTGCTTGACGGATTTGTGACACCCACCACCACCACTTGTTCGTAGTCTGTAGGATCATATTCTTGTGTGTTTCTATTGCTGCTAACCATGCCAGGATCACAAGCCGACGAGATTGACTGGGAGAATTTATCGAACAAGGAGCTTCATGATAAGTTTCAGCAAATGATGACTGAACAGGTGCAAGATGTGCTGAACAATTTTGAAGAGGCCATGGAGAAGATCACTGGCCTTGAGAAGACGTTCGAAACAAAGCTCGATAACAAGTTTAATGAATTGCTCGCGCGTTTTCCACCACCACCACCCGCTGCACCTAACGCACCTCTCCAACAACAACAACAACGACTACCTCCACGTCGCGAAACAGACCTCCGCCGAGCAAGCCGTGTTCCTCTTGTGTTTGGCCAAACTGTTGGTGCTGCTGTTGATATTTCTATGGCTCCTGCTGCTGATGCGGAGGAGGATGATTATGTGGGAGATTATGAGGATGAGGTTGATCAAAATCAGCACTACGTGCAGCCACCTGTACCACCACCAGCAGGTCGACCTCAGGTATATATTCGTAATGGTAGGCCTGCACCACCACCTCAGGTACGAGATGATGTCCATATTCCTAAACTGAAATTGAATATTCCACCATTTGAGGGTAGATATGTTCCTGATATATATCTTACTTGGGAGTTAGAAACTGAACAACGATTTACATGTTTACAATATCCTGAGGAGAGACGGGTTGGTGCTGCTGTTTGTGCTTTCACTAGTTTTGCATGTGTATCGTGGTCTGGACATTGTAGATTATATCCTATTCCAACTACTTGGGCTGCTTTGAAAACTGCTATGCGTACGCGTTGGGTTCCACCATATTATCAACGTGAATTGCTTCAAAAATTGCAGCGTTTAAGACAAGGGAAAAATTATGTAGAAGAATATTATCAGGAATTACAAACTGGCATGATTAGATGTGGTATTGTTGAGGAGAATGAAGCTATGCTTGCACGTTTTCTGGGTGGATTAAATAGAGAGATTCAGACCATTCTAGACTATAAGGAGTATACTAATATCACTCGTTTATTCCATCTTGCTTGTAAAGCTGAACGTGAAGTGCAGGATCGACAAGCATTGGGGCGAACTAACTTTTCTGCAGGACGACCTTCATCATGGACACCACGTGCATCTTCTACTTCAACTGCACCAGCACCTCCATCCGGTGCCACCTCCAGCCGTGATACAACAAAACAGGCACAACCACCATTATCTGCCAAGAGCGCACCTGCGGGGCCTGCACAACGTTCTTCTTCTTCCATGGCATCAACAGGGCACACAAGTGATATTATTTGTCGTCGTTGTAAGGGAGGAGGTCATTATGCGAGAGAATGCAAATCTCCGCGTGTGATGATTGCTACCGCGGATGGTGGATATGAGTCCGCCAGTGACTATGATGAGGAGACTTTGGCTCTTATTACACGTGAAGAACATGGTGGAGATGATTCTGATCATGAGACGCAATACATGTGATGAGGACATCAATACAATTGTTACACCCACAGCCCCTGCTGCTATACATACTGGACCAATTACTAGAGCTCGTGCACGCCAACTAAATTACCAAGTACTTTCGTTTCTTGGTAATGATTCTAATGTTCATGAGAATATGATGCTGCCTAAATTGGATACATTTGTTTTGCTTACAAATGAAGGGTCTAGCTTGGAGAAGGATGAACATTGGAGCAAGAACAAGCATGGAGATGATGGCATGCGCAAGGGGAACAAGAACGGAGTTACAAGTGATGATTTCAGGACTTTGAAGCCACCATAATGGGTGCATGAAGCCTTGGACGAAATATACAAGATGCCACTTCATAAATTTCGTCCCGAGGCTATTTTAGGTGCTGCGTCACCTTATTATTGGGCCAGGCCCATGTAATTTCGAAATACATAAGTATAGGCTATTTTTAGAGTCCGTATGTGTGGGGAAACAAGAGATAGGGTTGATTTCGGACCCCTCCACCAAGGGCCACGAAATTCCCCCCTCTTCCTCCATATATACAGCCCTTAGGGCATCGTTTAGACTTTGGGTTTTGTTTAGATTAAAAGTTCGCCATAGCTGCAACTTCGCGTACTTCGTTTGTGTTCAACGACCAGACAAAGGCGTCACAGAACCCCACCTTGATCAATAAAGCTTTCATCTTATATTCGCAATATCCAGATTGCAATCTTAGTTTCTTGCTTGTTCTTCGTTTGCTCGCAGGAAACAGACCCTCGTGGTCAGGTTGATCGTGCTCCGGCGTGGTCAATAACCTCTCGGAGTTGGTTTAGCGATTGCTAAGGCGCGACGTCCTCGCACGTTCGTAGTCGGATCGTCAAAGTCGACTTCCACCAAAGTGAAATCCACCATCTCATCGAAAGACGGGACACCTTTGCCTCTATCAAGTGGTATCAGATTTCCAGGTTGCTCGGTGAGATTTTACAGTTTTTCGTAGTTTAGATCGAGTCTGTTCTTCATACCTACAGTCCACGAAAAAGCCACAAAAAAAATTAGGGTTAGTTCATCATATCCGAACCAATCTGAGCCTTTGCATAATCTTTTTAGGGTTTTGCTTTGTTGAATTTGCGGTTGCATCGTCGTGTCTAGTTGCTGGTCTTAGAGTCTAGTCTTTTAGAGTTTCGAGTTCTGGTCATAAGTTGTCACGCCGCCGCCGCTCCATCATCATCGCCCCTGCCATCCACCACCACCGCTCCGAATCCGTATCCATATACCACCACCGATCCATATCCATATACTACCACCACCGCTGCCATATACCACCACCATATATCCACCACCAATCCGAGTTCCTTGATTATTAGGGTTGTTTTCGAGATCCATCTAGTTTCCGATTCGTGTTTCCTTGCCGGAGTAGGTTTCGGAAAAAAAAAAGTCGGGTAGCCACGCTCCGTTTAGGCCCAAAATTTTTTGAAAACGCATTTTTCGAAAAAATTTCTGGCTATCCTATTTTTAGGTGTTTCTGAGTGTTTTGAGACAGGTGCCATTATAGTAAGTTTTTTTTGACCCGTTTCCAGTTTTTGGGTCCGGGCAGTCAAAAAAAAAATTGGTCGAAAAAATTTCGTGCCCATCCTGTCAGTTTGAGCTAAGAAGAGTTTTGAGACACTCGCCATTATAGTGATTTTTCACAAAAAAAAAAGCAGCGCAAAAAAAGAGCGCAAAAAAAAAGGCAGCGCAAAAAAAAAGAAGAGCGAAAAAAAAATTCAGAGTGTGCTTTTCCCTTGTTTACGTGCCGCGCCGTGATTTTGTTGGTGTTCTAGGCTCGCGTCTCTAGCACAGTCTAGCCTAGGACCAGCACAGTACCGTCGTTGAGCGTTTATTCAACTTTGCATCTCTGAATTGATTATTGCTGACCCTTTTTGCTACCATACTATAAGCCTTCCCAGCTCCACATACATCTACGTCGTGTGTTTGACTCTCCCTGGTAATCGCTCTATCCAAGCTTTGAGAGTTTTTGACTACAACGGTTGCCGATCACCGCCTGCTGCTGGGTAAGAACTGGTAAGAATTTGAGATTTGCTTGACGGATTTGTGATACACCACCACCACTTCTTAGTAGTCTGTAGGATCATATTCTTGTGTGTTTCTATTGCTGCTAACCATGCCAGGATCACAAGCCGACGAGATTGACTGGGAGAATTTATCGAACAAGGAGCTTCATGATAAGTTTCAGCAAATGATGACTGAACAGGTGCAAGATGTGCTGAACAATTTTGAAGAGGCCATGGAGAAGATCACTGGCCTTGAGAAGACGTTCCACCACCACCACCCGCTGCACCTAACGCACCTCTCCAACAACAACAACAACGACTACCTCCACGTCGCGAAGCAGACCTCCGCCGAGCAAGCCGTGTTCCTCTTGCGTTTGGCCAAACTGTTGGTGCTGCTGTTGATACTTCTGTGGCTCCTGCTGCTGATGCGGAGGAGGATGATTATGTGGGAGATTATGAGGATGAGGTTGATCAAAATCAACACTACATGCAGCCACCTGTACCACCACCAGCAGGTCGACCTCAGGTATATATTCGTAATGGTAGGCCTGCACCACCACCTCAGGTACGAGATGATGTCCATATTCCTAAACTGAAATTGAATATTCCACCATTTGAGGGTAGATATGTTCCTGATATATATCTTACTTGGGAGTTAGAAACTGAACAACGATTTACATGTTTACAATATCCTGAGGAGAGACGAGTTGCTGCTGCCGTTTGTGCTTTCACTAGTTTTGCATGTGTATGGTGGTCTGAACATTGTAGATTATATCCTATTCCAACTACTTGGGCTGCTTTGAAAACTGCTATGCGTACGCGTTGGGTTCCACCATATTATCAACGTGAATTGCTTCAAAAATTGCAGCGTTTAAGACAAGGGAAAAATTCTGTAGAAGAATATTATCAGGAATTACAAACTGGCATGATTAGATGTGGTATTGTTGAGGAGAATGAAGCTATGCTTGCACGTTTTCTGGGTGGATTAAATAGAGAGATTCAGACCATTCTAGACTATAAGGAGTATACTAATATCACTCGTTTATTCCATCTTGCTTGTAAAGCTGAACGTGAAGTGCAGGATCGACAAGCATTGGGGCGAACTAACTTTTCTGCAGGCCGACCTTCATCATGGACACCACGTGCATCTTCTACTTCAACTGCACCAGCACCTCCATCCGGTGCCACCTCCAGCCGTGATACAAGAAAACAGGCACAACCACCATTATCTGCCAAGAGCGCACCTGCGGGGCCTGCACAGCGTTCTTCTTCTTCCATGGCATCAACAGGGCACACAAGTGATATTATTTGTCGTCGTTGTAAGGGAGGAGGTCATTATGCGAGAGAATGCAAATCTCCGCGTGTGATGATTGCTACCGCGGATGGTGGATATGAGTCTGCTAGTGACTATGATGAGGAGACTTTGGCTCTTATTACACGTGAAGAACATGGTGGAGATGATTCTGATCATGAGACGCAATACATGGCTCCTGAAGACGCTGACAGGTATGAATGTTTAGTTGCTCAACGTGTTTTGAGTGTGCAGGTCACACAAGCTGAGCAAAATCAGAGGCACAATTTGTTCCATACCAAGGGAGTTGTGAAGGAACGTTCTGTGCGCGTTATCATAGACGGAGGGAGCTGCAACAACTTGGCTAGCATGGAGATGGTGGAGAAGCTTTCTCTCACCACAAGACCACATCCACATCCTTACTACATCCAATGGTTCAACAACAGCGGCAAGGTTAAGGTAACACGTACTGTTCGTGTGCATTTTAGTATCTCTACATATGCTGATTATGTTGATTGTGATGTGGTACCTATGCAAGCATGTTCCTTATTACTTGGTAGACCATGGCAATTTGATAAAAATTCTGTACACCATGGTAGAAACAATCACTATACTCTTGTTCATAAGGATAAAAATATTACTTTGCTTCCTATGACTCCTGATTCCATTTTGAAAGATGATATTAATAGAGCTAATAAAGCACAACAGGAGAAGAATAAGAGTGAAAATCAGATTGTGGCAAAAGAATTTGAGCAACAAATGAAGCCTAATAATAAACCATCTAGTGTTGCTTCTGAAATTAAATTGAAAAGTGCATGTTTATTTGCCACCAAATCTGATATTGATGAGCTAGATTTCAGCAAATCTGTTTGCTATGCTTTTGTGTGCAAAGAGGCATTATTTTCATTCGAGGACGTGCCTTCCTCTTTGCCTCCTGCTGTCACTAACATTTTGCAGGAGTTCGCTGACGTCTTTCCACAAGACGTGCCACCGGGATTACCGCCTATTCGAGGGATTGAGCATCAGATTGACTTAATTCCCGGTGCTTCACTGCCAAACCGTGCACCATACCGTACCAATCCAGAGGAGACGAAGGAGATTATGCGTCAAGTACAAGAGCTTCTCGACAAAGGTTATATACGCGAATCCCTTAGTCCTTGTGCTGTTCCTATTATTCTAGTGCCGAAAAAGGATGGTACATCACGTATGTGTGTTGATTGTAGAGGCATTAATAATATTACTATTCGTTATCGTCATCCTATTCCTAGGCTAGATGATATGCTTGATGAATTGAGTGGCTCTACAATATTCTCCAAAGTTGATTTGCGTAGTGGCTACCATCAAATTCGTATGAAATTGGGAGATGAATGGAAAACAGCATTTAAAACTAAGTTTGGATTATATGAGTGGTTAGTCATGCCTTTTGGGTTAACTAATGCACCTAGTACTTTCATGAGATTAATGAACGAAGTTTTACGTGCTTTCATTGGACGATTTGTGGTAGTTTACTTTGATGACATATTGATTTATAGCAGATCTTTGGAGGAACATTTGGAACATTTACGTGCTGTTTTTATTGCTCTACGTGATGCACGTTTGTTTGGTAACCTTGGGAAGTGCACCTTTTGCACCGACCGAGTATCTTTTCTTGGCTATGTTGTTACTCCACAGGGAATTGAAGTTGATAAAGCCAAGATTGAAGCTATTGAGAGTTGGCCGCAGCCCAAAACGGTCACACAAGTGAGGAGTTTTCTTGGCCTCGCTGGATTCTATAGGCGTTTTGTGAGAGATTTCAGCACCATTGCTGCACCTCTCAATGAGCTTACAAAGAAAGATGTGCCTTTTCTTTGGGGTACCGCACAGGAAGAAGCCTTCACGGTATTGAAAGATAAGTTGACACATGCTCCTTTACTCCAACTTCCTGATTTTAATAAGACTTTTGAGCTTGAATGTGATGCTAGTGGAATTGGATTAGGAGGTGTGTTATTACAAGATGGCAAACCTGTTGCATACTTTTCTGAAAAATTGAGTGGGCCTAGTCTGAATTATTCTACTTATGATAAAGAATTATATGCTCTTGTTCGGACTTTAGAAACATGGCAACATTATTTATGGCCCAAAGAATTTGTTATACATTCTGATCATGAATCTTTGAAACATATTAAAAGTCAAGCTAAACTGAATCGTAGACATGCTAAATGGGTGGAATTCATTGAGACTTTCCCTTATGTCATTAAACACAAGAAGGGAAAAGAAAATGTTATTGCTGATGCATTGTCTCGTCGCTATACTATGCTTTCACAACTTGACTTCAAAATATTTGGTTTGGAGACCATCAAAGATCAATATGTGCATGATGCTGATTTTAAAGATGTAATGCAGAATTGTAAAGAAGGAAGAATGTGGAACAAGTTTGTTGTTAACGATGGATTTGTGTTTCGTGCTAACAAGCTATGCATTCCAGCTAGCTCCATTCGTCTTTTGTTGTTGCAGGAGGCGCATGGAGGAGGATTAATGGGACACTTTGGCGTGAAGAAGACGGAGGACGTACTTGCTACACATTTCTTTTGGCCAAAGATGAGACGGGATGTTGAGCGTTTTATTGCTCGCTGCACTACATGTCAAAAAGCTAAGTCACGACTCAATCCTCATGGTTTATATATGCCTTTGCCTGTACCTAGTGTTCCTTGGGAGGATATATCTATGGACTTTGTTTTAGGTTTACCTCGAACAAAGAAGGGGAGGGATAGCATATTTGTTGTCGTGGATAGATTCTCGAAAATGGCACACTTTATACCATGTCATAAAAGCGATGATGCTGTTAATGTTGCTGATTTGTTCTTTCGTGAAATTATTCGCTTGCATGGTGTGCCAAATACTATTGTTTCAGATCGTGATACTAAATTTCTTAGCCACTTTTGGAGATGTTTATGGGCTAAGTTGGGGACTAAACTGCTTTTTAGTACTACTTGTCACCCCCAAACTGATGGACAAACTGAAGTAGTCAATAGAACGTTGTCTACTATGCTTAGGGCTGTTTTGAAGAATAATAAGAAAATGTGGGAGGAATGCTTGCCTCATATTGAATTTGCTTATAATCGTTCATTGCATTCTACTACTAAGATGTGCCCTTTTGAAGTTGTGTATGGTTTCCTACCTCGTGCACCTATTGATTTGTTGCCTCTTCCATCTTCGGAGAAGGTTAATTTTGATGCTAAACAACGTGCTGAATTGATTTTAAAAATGCATGAGTTAACTAAGGAAAACATTGAGCGGATGAATGCTAAATATAAACTTGCTGGAGATAAGGGTAGAAAACATGTTGTGTTTGCACCTGGAGATCTTGTTTGGTTACATTTGCGTAAGGATAGATTTCCTGATTTGCGCAAATCAAAGCTAATGCCACGTGCTGATGGTCCCTTTAAGGTGTTAGAGAAAATAAATGATAATGCATATAAACTTGAGCTGCCTGCAGATTTTGGGGTTAGTCCCACTTTTAACATTGCAGATTTGAAGCCTTATTTGGGTGAGGAAGATGAACTTCCGTCGAGGACGACTTCATTTCAAGAAGGGGAGGATGATGAGGACATCAATACAATTGTTACACCCACAGCCCCTGCTGCTATACATACTGGACCAATTACTAGAGCTCGTGCACGCCAACTAAATTACCAGGTACTTTCGTTTCTTGGTAATGATTCTAATGTTCATGAGAATATGATGCTGCCTAAATTGGATACATTTGTTTTGCTTACAAATGAAGGGTCTAGCTTGGAGAAGGATGAACATTGGAGCAAGAACAAGCATGGAGATGATGGCATGCGCAAGGGGAACAAGAACGGAGTTACAAGTGATGATTTCAGGACTTTGAAGCCACCATAATGGGTGCATGAAGCCTTGGACGAAATATACAAGATGCCACTTCATAAATTTCGTCCCGAGGCTATTTTAGGTGCTGCGTCACCTTATTATTGGGCCAGGCCCATGTAATTTCGAAATACATAAGTATAGGCTATTTTTAGAGTCCGTATGTGTGGGGAAACAAGAGATAGGGTTGATTTCGGACCCCTCAACCAAGGGCCACGAAATTCCCCCCTCTTCCTCCATATATACAGCCCTTAGGGCATCGTTTAGACTTAGGGTTTTGTTTAGATTAAAAGTTCGCCATAGCTGCAACTTCGCGTACTTCGTTTGTGTTCAACGACCAGACAAAGGCGTCACAGAACCCCACCTTGATCAATAAAGCTTTCATCTTATATTCGCAATATCCAGATTGCAATCTTAGTTTCTTGCTTGTTCTTCGTTTGCTCGCAGGAAACAGACCCTCGTGGTCAGGTTGATCGTGCTCCGGCGTGGTCAATAACCTCTCGGAGTTGGTTTAGCGATTGCTAAGGCGCGACGTCCTCGCACGTTCGTAGTCGGATCGTCAAAGTCGACTTCCACCAAAGCGAAATCCACCATCTCATCGAAAGACGGGACACCTTTGCCTCTATCAACATGGCTCCTGAAGACGCTGACAGGTATGAATGTTTAGTTGCTCAATGTGTTTTGAGTGTGCAGATCACACAAGCTGAGCAAAATCAGAGGCACAATTTGTTCCATACCAAGGGAGTTGTGAAGGAACGTTCTGTGCGCGTCATCATAGACGGAGGGAGCTGCAACAACTTGGCTAGCATGGAGATGGTGGAGAAGCTTTCTCTCACCACAAGACCACATCCACATCCTTACTACATCCAATGGTTCAACAACAGCGGCAAGGTTAAGGTAACACGTACTGTTCGTGTGCATTTTAGTATCTCTACATATGCTGATTATGTTGATTGTGATGTGGTACCTATGCAAGCATGTTCCTTATTACTTGGTAGACCATGGCAATTTGATAAAAATTCTGTACACCATGGTAGAAACAATCACTATACTCTTGTTCATAAGGATAAAAATATTACTTTGCTTCCTATGACTCCTGATTCCATTTTGAAAGATGATATTAATAGAGCTAATAAAGCAAAACAGGAGACGAATAAGAGTGAAAATCAGATTGTGGCAAAAGAATTTGAGCAACAAATGAAGCCTAATAATAAACCATCTAGTGTTGCTTCTGAAATTAAATTGAAAAGTGCATGTTTATTTGCCACCAAATCTGATATTGATGAGCTAGATTTCAGCAAATCTGTTTGCTATGCTTTTGTGTGCAAAGAGGCATTATTTTCATTCGAGGACGTGCCTTCCTCTTTGCCTCCTGCTGTCACTAACATTTTGCAGGAGTTCGCTGACGTCTTTCCACAAGACGTGCCACCGGGATTACCGCCTATTCGAGGGATTGAGCATCGGATTGACTTAATTCCCGGTGCTTCACTGCCAAACCGTGCACCATACCGTACCAATCCAGAGGAGACGAAGGAGATTATGCGTCAAGTACAAGAGCTTCTCGACAAAGATTATATACGCGAATCCCTTAGTCCTTGTGCTGTTCCTATTATTCTAGTGCCGAAAAAGGATGGTACATCACGTATGTGTGTTGATTGTAGAGGCATTAATAATATTACTATTCATTTTCGTCATCCTATTCCTAGGCTAGATGATATGCTTGATGAATTGAGTGGCTCTACAATATTCTCCAAAGTTGATTTGCGTAGTGGATACCATCAAATTCGTATGAAATTGGGAGATGAATGGAAAACAGCATTCAAAACTAAGTTTGGATTATATGAGTGGTTAGTCATGCCTTTTGGGTTAACTAATGCACCTAGTACTTTCATGAGATTAATGAACGAAGTTTTACGTGCTTTCATTGGACGATTTGTGGTAGTTTACTTTGATGACATATTGATTTATAGCAGATCTTTGGAAGAACATTTGGAACATTTACGTGCTGTTTTTATTGCTCTATGTGATGCACGTTTGTTTGGTAACCTTGGGAAGTGCACCTTTTGCACCGACCGAGTATCTTTTCTTGGCTATGTTGTTACTCCACAGGGAATTGAAGTTGATAAAGCCAAGATTGAAGCTATTGAGAGTTGGCCGCAACCCAAAACGGTCACACAAGTGAGGAGTTTTCTTGGCCTCGCTGGATTCTATAGGCGTTTTGTGAGAGATTTCAGCCCATTGCTGCACCTCTCAATGAGCTTACAAAGAAAGATGTGCCTTTTCTTTGGGGTACCGCACAGGAAGAAGCTTTCTCGGTATTGAAAGATAAGTTGACACATGCTCCTTTACTCCAACTTCCTGATTTTAATAAGACTTTTGAGCTTGAATGTGATGCTAGTGGAATTGGATTAGGCGGTGTGTTATTACAAGATGGCAAACCTGTTGCATACTTTTCTGAAAAATTGAGTGGGCCTAGTCTCAATTATTCTACTTATGATAAAGAATTATATGCTCTTGTTCGGACTTTAGAAACATGGCAACATTATTTATGGCCCAAAGAATTTGTTATACATTCTGATCATGAATCTTTGAAACATATTAAAAGTCAAGCTAAACTGAATCGTAGACATGCTAAATGGTTTGAATTCATTGAGACTTTTCCTTATGTCATTAAACACAAGAAGGGAAAAGAAAATGTTATTGTTGATGCATTGTCTCGCCGCTATACTATGCTTTCACAACTTGACTTCAAAATATTTGGTTTGGAGACCATCAAAGATCAATATGTGCATGATGCTGATTTTAAAGATGTAATGCAGAATTGTAAAGAAGGAAGAATGTGGAACAAGTTCGTCGTTAACGATGGATTTGTGTTTCGTGCTAACAAGCTATGCATTCCAGCTAGCTCCGTTCGTCTTTTGTTGTTGCAGGAGGCGCATGGAGGAGGATTAATGGGACACTTTGGCATGAAGAAGACAGAGGACGTACTTGCTACACATTTCTTTTGGCCAAAGATGAGACGGGATGTTGAGCGTTTTATTGCTCGATGCACTACATGTCAAAAAGCTAAGTCACGACTCAATCCTCATGGTTTATATATGCCTTTGCCTGTACCTGGTGTTCCTTGGGAGGATATATCTATGGACTTTGTTTTAGGTTTACCTCGAACAAAGAAGGGGAGGGATAGCATATTTGTTGTCGTGGATAGATTCTCGAAAATGGCACACTTTATACCATGTCATAAAAGCGATGATGCTATTAATGTTGCTGATTTGTTCCTTCGTGAAATTATTCGCTTGCATGGTGTGCCAAATACTATTGTTTCAGATCGTGATACTAAATTTCTTAGCCACTTTTGGAGATGTTTATGGGCTAAGTTGGGGACTAAACTGCTTTTTAGTACTACTTGTCACCCCCAAACTGATGGACAAACTGAAGTAGTCAATAGAACGTTGTCTACTATGCTTAGGGATGTTTTGAAGAATAATAAGAAAATGTGGGAGGAATGCTTGCCTCATATTGAATTTGCTTATAATCGTTCATTGCATTCTAGTACAAAGATGTGCCCTTTTGAAGTTGTGTATGGTTTCCTACCTCGTGCACCTATTGATTTGTTGCCTCTTCCATCTTCGGAGAAGGTTAATTTTGATGCTAAACAACGTGCTGAATTGATTTTAAAAATGCATGAGTTAACTAAGGAAAACATTGAGCGTATGAATGCTAAATATAAACTTGCTGGAGATAAGGGTAGAAAACATGTTGTGTTTGCACCTGGAGATCTTGTTTGGTTACATTTGCGTAAGGATAGATTTCCTGATTTGTGCAAATCAAAGCTAATGCCACGTGTCGATGGTCCCTTTAAGGTGTTAGAGAAAATAAATGATAATGCATATAAACTTGAGCTGCCTGCAGATTTTGGGGTTAGTCCCACTTTTAACATTGCAGATTTGAAGCCTTATTTGGGTGAGGAAGATGAGTTTCCGTCGAGGACGACTTCATTTCAAGAAGGGGAGGATGATGAGGACATCAATACCATTGTTACACCCACAGCCCCTACTGCTACATATACGGGACCAATTACTAGAGCTCGCGCACGCCAATTAAATTATCAGGTACTTTCGTTTCTTGGTAATGATTCTAATGTTCATGAGAATATGATGCTGCCTAAATTGGATACATTTGTTTTGCTTACAAATGAAGGGCCTAGCTTGGAGAAGGATGAACATTGGAGCAAGAACAAGCATGGAGATGATGCCATGCACAAGGGGAACAAGAACGGAGTTACAAGTGATGATTTCAGGACTTTGAAGCCACCATAATGGGTGCATGAAGCCTTGGATGAAATATACAAGATGCCACTTCATAAATTTCATCCCGAGGCTATTATAGGTGCTGCGTCACCTTTTTATTGGGCCAGGCCCATGTAATTTCGAAATACATAAGTATAGGCTATTTTTAGAGTCCGTATGTGTGGGGAAACAAGAGATAGGGTTGATTTCGGACCCCTCCACCAAGGGCCACGAAATTCCCCCTCTCTTCCTCCATATATACAGCCCTTAGGGCACCGTTTAGACTTTGGGTTTTGTTTAGATTAAAAGTTCGCCATAGCTGCAACTTCGCGTACTTCGTTTGTGTTCAACGACCAGACAAAGGCGTCACAGAACCCCACCTTGATCAATAAAGCTTTCATCTTATATTCGCAATATCCAGATTGCAATCTCAGTTTCTTGCTTGTTCTTCGTTTGCTCGCAGGAAACAGACCCTCGTGGTCAGGTTGATCGTGCTCCGGCGTGGTTAATAACCTCTCGGAGTTGGTTTAGTGATTGCTAAGGCGCGACGTCCTCGCACGTTCGTAGTCGGATCGTCAAAGTCGACTGCCACCAAAGCGATATCCATCATCTCATCGAAAGACGGGACACCTTTGCCTGTATCACTTTGTACACTCCTCCCCCATCCTTATAGTTACCTCTCGAAGATGAATGAAATGATATATACTTGGTATTCTATATGTGCATTTTGGTATACGAATACTCAGTAAAAGTTTGCGAGGTTCGAATTTTCAATAAAGCTATATGCACTACATTTTGGAACACAGGGAGGAGCATATGACAGTTGCTAAACCTCACGTGGAAGATTTGTGTGTTGGAGGAGTGGCTGTTCTGTTAAATAACATGGCAAAACTGACACTGTCGGATGCCGATCTAATGGTTCTTACGGCATTCGTTAGGAAACGGCTTTTGGCGAACATTTGCCAGATATGATTTACGGACACATGCATTGCATCGATACGTGCCCCTCTCTCTCAGGCACACACGCACCCTCACGAGTCACGACTCTCCCGAATCCTCTGGCACCCACCGTCTATCTATAGGTAGATGTCACACGCATATGTGCTCTTCACACCCTACCCTTAGAACTTCAAAAAAATAAAAGACGCCGCTCACCTTTTATTTTTAACTCACACGTCACACACTTATACTATTACTCTCATGGCGAACGTTCTTAGGGCGTAGTATATTGGACTCTCACGAAGAGAAGCGGTGCATGCACACACTAGTTCTCGCACACCCACTCGCGGGTACACGTAGGAGCACATTTTTTGAAGCTAGGAGAGCATTTGTTTATAAAGAGGCATCCCAATTGACATTTTGACTAGTCTCGTTTTCAACTTGATGGAGGGTCGGGGACCACACATGAATGATATAGTATTGTGCTTCCTGGACGCGGTAGCACGTTATTGTTTGAGTTTTATTTTTACTTGAACTTTAGATGAAAATAGTGGTTCGCGTGTATTCAATTTAATAACAGTTGGTACAACAAAATAACTCCACTATATATATATCAGCAGGAACCTCGACGCTTGCTTTACTAGGGTTCCTTTCTTTCACTCTCTCATGCTCTCCAGATCTAAGCAAGACATAGCTGGCCAAACTCTCTATCTTCTCACGGCTGGTCACAAATCCAGCCGGACCACCTCGCCCGGGGTAGGGGTGTAGGTGCATCGTTCACATGGTCGCCGGCGGCAAGGGAGGAGACCAACAGCTTCCCGCGCATCCGGATCGGCGGCCATGTCATTCTCTTCGAGATAGTGCCGGCTCGGGAGGACTTTGACCCCTTCTTCCTCCCTCTGGTATTGTGGCCAAGATGCGGCCTCCCGACGTTGTATTTGCCACATGCCGATGACCCTCACATATATATTCCTTCGAAACCTGCCTTTCTCTATTGCCCCAGCTCCCGTGTGGATCTTTTTCCTACTTCCATCGACTGTTCCAAAGCCACCTAGACTTTTACTATTATTAGAGGTAAAGCTAGTTCGTACAGTCGAATCTAAGAGTTGGTTCAAACAGGAAGAAAGTGGGAAAGTTGTAGCATGATTCGAGGACTTGGTTCTAATAGGAAATGGGGGAAAGTAGTAGATACTGGCTACCCAACCGGTCTCTTGGCTGAAAAGGCGAAGAAAGCGTGGTGGATGGCAAAGGGTGGGGGAAGTGGACATGCCGTCTCTTGGTCGAAAAAGGAAATAAAGTGAGGGGTGTTGGGGGACAACACAAATGAGAACGAGTAGGTCTAGATTTCCTGCGCTCACATAGGAAAATGTCGCCAAGTGGATAAAAAATGGGACAGATGCAGACATGCTGCCTGAGTGTTTGCCGCCCTAGGCAACCACATCTGCCTCACCACTTTATGCCCCTATTGTCCCTACGCCCATATCACTACCGTTAATGTAAAATCACATGAAGCATTAAGCAATGCCACCTAATGTCACTATTAAGTAATGGTCTAGTGCCATCGATAAATTGAAGCAATGCCACCTAATGTCACTATTAACTAATGGTCTAGTGCCGTCGATAAATTTAAGCAATGCCACCACCATTTTATGAACTGCTTCCGTCTTGCTTTATTTCCCATGGATTGTGTTTTTGTAGTTACACTTAAATCTCACACCACTAACATTTCTTCAGCACAGTGGAACTACACAAATTTGATTGCACATTTACTGACCATGTGCTACTCTCATGACAGTAATACTAATGCTATTGTTCTGCAGGTTAATCTAGTGGCAGTGTTGTTGTGATGTGATGCTACTTACTTAAGGACACTTTCATACTGTCAATGTAGTGCCAATTATAACACAATAGATGTTGTTGTTAATCATATGCCATTGCAAATAACTTTCACTGTTTAAATAACTATATTTCATATTTGCGCAAACAGGGATGTTTGTCTCCATATCGTTTCTATATGTGCAATCAAAAGTACACACCTCAGTTTTAGTAGAACTGCACAAAATGAGATGGCTATTCCTAGCTGTCGTCGTCTAACCACCCATCTTCCAGGTATTCCTACATTGGTAGTAACTAGGTAGAATGACCAATGCAATCTAAAAGAAGCTAATTCATACATTTTACTTCCTAATTGTAGTGCAGGGACGAGCGGAAACAACTGCATCCTAGTCAGGCACATTCTCCCAGTTCACCCATGGACCGAGTACTAGCTGGCACGACTGCATGGAGGTTTTTGGGACAGGTGCGCGGACAACATGCATTGTGGTCTGCTTATTTCTGCAAATAGCGGTGCTTAAATTTAGTGGAACTGCACAAGAAGTTCAGATGGTCAGTACACTACATGGTTCAGTTCAGCATTCCAACTAAGAACAGAATTATAATTGGTTATTCTGGAATGAAAGAACCTAACCCTGTATGGTGGCAACAAGAAAAACCAGAGTGAACTCTAGGAAATTAAAGCCTGCCTAGGGACGCCCTTTGCTCAGAGAAGCCTTGCTTGATTTTTACTGATTTGTAAACCTTCCCACAACTTTGTCTTTTGAGGTGAACTAGTATATGTTTGTTATGTTCTATGAATCATTGAGATGTATAAAATTGCTTAACTTATGCTTTTCAAGTATTTTATGAAGCCGAGTTTAATGCGAATGTTCCACATGAACACTGGACTAGCGTGTGAACATTTGGAATTTACTCTGTGGCCTCAGTTGACTGCATGAACCACTATAACAAGATACGTAGTTGCTTATATGTCAGACGACGGATTATTGATTGTTAGTTGATCGATAGCCGACTTATCTAGTGTTGAAGCGAGCTGAGCCAATGTGCCATGTTTTGCACAACTTCTTAAAAGTGGGGTAGCACCAACAGTGTTTACAAGTACTTAACCAGCCTTACATACCCTATGTATACGTCGACGCACAGTTCTCGAATGAGTACTCTATTTCATCAAACACACACTGCTCGTACGATAAACCATGACAACTTATGTCTTACCATGCCATATTACATGAAAAAACTAGTGAGGACGCATCTGTTTCGGCAACAATTAGGATGGTTGTCAAATGATTCACGGACACACAAAAGTAGCAGTAGTTCCCATGGACGGATGCAAACAGAGTACTAGCCCCAGAGTGCTCGATAATAGGCAAGGTTCGAATAATTAGACACAATCCAAACTACTATTAAACACTAGCTGGGGAAACTATTTCATGCCTCGATCTAATCTGGGATGGACACAGATGGACCTTGGCATGAACATCATCGAGGACGTCCGACAGCAGCTCAATCCTGTGAACCTTCCTGAAGATAACCTTGTGGCCTTGCCACTCATAAACTTGTTTGTGGAGGCATGCCACGTCATCTTCCTGTGTAATCTTGACAAGAATAGTATGCCTCACAAATGAAGGAGTAGCTTTGAACTCCTTGTGCTTCAGTACACCCTGGACAACATGCCAGACAACAGTGAGGCTGGAATACATCTCGACATTGGTATAAGTGCAAATGGCTTCATGGATCCAACAGCCTAAGAACTCTGTTTTCCCAGTGCGTATACTCAGGTCATCCGCCTCATAGAGAGTGACATGTACAACCACACAATCCTGGTCTGCATCAGGGCTCTAAGTGAAACAGAAACAAATTCTGAATTACTTTCCAATATATGAAACACAAGTTATTTAAACCACTATGTAGAGTCAAAAGTATGCATGAGAGGGAATGTAGCATGGCATTGAAGCTAATAAAATTTTGCATTATTTATCACCACATACTTACATGAAAAACCACAATTGACATCGGCAAAGAAGAAAATCACCTTGGGCAGCTCAGCGGGGGGGGGGGGACACATCCTGATGTGGAGCATCCCAAGATCATCCCCATGGACGCACCTACACCTCCAACGACACCACTTGGACCAATGACATGAGCCCGAGCTAAGGCTATCAAAGATAAGGTGAACTCACTCCTCTCCGAACTTCCACTTTCTATGCATGAGACATGGCTATTACCTAAGTCCGAGGTGTTGTGCATGATTAGGCACCAAGAGGACCCTCCCAAAGATGCGCATGAAGATGTACAAGTCCCCAAGTCCATGGATGCGGAGAACCAATGGAAGGAGCCAAGAGCATCTCCCAGGCCCCGGACATCCGGCCAAGGCCCCGGACATCCAGCCCCTGGAGCGTCATCCACTACAGCAGCACAACCACCAGAAGCTACAGGCCCCAGACATCCGTCCTCGACAGCCCGGACATCCGGCCTCTCCCGAGCCCCCGGACATCCGGCCCCTCCGAACACGAGAGCAACAAATGCCACCACTCCAACCCGGACATCCGGCCTCCCCAGCTCGGACATCTGGCGTCGCCTGAAAGCCCGAACATCCGGCCTCCCCTGTCTGTGCACAGTGAAGGACCGAGGCCCGTGTATCCCTTCTCCCCCTAGACTATATATACTCCACCTCGCCCAACTTTCTAGGGTTAGCAAAGGTTTAGCTCATGTTTGTGTAAAAGCTTTGCTCATCCACTTGGTTACCTTCTCCACGGAGATTCGATCCTCCAACGGAGAAGATCCCCCAAGCGGATTCAAGACCCCTCTTTAGGGAAGAACTCAAGAGCTCCTCACCGAGAAGACCGGCTACCCTTGTATCGTCCTTAGTTGTCCGTGGATCGTGTATCTTCTCTTATGTATTCGAGGATCTAGCACTTGTGTGACTTGTTCGTGTTGTTCTGAGTGTTCCCTTGTGTTCCTCCTTGTGATTTCCCTCGTTTCACTCCTTGTGTTCCTCGTGTTCTTCGCGGGATCCGCTCCTTTCGTGAAAGATCGGGCGATTAGGGTTCTACCCTACATCATCTTGGTATCATGAGCCACGTTGATCACGATTTTGGAGCCTCCCCATTGTGTTTCTAGCCTTGTTTTCTTGTTTTTCGTCCTAATTCAAAAATTCCCCACCAAAAATAGCCCAATTTTTTTGTGATTTGTTGGTGTGTTGAGATTTTGTTGGTTTGGATCCGTGGATTTGCTTTGTTTTGAGTGGATCTAGCTTCCCATCCTCTTTCCCCCAATTTTCCATCCACAAATTCCTGCGAATTTTGCCCAGATTTGACCTCTCCACGTGGTGCTCATCCCGTTCGTCCCCGGATCCAGAGCCTGGACATCCGGCCCGTGAAGCCCAGACATCGGGCCCCCAGACATCCGGCCTTCCCCCCGGATATCCGACCCCTGGCAGCAACATCTCCATCCACCGCCCCGTTTTCCGTCCATTTTTCACCAAATTTTGTTCCGATGCCCACCATATACCACTTATACTTCCGCATACCTCAACCACTTCCGCATAACCCAACCATTTTGGACCGTTTCTCTCTCTAACACATTTGCTACTTCGAGGTTTTGAGAATTTGAGTTGCGGTACCGTATCCTTTTGTGTTTCGGCTATCTAGGTATGGTTCAACATCGACATCACCGCCGCTCATCTTTGCCACAGACGCGTCCTACATCATCACCGCCGTCCTACATCATCATCAACAAAGACCACCTCGACTATACCTTGGTATTCGTGCCACCATTTTGACACCATACCGGAATCAAGACCGATAACCTCATCTTGGTATTGGACATATCACTCGTGCCTTTACATTGATAGCAATTATAGCCTTCCTCCTTTGCGTTGCTTACCCATCGAGACTAGCCATTGATTACTGCCGGCAACAAGACTTGTGCACATTAGTGATCATACTTCTCATATCATCCATATATCATTGTTGCATATATTGGTATCATCTCTTGTGTCACAAAGTTGTCATCGCATACTCACTTGCTATATCGGTTCGTCAAGCATTGCATGAGAAAAGAGCTCAAACATCAAAGAGCCAAACAAACTTTTAACCAAAGAGGAAAGGTAAGCAAAGAGCTTTTAAGCAAGAACCATAGCATCATACAACATTAAGATTGTCATACTCGATCATCTTGGATCATATCATAGCAACACCTTGCATAGAGCATACTTGGGATAAAAGTCGTTGCATTTTTGCTAAGTAGGTTGTGCACAAGTTCTTGTATCCGCATATTGTGCAATCGTGCTAGCATCTCTCTAGTGTTGTGCAACAAGAGCATTTTTGTGGATTCCACATTTTGGCTCACCCTTGGTTGCACGACCCCACTTATGTTTTTGCGTGTGTGTTTCCGTGTACCTTATATGCTTGGTCTACTTGTTACATTGCATCTTGCGAATCTTTTCCAACATTATTGAAGCTCACTTACAATTGGATCAAATTTTGTGCCACCATCCTAACCAAGCTCCACCAAAAGCTTTTACTTGTGTAGGTGTCAGAAACCAACAAGAGCTAGTACCAATTGTGCTATTTCCTTGTCCTACATTGGAGTCATCCTCGATCCACTTTCAACTTCGGTCAAGGTACATTTGGTACTCGTTCTTCTCTTTCTACCACTCACATTTGTCTTTGAATGATGGATAGGCCAAGTACTTCTACCAACCCACTCTTCATGGAGCAAGACGACGACATGACCTCCTTCATCACCAAGAGTCACCTCTTTGGTGCACAACGTGTTTTGCATCAAGAGCAACAAGCTATGAGTGAACGCATCGACAACCTTGCCGCCGACTTGCGACTTTCCGAGCAACGTACAAGGGACTACTTCGACCACAAGCTCGATGATCACAAGAAAGATAATGACGCAAGGATGGACGAAATTTGTGCTTTGTTGTTCAACCGCTCTTATTCCACTTCAAGTAGGAGCCGTTCAAGCCGACACTCTGACTTCACACTCTCTGGCTCAAGTACACCGACATTGAACACTCTTCGCCGAGCCACGTGCAACGCTCGTCAAAAAAGCCTCAATCCCCAACGCGACACCGACTCTCAAGAGCGCCGACAACGTCAAACTCAAGAGGCCTTTGCACGAGCACGAGAACGGCAACAACAACGACAACATGAAGAGGAAGAGTGAGCTCGTCTACACCAAAATGATCAAGATGCTGAGGCACAACGTCAAGAACAACAACTCTGTGACGCTCAAGCACTTGCGGCGCAACAAGCTCTACGCGATTCAAGTCGAGCCATCGCCGACCGAGGCCGACAAGCCCGTGAACAAGAGGAAGCACTTCGTGAAGAAATTCAAGAACAAAGATTTCAAGCTCGCGTGCATCGTCAAGTTCCTCCTCGAGCTCGACAAGCTCCTCCACAAGCACGTCAAGAACAACAAGTTCCTCAACATCATGAAGACAATGGAGATCCTCCACGACAAGAGAAACATGAGGATGACAACCCTCCGCGCCAAGAGCAGCACGAGTTGAACAATCATCAACAACATGGGCGTCATCATCCCCGACCCCAACACAATGAAGAACAACGCTATGGCAAACTCAAGTTCACCATGCCCAAGTTCAACCGAAGCAACGATCCCGAAGAGTACCTTTCATGGGCATTGAAAGTTGACAAGATCTTCCGTTTGCAAAATTATGAAGAAGAGAAGAAGATCGCGATGGCATCCCTTGAGTTCCAAGACTATGTGCTCATTTGGTGGGAACAAATCATAGAGCGCCGAGAGGCAAGAGGTGAACCACCCATCACTACTTGGGTGCAAATGAAGGATGTCATGAGAGCATGCTTTGTACCTACCTACTACAACCGCGACCTCTTCAAGAAACTCCAACAACTCAAGCAAGGAACCAAGAGCGTTGAAGAGTACTACAAGGAGATGGACATTGCGATGATACGAGCCAATGTCACGGAATATGATGAGCAAACAATGGCACGTTTCTTGAATGGACTCAATCATCCCATCAAGAAGATCGCCGACTTCCAACCATACTCAAATCTCATCAAGCTAGTGCACCAAGCTACCAAAGCGGAACACCAAGTGCAAGATGATTTCAAGTATGATAAGTTCTCATCCAAGACCTACGGCTTCTCCAACAACCAAGTTTCAACGACTCCAACACCGACTACAAAGCCTTCTACTACCAACATCGACAAGTCGAGTTCCAAGAAAGCTTCGTCAACTACAAGCCATCCTACTACGAGCAACTTCAAGCCGAGAGCTTCATCATCATCAACCCAAACCGATGAGATCGTAAATATGAGTTCCTTCAAGTGTTTCACTTGCGGAGGCCGAGGCCACAAGTCCTATGAGTGCACCAACAAGCGAACCATGATCTTCAACGACGATGGCACTTATGACTCCATGAGAGAAGGCGATATGGAAGCCCTTGAGCAAGTCGCCATGCACCGCCAAGTGAACAATGAAGAAGAACAAGTCTTTTGCGATGAAGATTCAAGTCCCGCCCTTGTTGTCTCCAAGGTTTTGACTCTCCAACATCACCAAGAAGAAGACCAAAGATGCCACATATTCCACACCAAGGCTGGCATCAATGGACAACCCGTTAAGGTCATCATCGATGGAGGGAGTTGTCATAATCTCGCAAGCGAAGAACTTTGCTCCAAGCTCCAATTGCCCAAGACGAAGCATCCACATCCATACAAAGTGCAATGGCTTAGCGACTCTGACACCATACAAGTCGAGCACCGAGTACAAGTCTCCTTCAAAATTAGCGCCTACGAAGACACCTTGGAGTGCGACGTCGTTCCAATGACCCTTTTGTCATCTTCTCCTTGGACAGCCATGGAAATTTGATAGAGGAGTCATCCACAACGGCCAAACAAACCACTACATCTTCAAGATGAAGGGCAAGGAGTACGTCCCCCGTCCAATGTCGCCAAGTCAAGTGATCGCCGACAAGCAAGCCACCCATCATGGAGATCATAGTGAGAGAGCGAGCCACCATAATGAGAGTGAGTGCCGCAAGCCCAAATTGAACACCTCCATGATGAGCGAAAAGAAGAACCTAGTCCTATTTGCCACCAAAAGTGAGATAAGAGGAGTGTGTGAGAACCCATCTAGTGTCCTACACTACGTCCTCGTGTGCAAGGACAATGCACCACAAACTAACACTTCTCACACTCTTCCTCTAGTCTTGTCTTCTCTTTTGCAGGAATTTCAAGATGTTTTCCCCGATGAGCGGGTCTACCTCCTCTACGAGGCATTGAGCACCGAATCGACCTCATCCCTGGAGCACCTCTTCCGAACAAAGCTCCATACCGCGTCAACCCCGAAGAAACGAAAGAAATACAAAGGCAAGTAAAGCATCTCATAGACCATGGACATGTGCGTGAAAGTTTGAGCCCTTGTGCCGTCCCGGTCATTCTTGTGCCAAAATGTGACGGTAGCTTTAGCATGTGCTCCGATTGTAGACCTATCAACGCTATCACCGTTCGCTATAGGTATCCCATTCCACGCCTAGATGATATGCTTGATGAGCTTAGCGGTGCCACTATCTTTTCCAAAATTGATCTTAAGAGTGGTTACTATCAAATCTGCATACAAGAGGGTGATGAATGGAAAACCGCCTTCAAAACCAAGTTTGGTTTGTATGAGTGGTTAGTCATGCCTATGGGTCTATCGGAGGCACCAGGCACTTTTATGCACCTTATGAATCATGTCTTTCGCCCTTACATTGGTATATTTGTTGTGGTTTACTTCGATGACATTCTTGTGTTTAGCAAATCTGTCAAAGAGCATGTCACCCATGTCCGCACCATTTTGCAAACTCTTAGAAAAGAGCGCCTCTATGCTAATATGGAGAAATGCCTTTTTGGTGTTGTTAAGCTCGTTTTCTTGGGTTTTGTTGTTTCCTCCAAGGGTGTTCATGTTGATGAGTCCAAGATCAATGCTATTAAGACTTGGCCACAACCAACCAACTTGCATCAAGTGCGTAGTTTTCTTGGCCTTGCGGGTTTGTATCGTCGCTTTGTGAAGGATTTTAGCACCATTGATTCGCCTTTACATGCTTTGAGAAAAAATAATGCGCCTTTTGTTTGGGGACCATCCCAAGATACCGCATTCAATGAGCTTAAGAATTTGCTTAATCATGCTCACGTGCTTGCTTTACCCAACTTCGACAAACCTTTTGAGATTCATTGCGATACTAGTGGTAATGGCTTAGGAGGTGTGTTAACGCAAGAGAAGCGCCCCCATAGCTTACTTTAGTGAGAAACTTTCCGGAGCGCAACTCAATTACCCCATCTATGACAAAGAGCTATATGCTTTAGTCCATGTTTTGCATGAATGGGAACATTACCTTCGTCCCCATGAGTTTATCATTCGTACCGATCATGAGACTCTCAAGTATATTAAGGGTCAAACCAAGTTGAACAAGCGTCATGCTAAATTGAGTGAATTTATTGAGTCTTTTCCTTATGTCATCAAGTACATCAAGGGTAAAGAAAACATCGTAGCGGATGCTCTTTCCCGCATATGCATGCTTCTTACACAACTTGAGTTAGATGTCATTGGCTTCGAGCATATCAAACACTTATATGAGCACGATGCAACTTTTGCTACTCCTTATGCCAAGTGTTTGTCGCATACATCTTGATTACGCTATTACATCAAAGATGGATATCTTATGCGAGCTAACAAACTTTGCATCCCCGAGTCTTCCCTTCGTTTGTTGCTTTTGCAGGATTCTCATGGAGGAGGCTTAATGGGACATTTCAGACGTGACAAGACGTTCGCCACGCTCTCGAAGAACTACTTTTGGCCCAAGATGTTTTGGGACGTCAATCGTTTCACCAACCGATGCTCTACATGTCGCAAAGCTAAGTCCAAAGCTCAATCTCATGGCCTCTATATGCCTCTACCAATTCCATGCCAACCATGGGAAGACATTAGCATGGAATTTGTACTTGGTTTGCCTAGGACTCGAAATGGAAAAGATTCAATATTTGTCATTGTGGTCCGTTTCTAAAAAATGGCACATTTTATTCCTTGCAACAAGATAGACGATGCTTCACATGTTGCTAATCTCTTTTGTAGGGAAATATTGCGTCTACATGGAGTGCCAAAGACTATCGTCTCGGACCGCGACGTCAAGTTCCTTAGCTACTTTTGGAAGACCCTATGTGCCAAGCTCGAAATCAAGCTACTCTTCTCCACGGCTTACCATCCTCAAACCGACGGCCAAATGGAGGTGACAAACCGCAACTATCCGCTCTACTTCGAGTACTCATCAAGAAGAACATCAAGGAGTGGGAGGAGTGCCTACCTATCACCGAGTTCGCCTACAACCGAGCAAGACACTCAACAACCGGCAAGTCCCCTTTCGAGGTCATCTACGGATTCAACCCTTTGTCGCCATTGGATATTCTCCCTCTACCACTCCAAGAGCGCATCAATTTGGACGCAAGTGCACGAGCGACCCATCTCAAGAAGGTGCATGAAGATACAAGGAACACCATCGAGCGCCAAGTACAACGCCTTGCGACCAAGCTCAACATCAACAAGCACCCTATGATATTCAACATTGGAGACCTCGTGTGGCTACACCTTCGCAAGGACCGCTTTCCCCAAGAACGCAAGTCCAAACTTCGACCACGCGCGGATGGACCATTCAAGATGCTTGCACGCTACAACAACAACGCATACAAGATCGACATCCGTCGTGACAAGTACTCCGTGAACGACATCTTCAACATCAAAGATCTCTCGCCCTACCATGGTGATGAGGACATCGATCCAAGGACGGATCTTCCCCAAGGGAGGGGAGATGATGCGGAGCATCCCAAGATCATCCCCATGGATGCAGCTACACCTCCAACGACACCACTTGGACCAATGACACGAGCCCGAGCCAAGGCTATCAAAGATAAGGTGAACTCACTCCTCTCCGAACTTCCACTTTCTATGCATGAGACATGGCTACTACCTAAGTCCAAGGTGTTGTGCATGATTAGGCACCAAGAGGACCCTCCCGAAGATGGGCATGAAGATGTACAAGTCCCCAAGTCCACGGATGAGGAAAACCAAAGGAAGGAGCCAAGAGCATCTCCCAGGCCCCGGACATCCGGCCCCTGGAGCGTCATCCACTACAGCAGCACAGCCGCCAGAAGCTACAGGCCCCGGACATCCGGCCTCGACAGCCCGGACATCCGGCCTCTCCCGAGCACCCGGACATCCGGTCGCCAGCCCAGAAATCCGGCCCCTCCGAACCCGAGAGCAACAAATGCCACCTCTCCAACCCGGACATCTGGCCTCGTCTGAAAGCCCGGACATCCGGCCCGATCAGCCCGGACATCCGGCCTCCCCTGTCTACGCACAGTGAACGGCCGAGGGCTGTTTATCCCTTCTCCCCGTAGACTATATATACTCCACCTCGCCCAACTTTCTAGGGTTAGCAAAGGTTTAGCTCATGTTTGTGTGAGAGCTTTGCTCATCCACTTGGTTACCTTATCCACGGATATTCGAGCCTCCACCAGAGAAGATCCCCCAAGCGGATTCAAGACCCCTCTTTAGGGAAGAACTCAAGACCTCCTCACGGAGAAGGCCGGCTACCCTTGTATCGTCCTTAGTTGTCCACGGATCGTGTATCTTCTCTTATGTATTCGAGGATCTAGCACTTGTGTGACTTGTTATTGTTAGTTTGAGTGTTCCTCTTGTGTTCCTCCTTGTGATTTCCCTCGTTTCACTCCTTGTGTTCCTCGTGTTCTTCGCGGGATCCACTCCTTTCATGAAAGATCGGCCGATTAGGGTTCTACCCTACATCACATCCTCAAAGGGGGAAAACTGCTCCTACAGGGCCACGGGGGTTGTAACCTCAAACGGGGCATTGATCATCTCAGTATTGGCCGTGAGCATATCTGGGGTCGGCTCGGTGGCTGCCTCCATCTTCTTGGAGCTCTCTGTCTCGTGGGGATCAGCCTCCCACGTCTACTCCAACATCAGCAGATCTTTGCCTGGTTCTCCTTGGTCCATCATGAAACTGACAAATACTAGGAGACCACTGAAAGGAAAACACAATCACAATGACAATGAAACAAAAAAGAGAGTGAGGATTGGTTACTGCTTTGCAAACGTTCTTTTTTCTGAACAAAAATATACCAACATCATGGATCTGCTTACCTTCCCTTCGTTGGGAGAGAAGAACAGTGACAGATGCAAGTGTTGCCTTTCTTGAAGATGGTGAGGGAGAAGGGGATTCGGCAAAGAGTGAAATGATGGTAGCTTCGTCCGTCAAACTTAGACTACGGGGAGGTGGGGTTTTGTGATACAACGGCTCATTACTACCGTGCTACAACCGGGGTGACTCTCCGCCTGCATACTGCCTTCTAATTTGGTGGATGGCATTTGGGACCACGCGCTGCATGGCCCGCTTGTCGGTGAATAAAAGTAAAACGACATTTAGTAGAGGGAGACGTTTCAATGACCTCAGAGAAGCCAGAAGCGGTAGTGTACCCACTCTACTAGTAGTAATTGTTTTTCTGGGTAGCTGTAGAGTGTCTCCACTGTACTAGTAACAATTGTTTCTCTGGGCCCAAGACAAAATAGCCCATCCACCCTAGTAAACAATAAACTCAATTCAAAAGCCCATATATTTACTTAATGAGAGGCGCTACCCAGCACACCGCCCCCCAAAAAACATGGGTCCTCTTCTTCCTCCTGACTCCCACCCACCTCACGTTAGCTCGCTCCACTCGTACCCCCAAATTCATTACCTCACTCCTACAGAAAACCCTAGCTCCCCTTCTTCCTCACTACTACAGAAAAACCCCAGCTCCTCTTCTTCTTCACTCGCACTACAACTAGGCTCGTCATTGAAACGTCTGCTCAAATCCGTGAGCTCGACACGACGCCCTCGAGGAAAATGGAGTCGGCTGACCCAAGCGCCAAGAAGATGAGGCTCCCACCAGCGATGACGCATGTTGTAGATCCCGCACCCGGCAGCACTGGGAGAAGCGGCAAGCCCGCCCCCACCGGATCCCTTCAACCCGTAGAATTTCGGGTGTACCGCATCAACGATCTCCCAGACGCCATCCTTCGGACATCATCTCGCTTCTCCCCACCAAGGATTGCTACCACACACAAGTCCTCTCAATTTGGTGGCGCCCTCTATTCCCGCACTCGGCAGCGCGGGGAGAAGCGGCAAGCCTGCCCCCATCGGATCCGAGGAACCCGTAGAATTTCGGGTGGACCGCATCACCAATCTCTCGGACGCAATCCTTGGGAGATCATCTCCCTTCTCCCCACCAAGGATTGCTACCGCACCGAAGTCCTCTCAAGTCGGTGGCCCCATTTATGGCGCGTCGCGCCCCTTAATCTCGACTGTCATTAGCTATCTCTTTTTAATGATTTTGAACTCCCGAGAGCCATTATCTCCTCCCACCAGGGCTCCGTTCAAAGCCTCTGCATCCCGTCATGCTACCTGAGAAAGCATACCATGCCCTGCACGGTGCACGCCTGGCTGAAATCCCGTAAATTCATAGAACTGCAGCTATTTGAGTTCTACTATTCCCTAGAAAATCACCTACCAGATACCGAACGCCATGTACTTCTGCCCTCAACACCGATGTCCATCTCACAATTTTCCTCCTCTCTCCACACCGCCACCTTTGTGCCATGCTACGTACTAGAGAATCCGGTATTAGACTTTCGACTCCCATTTCTCAAAAAACTTTCAGTTGTGCGTTTTCGTATATTGGATGCCTCATTGCACAGCATCATCCACTCCTGTTGCCCTGCCTTGGAGTGCTTGGTGCTTGATTTCAAAGTTAGAATCAGTTGTCTCCAAATAAAGTCGCCTAACCTTCTAAGAATTGGAATTTATTTTGATGCAAGGAAGTCTAAGATGCCCCTTCACTTCAAAAGTTGAACCTTGATTCTAGTTATTCACCGTCGCAAATAACCGTCATCTCTAAGCCTGAACTAGAGACCTTGGGTGTAATGCATGATCTCTGTGCTCATTTCAAGATGGTGTTTGGCTCCATAGTTCTTCAGGTACTATATATTATCATCTACACTTGTAACCATAAGCTGCATTTTAATTTTCTGCACATAAGTTATATCTCATCTTGGAGTTCATATTTTGTACTAATATTATGTTCTATGCTCGATGAAGAGTTTCTCCATGGATAGCCTATCAATGGTGCTGGATTCTGTCAAGATCTTATATTTCCAAATGAATCGTTTTGATCTGAACAAGATTATTGGCTTGCTACAATACTTTCCATGTCTGGAGAAGTTGTATATAAAGGTGATAATTTCATGCACATTGGAAGCCCGCATATAGTGTACTAGAATTAACGGTTCAGTTGTTGCTCTTTCGACACTCCTTTTTTAGACCTTAACAGTTTTCAATCTTCATGTCTATTTGGGCAACGGGACGAGGTAAGAAAGTTATAACCAATCTGTGGATTCGTAAGCACCAGGATTTTCTCAATTCTCATGACATTCGATTCAAGACAATAACACTAGAACGATATGTAGCCAACCAAGCACACACTAGATTTGTCACATTCTTCGTGCTGAATGCGAGGTTAGTATTGTCCATCAGGCTTAAGTTTATCAGCAGCATTGTTTTGACAGATGGGTATGTTGAAGAGTAAAAAAGGGAGTTTCAGGTAGACAAAAGAGCTTCTGAACATGCCGAGCTTCTATTTACAACATCTTGTGGTCATAATCCAGTAAATTTTATGACCTAGGATGTTCATTCTATGGACCTGACCGATCCATTAGACTATGCTGCCGAAAATAGTATTGGAGTTAGATGTTGTTGCCCTTTTCAATCTAGGTTTTGTCTAAACCTGATGAACAATTAACCCTCATGCTTTTGTATAGTTTGTAAGCTGGAGTTAGATGGTGTTGCCCTTTTCAACTCAGCTATAGCTATCATATTTTCTTTCAAACAAGGCAAATGCCTTGACATTTGTTTAATTAAGAGTGAAATATTGTAACAAATCCCAACCAAGGGGAATAACGTCACTCTCGCTGGCTGCTTGAGCTCACTATGCATTATAGAACCCAAGTGATTAGCCCCCACCAGCACCCACAAAATTATTTTGAACTAGCACACCAAATGGGTTGTAAATTTTCATAAGAAAGGCTACATGATCGTGACAGACTTGGATTCATTTCGGACCCACGAGGAAAAAGCCTATCCAAGGTGGTGCTGACTTACTAGCTAGTCAACAAATGATTCTGCCTACCAGCCATTGGATTGACATGCAACATCTATCGTGTATCTTCTATCTCTTGTCTTCTTCCTCCAACTGCCCGAACCAAACCACCCTGTCGGTTCCCCCTGCTCCCGCCTCCCACAGTTGGTTGCGCCTCCGCCGCCCTACTGTACCCTCCAACATTGGCCAGTCCCTCCCCTATTCCGCCACATGTCCTGTTATTCTCCAGCGACGTCATCCCCAACACGCACCCGCACCTGAACCAAGCAACCCTCGTACTCCCCTTTGCCTGCGACTGGATCGACACATCTTCCACGGCTCCCGTTCGTTCCGACTGAGGCCTCGTCGTTGTCCTCCGCCTTGGTTCGCTCACTGTGCGCGGTGCGTCGCCCTCTTGCATTGTCACCATCGTCAACAACCAAGAGGAACAAGGAGATGACTGTACGTGGAGAGGATGACAGTAGGGACCCACCAGGGTCATGGCAGTACGCAAGCAATTGCCTCATTATTACAAGCCCAAAAAATGGTTCTTCCTAATGGTTGGACATCTGGGGCCCATGCCATTGTCAACGTAGTCAATAAATGAGAGAATTACAAAACAAGTGGCTGACACCAGGGACCCAGCAGGTCGTGTAGTTGTTATTTAGTTTTTTAGGAACAAGCAGTTATTATTTATACTACTTTTAGAGATGGACCAGGGTAACAACGGGGCTGTGCGGGGGTTGTGGCCATCTAGCTAGGGTTTTATTTATGTTTACCACATCATGAGCCTACTTGTGTTTTTTTGTTGCTAAAAATGGCTTGCCCAGTTCTACTTTTTTAAAGAAATACCCAACCGAGGCCTACTTGCTTTGTCAGCCCTGCTGGGCTGCAAATCTTTCAAGACAAGGAGAGTTTCATTCGGCTTGCCCAGAAAATGGGCTATCAGTAATAAGAAAAGTGTTGTACATTTTTAAAACACATCAAACCGGGAAATAGTTAACCGCACCGAAATATGCAAAATTTCATATAATTTTTAACTGTGGCCACAATATGGGTTGTAATGCTAACAAAAAGAATATGGGATCCAAGAAATCCTTAAGAATTAACAAATGGGCTGTAAATTATTAGAAATAATGGCAGATGGGTTGTCTGCTGTTTTCCACACATTTGAGGCTGACTTGTGCGCCTACTATAGGTTGACGTGTACGCTTTCCTAAAAAAAGGTTGATGCACACACAACGCCGTGTCAACTTGGTCAACACACAAGAGTAGTGACCGTTGGATGTCCATCCAATGGCCATTGCGCTTCTTCAATCTCTGCTCTTACTGCTCTAGCCACTAAAACAAGCACCGACGGGACTGCCTGCTCCCTCCTCCCGCGGCCGGCTGTGCTACTGCGTAGGCCTCACTACCCCACCGTACTCCCATCGCTGTCCTAGCCATCCCTCTACTCAGCCACGCCTTTTGTCATTCTCCGGCGATGGCAGACGAATCAGTAAACCCTCGTACTCCCATCCACATAGGAAACAACTCCCAAGTCTTCCCTGGCTCTGTGTTGTTCCCTTCCTAGGCCTCGTCGTCATCCACCGCCCTGGTGCTCTCGGCGTGGCATGGTCAACATGGTCAACGAACGACATCCATCGGAAGCGGACTGTACGTGGAGAGGCTAACAGCTGGGTCCATGGCTGCATGCAAGGAAATGCCTCCTTATTACGTGCAAAATAATGATTCCTACACCTAACAGCTGGGACCCACTAGAAGGGCCTCTGTATTTCAGAAAAAATGTCCCCCCCCCCCCCCGCTGACAGCTTGGACCCATCAGCTATATCTTCGCATGCAAGGAAGTGCCTCCTTATTACGCACAAAAAATGAATACTCCCCTGCTTGCTGGGACCCACCATAGTGGGAGGCTGACTTGTAGGCCTACTAAGTTGACGTAGACGGAGGGCTTTGTCAACTTAGTCAATATGAATGATTCTAGCTCCAGTGACCATATAATGTCCATCCAGCGGCCATAGTGCTTCTTCAACCTATCGTCTTCTTGCTCCAGCCGCCCAAACCAGCGTCGGTCGTGCCGCCAGCTCCTGCCTCTAGTGGCCGACTCTACTGCCACACAAGCCTGACCGCCCACCCTACTCCAACCTCTGGCCAGGACATCCCTCTACTCACCCACAACCCCTGTTATTCTGCGGCGACGACAGCCTCACACAGCAGTTGAACCAGTCAACCCTCGTACTCCTCTCCGCATCAGCATCCACTGCTGCGTCTTCCCCGGCTCCGTGTCGTCCCCTTCCTAGGCCTCGCCATCGTCCACCGCCTTGGTGTTGTTGGCACGACGTGGTCAATGTGGTTAAGGAACGACTTCCATCGGAATAGTACTATATGTGGAGAGGCTGACAGCTGGGTCCACGACCGCAGCAAGGAAGTGCCTCCTTATTACGCGCAAAATAATGATTCCTCCACCAGACAGCAGGGACGCACCGGACAGGCCACCGTATTTTACGAAAAAATGTTTCCCCCCTGACTGCTAGGACCCACTGCTACATCTTCGCATGCAAGGAAGTGCGTCCACATTACGGGCAAAAAATATGATTCTCCCCTAACAGCTGGGACCCATCAGCTATATCTTCGGATGCAAGGAAGTGCCTCCTTACCTCCCTTATAGTTGGGACCCACCCGATCGAAACGTATGTAGGGTTGTCTATCTGGTCGCGAACGTGTACGTACATACTGGTCGACGGGTCTGTCTGCAGGCTGCAGTGATGAACCGTGGCCGGGAAAGGAAGGGAATGTGTCGTAGTAGAGGCGCGGACTTAGCACGTCGTGCAGGCCTATCTATATCGTGTAAACGTACGTACAACGAGGGTGCAAGAAAGTAAATACGGTCACGTACGTACATACAGGCAGGGTCTCGAATGCCTACTCGCACATACATACGGCCAAGGCTCGTGTACATGGAGAGGCAACGAAGAGCAGTGACGCCGTCCTCTTCATCGGCAGCCAATCGGCTGGGTCGGAATGAAGAATCTACGTCATGTTCATCGGGAGGCAACCGAATGCGGCGTCCTGTTCATCGGGAGCCAACCGGCTTGGACGGAATAGCCGAAACAAGGCCTGGCGTACCGCAGAACAGAGGAAACAGCCTTCTGTTCGACCGCCTAGGGTGGAAACAGGACCGTGTTCACCGGAAGGGTCTGGTGTACCGTAAAATGGAGGAAACGGACTTCTCTTCGACCTCCTACGGTCGAAACGGGGTCCTGTTGATCGGGAGGGGTGTGGCGTACCGCAAAACAGAGGAAACACACTTCTCTTTGACCTCCTACGGTTGAAACGGGGTCCTGTTCATCGGGATGGGTGTGGTGTACCGCAAAATGGGACTCCACGTGCTACTGTTCATCCACCATCTACTGACTCGCTCCAGCCTCCATGGGCTACTATTCATCCACCGTCGACCTCCTCCAGCCTCCACCTATGACTGTTCATCGATGACGTCTCCCTCCTGCCTCCACCAACTACTATTCATCCATGAGCTCCTGTTCATCCAGCCTCCATCGGCTACTGTTAAACCAGCCCTCCACGGGGTCTTGTTCATCCACCCCAACCGGCTCGATCAGGGTCATTTTCATCCAGCGGCAACGACCTCTCTTACCACGGGGTCCTGTTCATCCAACCCCCACTAGGAACTATTCATCCAACCCCCAACAACGTTCACTGTTCATCAAGAACCACCAGGTTCGATCAGTTTCAGTTAGTAGCAGTACCGAAGGAATCGCTCGGGTTCAGTTAACAGCCAAGGAATCCATCGCTCGGGTTCAGTAATGTAGCTAGTGCCATCGCTCGGGTTCAGTAAGCGAACGCCTCGCTCGGTTTCAGTTAGAGCCCAATGCCTCAAGCACATGCGCGTACATGTACGAGAGAAACGCGCAAACCTCCGTGCATCACTCGGCCCCGACCACCCACCGTAACCGGGAACTCCCCGATATTTTCCTCGCCCTTGCTTCTACCACGTTTTTTTCCATCATGGACGGCCCAAAGAATGTCATGCAGTTGCGTCTCCAGCCCGCCCAGGATGAAAAGCCCATTCTCTGTCATGATTTTTTGTCATAGAAGAAGCATGACAGAAGAAATCGTTCGGCCCAAAATGTCATGGATGTGTCTTTTTTTGTAGTGTAAGGTGCCTAATTATATAGCTGATGATGTAGGGTAGAAACCCTAGGGGCCGATATTTCACGAAAGGAGCGGATCCCGTGAAGAACAAGAAGAACACGGGGAAGAACAGAGAGAAATCACAAGGGGAAACACTCAGGAACAAGTCCAATCGCACATCCACTAGACAATCAAACACACAAGATCCACAAGGAACATGGACAACAAAGGGAAAGGTACAAGGTAAGGTTCATCTCCATGAGGAGGTCTTGAAGGGGGCCACCCAAAAGGGGGTCTTGAATCCAAGGGGATCTTCTCCGAAGAGGGGCCGCGGTCTCTCTCGTGGAGTAGATCCGTAATGGATGAGCAAAGCTCTATCTCTAAATGAGCTACTACTTTACTAACCCTAACTAGGAGGAGGTGGAGGAGTATATATAGTCTAGGTCCACGAAGGGGTAAGTGGGAGAGGGATACATGGGCCTCGGGCCCGATCCTATGTGCGGACATGTATCAGACGTCCGGTGTGTAGCGGTCGTCCGGTGGCTCATGGGCGTCCGGACGTCCGGTAGTCGCCGGACTTCCGCTCATTCTGGCTCGGTCGTTGAAGTACCGGATTTCCGGAGGTGGCCGGTCGTCCGGTGGTGTCGAACGTCCGCTTGCTGTAGCTCGGCTGGGGCTTCAGGCGTCGGTCGTCCGGTGGAGGCTGGACGTCCGCTCGCTGGTCGGTCGTCCGGTGTGGGCCGGACGTCCACTCGTTGTAGCTTTTTTGGCAGCTCTTCTTCCGCCTTCGTTTCCATGGTTCCCTCGCGGATGGTGTAGTTGTTCCTTGGCGCTTGCAGTCCTCCTGGTCATTCGTAGTGTTCCGACAATACCTATGCATGCACACGAGAGGAGTGTCAAGTAGTATACCATCCTCAAAGGGGTTAAATGAGCACGTGTAAAGGAGATGATTCACCTTTGTGTATGTGAAGTAGATGTCGCACGTGTTACTCGCCAAACGGACTCTTGATATGGTGATGTCCATAGGATGCTCGGCATCATCTCCCCTCCCTTGGGAAAGATCCGACCTCGGATCAAAAACCAAATCACCATGGGAAAGAGATGGCTTCGCCGTGTAGAAGCGGACGTTCACCAAGTAGTCATCATCTTCAAGCTTGAAGTGGTCACTCTCCAATGTCGCACCGTCTAGTGATTCCTTCAAAATGAGCAAGGACATCAAGCACTTGGAAAAATAAATGTGGTTAGCGTTAGTGCAAAACCAAGCATTCAAGAGGTGATTCACCAAACAAGTGTCATCATCATGCAAAGCATATGGTGTGACAAAGGATTGTGACATGGCATGTAAGCACATAAATTGAGCACAAGCAAAGATATCATGGGGACAAGCATGTGAATGTGAGGTAGTGATGCAAATATGCGTAACAAGAGAAGAATCATCCACCTCAAGTTCATAGCAAGCATTCACAAATTGCTCAATGAAAGGTCTATGGTAGGCATAGGAATCATTCACAACACCAAATAAAATGAAGTGTCTAAACACATGGGTCAAGTGAAAGACAATCCAAGCATAATGTGCATTGGGTGTAGTGAATATCGTGTGGCACTCAACACAATAGAAAGAGCAATTGTTCAACATGTGTGAGGCAATCAAGGAAAGCATGTAGCAATCAATGGGACATGGCATATGTGAAGAAACGACATTGTTGCAACCAAACATGTGATAGGAGCAAGTAATCCAAGAATTGGATGCAAGACACAAGGCATATATATCATGATGCATGGAATTGTGAAAATGATAAGTCGAAGCAAGATTTCTAACAAGTGTGCAATCAAGTGGTCCAAGATGAACAATAAGTGTCATGGTGCAAGCAACACAAGTAGTATGATCTGCAATATCCATGCTCAAGAAAGATTTCACCTGGAAGGCATGTGCTTGTGCATTCTTCACATTGTCGAAGTGGTAGGAAAGGTGGTGTAGAAGCGAGTCATGGTCGAATGTATGAAGCTCGCTCTCAAGAGCTCGAATGGTCAACTCATGTGACATGGAAGTTGACACAAAGTCCAAGTATCCTACACATGCACACAACAAAACAAAGAACGTATGCGCATGGTAGATAAACACATCATCCATCATGATGGTTCTCTTCTCTTGCACATAACCATTAGAAGCACATGTGCATGAATAGTATGATGCAACAATGGCTATATTCATGGCACTAGGTATATGGTGCAAAGAGGCAAGACAAGCATGCTTCACAAGAAAAATGTCAAAATCTCCAATCATATGTGAGAATGCCATGGGGGCAAACTCATTATCAAGATTAGGGGCATTGTTGCACTCAATACATGTCAAATCATCTAGCATGAGAGGCAACATATGGAGATATATGACAAGAAGAAACAACAATCATTTGCAAAGCATGTAGATGGTTGTCATCAACCGCATGAAATGAGCAAGTATGAATCGTTGGTGATGTAACACAAGCAAGCATAGTAATCAAGTCGTGCAAGCTAGTAGTGCGAAGATGCAACATACCAGAGCAAATCATGGCAATCATGTCATGTGAGCAAGTAATAGACATAGACAATGCACATGACATATCGCAAGCACGAACACAAAGCAAGATGAAAGTATCATCATAGGCATGGGGCACAAAGCAAATAGGGCAATAACAAGCAATATCTCCACCAAGCTTGCAAATACACATACAAGTATGAGAATCAAGCATCATGTGTAATGCAAAGCATGGGTCACAAATGCATGGCAAAAGCATAGGAATGAGCATATCATGTAAAGTGAACATGGCAAGGTGGGCAAAGGATATATAATGGACCACAACCCATAGCCAAGTGAGGGCCATGTAGAAGAAATGCGCAAAGTCATTGCGAGAAGAGAGCGGTGGAAAGACACTCCATGGGATCCCAAGTCATCATTGCTCTCTATAGCTCGTTTTGTCAACTCGTGGGATTGCAAAGTTGACAAGAATTCATGGGTACCTACACAAAATAGACACAAACGAAAGAGCTTGTGTGTGTGGTAAATGTACACATCATCCATCATGATGTGTATGTGCACGTGAGTGTTAGCACAAGATAAGCATCGCTCAAAGAAATTTGATTCATGGTATAAGAACATGTCATCCATCATGAAAGAAAAGTTATTGTGTATAACACGATGGGGATGCAAATTGAGCATACAAGTATAAGGATCATGCAATGGATGGGAGTGATCACAGTATCCTAAAATGTATGAGGAAACTATGGGGGTCTCCTCATGTGCAATATTTGAAACATCATACGGAGAAAATGGACAACATCCAAAACAATGCATATCCGAAGCTAGGTGGTTATGGCATGGCATATGAGATAAATGATGCAAAGGTAGCATGCCAATATCATCACAAGAGAAACAAATGCCAATAACCATGGGCTTGTCATCTATGCCATATGTGCAAATTGGGTTTATTTTAATAGCATATGCATAGTCACTATGAAGAGATTGCAAATATTACATATGATTGATCTCATGCATAGCATATGACAAGTCAAGCGGATTGGCAAACATGATATGACCGAGAGAATTAGCATAAGAAATCCTATGTAACATGGCATGACAACTAATAGACTCCACATGGCAATCATCATACTCATCATAAATGGGTAAATCATCGCATGGGGAAGTCGCACTAGCAAGAAGCATGGTAATAGGTTGATCAACATCATGCAAGCAATCAATGTCAAGAATGTCCACTAGTGGGACTAGAGCATCACCTTCACCTATGTTACCTTATTCATTCCACTCAAGTGGTGTAGGTGAGGTGGCAAAGACCAAATGGTGGTCATCTTCATCTTGATGGAACCATGTGGGGGGTGCATCATATTCCACCATGGCCATCGTCTTGTTCAAAGGTAGGACGTAGTCGTCGTGAATCGGCGCGTCATCATATTTGGGACCTAGCACCAAATGAGAAGACACAATAGAGGTAGAGGTCAAGTTTTTAGAAATGCAAATGGCCTCACATGCCCTATCAACTATCACACTCTCTCTATGTGGTGGTTCACTCACTCCCTCAAGGTAGGTGCACTCAATCTCACGTATGGTGGAGTCACTCATCTCACTGAAGTGGTGGGGGTTGTGGCTCTCCTCACATGGGAAATGTGCTAACACATCATATATGGGGCTAATGCTGAAGTCACTCTCACTCTCAATATGGTGGCAAAAGTCACTCAAGTCATCATACGTCACTGTGGTCGAAGGGAAAATCCCATGCTCAAACATCTCATCACCGTCACCGTGGATGAAGGCCAAAGATGGGACATCATCACTCTCGCCTCCTAAGATGGAAGCACCATCCTTGCTCGTCACCATGCCGCTCGCCTCCAAAGCTTGGTCCTTGATGGTCTCTGTAGCCGTAGTCATCGCTGCACCATCTTGAAAAAGAGTCGAAGTAGACTCGGCATCATCAATGCCACAAAGAGGGGTGGCGGTGAAGTCGAACTTGGGAGCATCGTCCTGGAGCTCGTCGGGCTTGGACATCGTGGTGGTACTAGCCTCATGCTCGTTCTCATGGAGCTTGGTCATCATGAAGTGAGCTTGGGGTGGAGAAGCTTTGGCCGTCATGAGTTCTTGTTCCGCCTTGAGAGCACTAATGTAGTTGTTGTCGAGGGACTTGTAGTTCTCGAGGAAGATCGTCTTGGAGATGTCATTATGCAATCCCATCATGAAGTGGAACTTCATCGAAATGGGGTCGTCCACGCTGGCTCATCGCAAGGCAATCTTCATCTCCTTGAAGTACTCGTCGATGGACTTGGATCCTTGGATGGTGTTCTCCAATTGGTCTAGAAGTTGTTCCAAGTAGGTTGGAGGCACAAACTCTCGCTGCAAAGCTCTCTTCGTCTTGGGCCAGCTCATGTCGTAGGTCTCCGAAGGTGCGTGAAGCCACCATGTGGACGCGTAGTCGTGAAAGTTCCTTGTGGCGCACTTCACTTGATCTTCGGGAGGAACTTGATGTAGCTTGAGGAAGTCGTCCATCAAACGCTCCCACTCGAGATACTCCTCGGGTTCTTGAGTCCCATAGAAAGGAATCGTGTGGTCGATGTCGAGGTCATAGTAGCTCGTGGAAGTTGCGGACTTGAGCTTGGGGAGCTTCTCTTGAGGTGCTTGCGGGAGAAGATGTCGTATGTCCGTAGGCGAAGATTCCTTGAAGTCGCTTGGCGAAGATGCCAAGGGACATGGTGAAGTCGTTGAGCGGTTGTTGGTGTTGAGCTCTTGACCTTCACGTTTGTGGTGGTGATGGTGTCATTCCCGATGTGACCTTGCCGGAGATGGTAGCTTGGAAGCATGTGTACTTGTGTGTCTTCTCGAAGATGAGGAAGATCGCTTGTAGGACTTGATGAGTGCTTTGATCTCATCCATCTGAGCTTGCATCTTGGCGTTGGTAGAGTTATTCGTGGCATCGAACTCGTCGTTGTTGTTGTAGACTGAAGGTGAAATGCCTTGCCTATCCATCACAAGACTTGAGTAGAGGTGAGTAGGAAATGAGATAAACAATACCAAGTTACCTTTTCCCAAAGTTGAGGATGTATCCCGTTTCACTCAATGTGAGATGAAAGAATAGTGGAATTGGTACCGGACTTGTTCACTCACAACTACAAATTAAAGCTCATGGAGTAGCTCGGTGAGGATAGTGGCACAAAAATTTAATGTAAAATGTTAGCAATAGGCAATAAAGTTGAAAGAGATTCACAAATTCAGAAGTGAAACAAGTAGACCAATAGCAATATGTGGCACACGGAAACACAAGCAAGGATAGATAAAATGGGGTTGTGCAACCAAGGATGAGCACAAAATGTGGAATCCACGGAAAATGATCGTGTTGCACAACTCAAGAGAGACACTAGCACAATTGCTCTATCGGCGGATGCGACACTTGTGCACAACCTATAAGATGAAAATGTATGAACTTTTATCCCAAGTATTCTATGTATGTATGGTTCCCGGTGTTATGATCCAAGATGATCTTATATGCAATGTGGTATGATGCTATGGCTATTACTTACAAGCTTCTTTTCTCTTTCTCTTTTGCTTAAAAGCTTATTCTTTTTTTGTGATATGTATGGCCACTTTGCGAAATGCACAAACCAAGATAGTAATTGTGTATACGTGGGAACAAACTTGAGGCACACGAGATGATATGATACCAATATGATATGGTATGTATGCAACAGATGGTGTAGATCACTAATGTGTACAAGTAACGTTGCCGGCAATACTAAAATGGCTAGTCTCGATAGGCAAGTAACGCAAAATGGGCTAGGGGTTATCAATGCAATGGCAAGGGAATATACAATGGAGGGATACCACGATACCAAGATGATATGGAGGTTACGGTGCTTCGCGATGATGAGTGGCGGTGATCTTGATGGAAATACCAAGATGATGGAGACTCGTCCCTAAGTAGCCAAAACACCTTAGGAAACGGAAAACCCGCGAACTCAAAATCTCAAATGTCAAATGGTGGTAGCGGGAATGCGGTGGTGGTTGCGGCAGCTCGAAGGGATTGCGGAAATGCAATGATGGGTTGTGGAGTACGCAATGCGGAAGTGGAGGGTAAGGTGGTGGACTATACACGATGTCGGAGTTGAGAGCACGGTCCGTAAGTAGCCTAAATACCTTAGGAGACACAACTCACGACATAAACAAAGTCAAACAAAATTTGGTTATGTTGGTTGGTGGAAGTGTATGGTGGGCGAGCCTATGCGGAAGTGGTGGTGGTGGTTGATGAAGAAGCAACCGTCCCTAAGTAGCCTAAACACCTTAGTATACTCAAATCACTCCTCAAGCAACCACTAATGTGACGGGGAACAAAATTGGTTAGGTTGCGGAAGTCGGTGGTGTAACGGATGATGTGGTGTAAGCCCTAGGCAAAGAGGCCAAAATTGTAAAACTTTGATGGAGTCAAAAGATGTTGGTGGTATTTTTTTGGGAAGGAGGATGTCACGAGTTTTTCAACGAGCTAAAGAACGCGAAAATCGGACTCCAGACGAATTAGTTATGGCCGAAACAAAAATCAGCTGAAGTTGATATCTACAGGTAGCGGACGTCCGGAAAAAACGGTCGTCGGGTCGCCGGACGTCCGGTCGGGTCGGAAATCCGCTAATTAAAGCTCGGGATAGGGGTTCCGGTCGTCCGTTAAGGTCGGAGGTCCGGTGCTTCCTTGGTCTCCGGACGTCCGATGGGTCGGGGTCAACTCGAGATTCGAGATTCAAGACGCGATTTTGGGCGGAAAATGATGATTTTGAGGTCAAAATTGATGAGATTTCATGGATGAAAGATGGGGAAACTTGGGGACATGCTAGATCCACTTGAAACCAAGCAAATCTATGAATCAAATCCAACAAAACTTCGTCAAACCAACAAATCACAAAAAAATGGGGCTATTTTTGTGGGGATTTTTGAAATTGGGGAAGAACACAACAAAATTAGGCTATAAAACGAAGAGGGGAGGCTCCGAAATCGTGATCAACATGGCTCATGATACCAAGATGATGTAGGTTAGGAACCCTAGGGGGCGATCTTTCACGAAAGGAGCGGATCCCACGAAGAACACGGGGAAGAATGGAGAGAAGTCACAAGGGAAAACACTCAAGAACAAGTCCAATCACACATCCACTAGACAATCAAACACACAAGATCCACAAGGTACATGAACAACAATGGGAAAGATACAAGGTAAGGTTCATCTCCATGAGGAGGTCTTGAAGGGGCCACCCAAAAGGGGTCTTGAATCCGAGGGGATCTTCTCCGAAGAGGGGTCGCGGTCTCTCTCGTGGAGTAGATCCGTAATGGATGAGCAAAGCTCTATCTCTAAATGAGCTACTACTTTGCTAACCCTAACTAGGAGGAGGTGGAGGACTGTATATAGTCTAGGTCCATGAAGGGGTAAGTGGGAGAGGGATACATGGGCCTCGGGCCTGATCATGTGTGCAGACAGGTACCGGACGTCCGGTGTCTACCGGTCGTCCGGTGGCTCATGGGCGTCCGAACGTCCAGTAGTCGCCGGACTTCCGCTCATTCTGGATCGGTCGCTGAAGTACTGGATTACCGGAGGTGGCCGGGCGTCCGGTCGCCGGCCGGCCGGTGGTGTCGGACGTCCGCTTGCTGTAGCTCGGTGTAACACCCTCGATGCCACTATATCTCCCACATGTCGAGGCACGACTTAGAGGCATAATTGCACTGAAGGCATATGTCGCAAGTTAGGCAATCATCACAACATCCCATGTAATATAGATAATAAAAGGGGAGATAACATAGTTGGCTTACACTCACCACGTCAATCAAGTACATAAATAACATTACATCATCCAAATACTCATGGCCTGACTACGGCGCCAAAATAAAAGATAACCCAACATGCGACACGGTCCCGATCACCCCAACTAGGCACCACTACTGATCATCAGGGAAAGACACATAGTATCGTTGAGAGTCCTCGTCGAACTCCCACTTGAGCTCAAGCGCGTCACCTGGAGCGGAATCATCAGGCCCTGCATCTGGATTTAATAGTAATCTGTGAGCCATAGGGACTCAGCAATCTCGCACCCTCGCGATCAAGACTATTTAAGCTTATAGGTAAGGCAAGGTAAATATGTGTGGAGCTGCAGCAAGCGACAAGCATATATGGTGGCTATCCTGTTCGCAAAAGAGAGCGAGAAGAGGACGCAAAGCAGGAACGCATAACTAAAGAGGGAAACCTGCGGCAAGCAATACACCAACACCGTGTCCACTTCCCGGACTCCGCCGAGAAGAGGCCATCACGGTAACTCACACTGTTGATTCATTTTAATTAAGTTAAGGTTCAAGTTATCTACAACCGGACATTAACAAATTCCCATCTGCCCATAACCGCGGGCACGGCTTTCGAAAATTCAAATCCCTGCAGGGGAGTCCCAACTTAGCCCATGACAAGCTCTCACGGTCAACGAAGGAATAGACCTCCTCCCGAGACGTTCCGATCAGACTCGGTACCTCGGTTCTTCAAGACACTTCGACAGGTTAAAACAAGACCAGCAACACCGCCCGAATGTGCCAACAAATCCCGATAGGAGCTACACATATCTTGTTATCAGGGCAGACTCAGATGAGCTCTCCATACAACTAAAACCAAACCTCGAGTTTCCCCGAGGGGGCGCTGCACAGGACCCTAGTTCGAACCAACACTCAGAGGAGCACTGGCCCGGGGGGGGGGGCTAAAATAAGATGACCCTCGGGCTCCGGAAACCCAAGGGAAGAAGAGGCTAGGTGGCAAATGGTAAAACCAAGGTTGGGCATTGCTAGAAAAGCTTTAATCAAGGCGAACTATCAAGGGGTTCCCATTATAACCCAACCGCGTAAGGAACGCAAAATCCGGGAACATAACACCGATATGACGGAAACTAGGGCGGCAAGAGTGGAACAAAACACTAGGCGAGAGGCCGAGCCTTCCACCCTTTACCAAGTATATAGATGCATTAAGATAACATGGCAAAATAATGATATCCCAACCAGTAAAATAATGTTCCAACAAGGAACGGTCTCCAATCTTCACCTGCAACTAGCAACGCTATAAGAGGGGCTGAGCAAAGCGGTAACATAGCCAATCAATGGTTTGCTAGGACATGGTGGGTTAGACGTTTGACATGGCAATTTGGGAGGCTTGAAAACAAGTGGTAGGCATCGTAGCATTGGCATAGCAAAAGAGCGAGCATCTAGCAAAGCAAAGATAGTAGTGATTTCGAGGGTATGATCATCTTGCCTGCAATGTTGTCAGAGTTGACTGGATCCTCGAAAGCAAACTCAACGGGCTCCTCATTAGTGAACTCGTCTCCCGGCTCTACCCAAACAAGACAAACAAGCAACAAGGACACAATCAACCACGTGCAAGGATCAAACAATATGATGCAAACATGGTATGCTATGCGGGGTGCGATGCGGGATGCATATGCAAGATGTGACAAGCAATGCATGAACCTGGCCTCAACTTGGAAATCCAAGTGTGCCACTGGAAAGATGAGATGAAATCGCTTGAAAACGATATAAAGAACGTCGGAATCGGAGTTACGGTTTGGAAATGACAAGCGATTCAAATATAGCCACGTTCTGCGATTTACAGCAAGTAGCCATCTAAATGCAACAAGATGAACATGCTACATCACCCAAACATGACAACAAAATACATGTCAGGGATGCATTCAAGATGCTTAACAAAAGTCTAGCACTGAGCTACGGCCAATTCATCCATTAAGAGGTTCAAACAAGCATGGCAAAAATGCATATGGTAAACAGATCTCAGACTTAGTGAAATTAACACTTGTCTGGAATTTCAGATCAGATAGCACTCTTCGGAGCAACAAAACTACATGCTACAAGACCTGAACATGGCAAAGTAAAGCATGGCATGGAGCTACTCAAAGAGCTTAACAAAAGTCCCTTAGTGACCTTGAGCCAAAAGGGGTCAGAAAATACATTTGCAAGCATGTGAACATGGCAAAAACATAATCAGTTCTCAGACTTAGTGAAAACTGGAGCATGCTGAACTGAGCTACAAATCTGTTCTCAGCACTACAGAGCTACAGTTTTCAGCATGCTCCAGTTTTCACTAAGTCTGAGAACTGATTATGTTTTTGCCATGTTCACATGCTTGCAAATGTATTTTCTGACCCCTTTTGGCTCAAGGTCACTAAGGGACTTTTGTTAAGCTCTTTGAGTAGCTCCATGCCATGCTTTACTTTGCCATGTTCAGGTCTTGTAGCATGTAGTTTTGTTGCTCCGAAGAGTGCTATCTGACCTGAAATTCCAAACAAGTGTTAATTTCACTAAGTCTGAGATCTGTTTACCATATGCATTTTTGCCATGCTTGTTTGAACCTGTTAATGGATGAATTGGCCGTAGCTCAGTGCTAGACTTTTCTTAAGCATCTTGAATGCATCCCTGCCATGTATTTTGTTGTCATGTTTGGGTGCTGTAGCATGTTCATCTTGTTGCATTTAGATGGCTACTTGCTGCAAATTGCAGAACGTGGCCATATTTGAATCGCTTGCCATTTCCAAACCGTAACTCCGATTCCGACGTTCTTTATATAGTTTTCAAGCGATTTCATCTCATCTTTCCAGTGGCACACTTGGATTTCCAAGTTGAGGCCAGGTTCATGCATTCCTTTTCACATCTTGTATATGCATCCCGCATTGCATCCCGCATAGCATACCATGTTTGCATCATATTGTTTAATCCTTGCACGTGGTTGATTGTGTCCTTGTTGCTTGTTTGTCTTGTTTGGGTAGAGCCGAGAGACAAGTTCGCTAACGAGGAGCCCGTTGAGTTTGCTTTCGAGGATCCAGTCAACTCTGACAACATTGCAGGCAAGATGATCATACCCTTGAAATCACTACTATCTTTGCTTTGCTAGATGCTCGCTCTTTTGCTATGCCAATGCTACGATGCCTACCACTTGTTTTCAAGCCTCCCAAATTGCCATGTCAAACCTCTAACCCACCATGTCCTAGCAAACCGTTGATTGGCTATGTTACCGCTTTGCTCAGCCCCTCTTATAGCGTTGCTAGTTGCAGGTGAAGATTGGAGACCGTTCCTTGTTGGAACATTATTTTACTAGTTGGGATATCATTATTTTGCCATGTTATCTTAATGCATCTATATACTTGGTAAAGGGTGGAAGGCTCGGCCTCTCGCCTAGTGTTTTGTTCCACTCTTGCCGCCCTAGTTTCCGTCATATCGATGTTATGTTACCGGATTTTGCGTTCCTTACGCGGTTGGGTTATAATGGGAACCCCTTGATAGTTCGCCTTGATTAAAGCTTTTCCAGCAATGCCCAACCTTACCATTTGCCACCTAGCCTCTTCTTCCCTTGGGTTTCCGGAGCCCGAGGGTCATCTTATTTTAGCCCCCCCCCCCCGGGCCAGTGCTCCTCTGAGTGTTGGTCCGAACTAGAGTCCTGTGCAGCGCCCCCTCGGGGAAACTCGAGGTTTGGTTTTAGTTGTATGGAGAGCTCATCTGAGTGTGACCTGAGAACGAGATATGTGCAGCTCCTATCGGGATTTGTGGGCACATTCGGGCGGTGTTGCTGGTCTTGGTTTAACATGTCGAAGTGTCTTGAAGAACCGAGGTACCGAGTCTGATCGGAACGTCTCGGGAGGAGGTCTATTCCTTCGTTGACCGTGAGAGCTTGTCATGGGCTAAGTTGGGACTCCCCTGCAGGGATTTGAATTTTCGAAAGCCGTGCCCGCGGTTATGGGCAGATGGAAATTTGTTAATGTCCGGTTGTAGATAACTTGAACCTTAACTTAATTAAAATGAATCAACAGTGTGAGTTACCGTGATGGCCTCTTCTCGACGGAGTCCGGGAAGTGGACACGGTGTTGGAGTATTGCTTGCCGCAGGTTGCCCTCTTTAGTTATGCGTTCCTGCTTTGCGTCCTCTTCTCGCTCTCTTTTGCGAATAGGATAGCCACCATATATGCTTGTCGCTTGCTGCAGCTCCACACATATTTACCTTGCCTTACCTATAAGCTTAACTAGTCTTGATCGCGAGGGTGCGAGATTGCTGAGTCCCTGTGGCTCACAGATTACTATTAAATCCAGATGCAGGGCCTGATGATTCCGCTCCAGGTGACGCGCTTGAGCTCAAGTGGGAGTTCGATGAGGACTCTCAACGATACTATGTGTCTTTCCCTGATGATCAGTAGTGGTGCCCAGTTGGGGTGATCGGGACCGTGTCGCATGTTGGGTTATCTTTTATTTTGGCGCTATAGTCGGGCCATGAGTGTTTGGATGATGTAATGTTATTTATGTACTTGATTGACGTGGCGAGTGTAAGCCAACTATGTTATCTCCCCTTTTATTATCTATATTACATGGGATGTTGTGATGATTGCCTAACTTGCGACATATGCCTTCAATGCGATTATGCCTCTAAGTCGTGCCTCGACACGTGGGAGACATAGTCGCATTGAGGGTGTTACATCCAATGACCAGACCAAGACCGTTTTCGGATCCCTGCTTTTATCAATATTTCATCTATATTCGCAATATTCACATTGCATTATCATATTCTTGCTTGTTCTTGGATTGCGTGCAGGAATAGACCTTCGTGGTCGGGCTGATCGTGCTTCCAGTATCGTCAGTAACCTCGGGAGATTGGTTTAGCGATTGCTAAGGCGCAATGTCGTGCACGTGTGTAGTCAGATCGTCAAAGTCGTCTCCACCAAATCGATAGTTATCATCTCATCTAAAAATCGGGACACCCTCGCCTCTATCAAGTGGTATCAGTTTTCAGGTTGCTCAGTGAGAATTTCCAGTTTTTCCAAGATTAGATTTATTTTCTTACCTATTGACCAAGAAAAAGGCACAAAAAAGTTAGATCTATTCATCCTTTGTCCAAGCCAGTCTGAGCCTTCACAATTTTTTCTTTTCATTGCTTGCATAGTTGAATTATCGGTTGCATCGTCGTGTCGAGTTGCTGGTCTTAGTGTCTAGTTGGTTTAGAGTTTCGAGTTCTGTTCACATTAGTCACGCCGCCGCTGCATCATTATCCTTTCCGCTGTCCACCACCCATCCGTCAATTTCCACCACGTGCTATCCACCGTTCATTGTCATAATCATAGTTGAGATCGTTCACATCTTCGCTTGATCCAATCTGCATCTTATCTAGTTTTTTTTGCAAAGTGGGAGAGAGAAAAAAAGAGAGAGAAAAAGTCAGAGAAAAAAAAGAAAAAAATGTGAGGAAAAAAGAGAGAAGAAAAAAAAACAAAATTCAGAGCTATCTAGACTCAATCTCGTAGTTGATTTCGGATTGGAATCTGTTTTGTGCACTGTTCAGTAAAACAGGCATAACTTCCTCGCATGAAGTCCGTTTTGGCTCCACAAGTACTCAAATAAAAGCTAGCGATGAGCCACATCTAGATAGTTACAGAAGCTTGTTCACTATTTGGCACCTCAAAATCGGCTTCTAAATAGGTCTTTTTGCTCTCCGAAGTTCACGAACACAGCTTATTCCAGTTTTCACGTCAGTTTTCAAATTTTTTGATTCCTCATATCAACTTGGAATTGAGTGATTCCTTTTGCGTTTGAAAGCTTGAGACAGTATCATTCTTGAAAAAAATTATCAAAAAAATTGGCACAAACTTTTCTAGAGGAAAGTTGGAGAGAAAGTTGTTGATATATCCTTCTTGGTTGTTGTTTCATATCATTACCTTTACTGCTATTGTGATCTTCACTTATATCTTGCTGTTGAGAGCTACTTCATATCCTTTATTGATGCTAGTTGTGCTACGCCGTGACCTCATTAGTGTTCTAGGCTTGCATCTCTAGTCCGGTCTAGCCTAGGATCAGCACAGTACCGTCATTGAACGTTTATTCAACATTGCATCTTTGAATTGATTATTGCTAATATTTTGCTACCATATATAGCCAACCCAGCTCGACATATTTCTACACCGTGTATACGTACGTTCCCCTGGCAATCACTTTACTCAATCTTCAGAGTTATTTGACACCGCTGGTTGCCGATCACCACCTGCTGCAATATAAGAACTTGTAAGATATTGAGATTTGCTATACTGTGAGCGTTTTACCACCACTTCCAAGTAGTTCATAGGAACATTTTTTTGGATTCTGTTTGTTGTTTCTACTAATCATGACAGGATCCAGAGTCAATTCATGGGCTTTGTCGATCGTGGGAGACGTGCCACCACCTTTGCAAATACCATAACCGTCACAACAGGTGCACAAACATCCAAATGCACATGACTAGGTTAATGTATCTATACCACCATTTAATCGCCGTTTTAGACCTGCTTTATATATTGAATGGGAGTTCAACATAAAAAATACATTTGCTTCCCATAATTTTGATGAACATAAAAAGATTAAGGTTGCAGTTGGTTCTTTCACTGGTTATGCTTTGGTTTGGTGGAGTGAATATTGTCGGTTACACCCTGATTATATACCTACTACTTGGGATGATTTGAAACTTGCCATGCGACATACTTTCGTTCCCGCTTATTATACTCGCGACATGATTAAGAAGTTGCAACATTTAAAACAAGGTAGTGACACTGTATCAAAATATTATGATGATTTACAAACTACCCTGTTGCATTCCTCTTTAGAAGAAAGTGAAGATGATTTTATGGATAGATTTTGGGGGGGATTAAACCGTGATATTCAAGAGATATTAATTCATGAAGAGTGTCATCCTATGGACCATTTGTTTCGTCTTGCTTGCAAAGCTGAATAGGAAATAAAACGACGTGTTGCCCACGAGGAGAACAAGCGCACGGTGCACATTCCAAGAGTTGATATGATTGTTCCTTCAACTACTAGGCATACTATGACAACCCGATCCATTGTTGTGAGGACTACATCACCTCCACCATGTGACACATCACCCCCGGGAGTCGCTACATCATCTGAGTTGATCATAAGAGGTAATGACAAAGGTAATGATCTTCCATCTCTACATGAGAATGATGAGTGCCTTGTCAATTTGAATGCACCATCTAATGAGCTACCCACTACTTTGATCGTACCACCTATTTTATAGGACCGTGTTGATAATTTGACTTTGCCATGTGATCAAACAACTGAAATACCAAAAATTTTGAGTGCACCCATTGAATTAACTGTTGATGCAAAAGAACCAATGTTTACTCATTTTGATATGACCTCTAATTTTGGTGAAGATTCTGTGTCCAATGACTTATTGCATGTTTGCTTATTTAAGCATGTTGTCGTATGTAAATTTGATGCAAGTAAGATTTATTCACCAATATTGGGATGGTTTAATGATGAATATTGTCAATCTTTTGATATGAATAAGAGCTTCACTTATATGTGCAAACTGAGTTGCAATATTTGCATGCCTTCTACTTGTGATAATTTTTTGGCTTTAGATTTTATGAACTATGAAAGTTACTCATGTATACATGTCTCATTTGTGCAAAAATCAAGGGAAGTAAAAATGGACAACATATACATATGCAACATGTACACCTTGTCTCTTTTGTTAGCCACATTTGAGATTAAGCAACGCCAAGTACGGCTTTGTTTTCAATAAGGGGAGGATGATGAGGACATGACTACCTTGGATACGACCAAAAATATTGCATACATGCATATTTTTCAGGTGAATTCTAGTGCAAACTATTCAATAATCTATTTATGTTATCCGGAACAAAAATACTTCACACACTTTTGTGTTTTGTCTAATTGCAGGTGTATGGGACATTTGTACAATCCACATACAAAGATACGGGAAAAGGAGAAGTTTAGGTTCTGTTCAAAAAGTCCTCTCACGTCACTTTTGGGCCAAGAGAAGATAGAGTCCAAGTCTCTCACGTTCTGCATTCAGATTCGGACTGCACAGACATACCTGACTCAAAATGTCAACAACTTTTTCATACGGATTACAAATTGGGTGATTCTTTTTTTGTTCGAAAGCAGATTTCGTGCTCTTTCCAACCCAATTGGAATCACCTTCAAATTCGTCCGGAGCATTGAGATATCGACGAAACAATCTGACACTGCATCAGAATCCGAGTCAAACAACAAGTGCAAAGTTGTTACACCACCTCCACTAGGGCTCATGAGCCTTGTACGACCTAGGGTTAGTTTTAGGCTTCCTTGAGACATCCTTCCACCTCCTTGGCCGCCACCCCTTGCTCCTATATAAGTAGATCCATCTAGTATCTTTTTCCTTGGGATTTGTTTAGTTAAAAGTTAGCCATTGCAACTTCGTGTACTTCGTTTGTGTCCAACGACCAGACCAAGACCGCTTTCGGATCCCCACTTTTATCAATACTTCATCTTTGTTCGCAATATTCAGATTGCATTATCACATTCTTGCTTGTTCTTCGATTGCTTGCAGGAATAGACCTTCGTGGTCGGGCTGATCGTGCTTCCAGCATCGTCAGTAACCTCGGGAGATTGGTTTAGTGATTGCTAAGGCGCAACGTCGTGCATGTTTGTAGTTGGATCGTCAAAGTCGTCTCCACCAAATCGATAGTTATCATCTCATTGAAAGATCGGGACACCCTCGCCTCTATCATGCGGCCGGGGTGTCACTCACGGCCCAAACAATGTGTGCAGGGTTCCCAAGCCCACCTCGTCAGATGGATCTACGCTTGGTACACCGTGCCACGGTGCCTAGTCTGTCCCAAGCCGACCTGTACCGGGTGCCACTTGGGAGACTACTAACACAACCTACAAACACCAGAAACTATTTGCAACTCCTAGACAGAGATCGAGGTGATTAATAAGCCTAGAGGGGCCGAGTTACCGGAACCCAATTTCTGGTAGTAACTATCTTGGATCACAGACACTGAACTCAGTTCTTGAGGACGGTTTCAATGGGACAACCCACAATGTACTCCTACATGGCCTCTCACCACTACCTTTACCAAATCGTGTTCACACACTTAGCTCTCAACAGTAGGACATGATGACCACATTCCAATTCATCCCCGATGAATCAGACCTGACACAACTCTAAGCAATAGCAGGCATAACTACAAGCATGAATGAGTAGGCACATCAGGGCTCAAACAACTCCTACTCATGCTAGTGGGTTTCATCTATTTACTGTGGCAATGATAGGTCATGCAGAGGAAAGGGGTTCAACTATCGCAGTATGTGATAGTTAAATCATTGTTTCCCTAATGCAGTAAAAGAGAGCGGTAGCGAGAGAGGGTGGGATTCTATCGGAATGAACACGGGGGTTTTCTTGCCTGGCACTTTTGAAGATAGTACAACTCTTCATCGGTGTCATCGAACTCATCACCGGAACATACGTCTACCGAGGGGGAACAACCACCGGCAAACAAGAGGAACACAATCAATGCGATGCAACAATATGATGCATGATCATGACATGGCAATAAGCTTTTAATTGATCTAATGCAACTAGCAACCAGATTAAATGAAGTTGGTTTGAACCAAAGGTTCAAATTGAAACTCCATATAAGACATTTCAAAAGCCATTTATTCAAATTATCATATACAGTGGTTGTAAGTTTTTCAAACATGCATGAGGATGGCATAAATAGATTCTTTGGATTTTTCTGATTATTTTTCATATATAAATTATTTCATTTGGAGTTATGGTTGAATTTCTATAATTTTTTGAAGTTTGTAACAATGTCTGGAATTTCCTGAATTGTTTAAATCCAGAAAACTGTTATTGCGTCAGCACTGAGTCATGCCTGCGTCAGCAGGTCAACAGCGCTGACCAGGGTAAAACCTGACGCGTGGGACCCACACGTCAGTGGCACACGGTTAACATGGGGTTATTTCTAATCTAACTTAAAAATTAGGGGCGCTGGGGCCCACTGTCAGTGAAGGTGGGGTGGTTAATTAGCGCCTAACTAAGGGGCCATGTCAGCCCGCCAGGTTTTGGCCGGCGGCAACCAATACAGCGGCGGCATTGCACCGGACTTGCGCTAAAGGCGACGGGGGCGGCGGCTGAGGGCACCGGGGCGTAACCCGGGCTGGCCCGCATCCAGGGAGGTAAGTGGGAGGCTGGAGGGGCACCGGAGCTCGTCGGAGTAGAGCTCGCGGCGGCGGCCAGAGTGCGGCTAGGTCCGGCTCGGCGCTAGGGTGCACGGGAGGGGAAACGGGTGGTGGGGTTGGCCTTCTGGGGAGCTCCTGAGCACGAGCGTGAGGTCGGAGCGAGTTGTGGTCGCTAAAGCGACGGCGGCGACATGGCCGACGGTGGTGGGGTCTCAGCCTCGGTAGATAACCTAGCTACGGTGCACGAACAATGAAACGGATGGTGAGCTCACGTTGATCCCGTAGAGGTGGACGACAAGCTCGAGGGAGGCCGAACAACGACAGATTTACGGCGGCGATCCGCGGAACCGATGAGGAAGACGATGTCGAGAGCAGCTCTGGAGGGCGTCGCGGCTTGCGTGGGTCATCGTAGAGGTCGATGGCGAGTAGGCAGAGTGTCTGGACACGTCGAGGCGTCGAAGGGAGCACGGTGGGTGTGTCTACAGCGAACAGCAGCGAGGAGCTCGCTTGGTGGATCTCGGTAGAGGGAATAGAGGAGGGGATCAACATGAGAGAGAGTGACAGGGGCCGAGGGGGGTGCGTGGCGCTCACAGGCGCGTTGAGGCAGCAGTGGGGAGTAGGAGGTGGCGCGGCGCGTGTGTGCGCACGGCGGCCACATGCCCTCGTCCTTCTGGCGCAAGCAGGAGGACGACTGGCATGGCCATATGGGCCGGCTGGGCTGCACAATAACCAACCGAGGTAAGTGCCAGGTAGGTTTCTGTTTCCCGTATTCTTTTCTTTTTCTATTTATTTTTCTCTGTTTTGATTTAGTAATAATAATAAACCATTTCATAAAATCTTGGAAATAATTATGGGTGCTTTCTGAATTATTCCAGTGACCCTTAACAATTTCCAACATTTTTGGAGCATCTAAAATATATATAGCATTCAAATAGCTCCAATTTTCAAAGTCCAAATATGTCTTGCAAAAATGTGGACCTTTTTTGGTAGATGCTTCCACCTTGATCCAGAAATGATGAATATTTTTAAAGGTCATTTTGAAGTCATTTAAAAAGATTTTAGTTGAACCTATTTGGATTCATTTGGTGCTAGGGTTTGAACATCCCCAATTCAAATTCTATGGAATTTAAACATGATGCATGGATGCTCACAGATGCAACTTACTACAAGCAAATCTAGGGCTGTGACAACTCACCCCCACTAAAGAAGAATCTCGTCCCGAGATTCAACACGTTAGGTAAGAAGATAGAGGGGACACAAAATTAACACGATCTTCATGATCCAACTGCCCTTCTCGAAGATGTTGATTCATTGCTTCAAATTGATCTTGACGTTCTTGCTTTCGAGATGTTTGTCCAACACAGTGACGACAGAGGAAACTCTACAAGAATCGATCTTCTTAAAGATCGAGCACCTCAAGATCAACTCATGGAGTGAGATGTTGAAACATCTCTTGAGTTGAGACATAAAACACACATCAGGTGGATGGAAAGAAACATATGACAGAGGTTCAATTTGGTAGGCTACAATTCCACACTTGAATAAGATGGAGCATGAATTTCAAGTAGTGAGGAGTTAACTTTCCCCTAACACCAAAATGGGGCACCTTAGGGAGGGCGACTCATAGAATTATTCTCTTAAATGGCAAAAGGAATTATTTTTGATATGTAGATCACTGAAACTCTCTATGCCAGGCTAAGGCAATTCACAACGATCGTTTGAAGGAATCCAATAGAATGGCATACCCAGTTTGGAAAGAAACTGAAGTTATGGAGCAACTCGGCAAACGGAAGGCACATTCCAGTAGATACCAAGGACATAACCTAGTGTCTGAGTGTGCTTTCAAGAACTCTAGCATTTCCATATTCATCAGGGTTTTACCAACATCTATGCCAAAACATGGCAACACTCCATGCTACCATGATGAATAGTGGTGGAAGATGCAGATGCAAAGAAAGACAACACTTTCTCAGATTTTTTTTACCTTAACTATGCCAGGGAGATAAAATATGGATGATTGACCGAGAGACATTTAGCACTCCACTTCTAATGTTCTCCTTGATGTACCAGCTTAACCCAATACCATCCGGTATCTGGAACATCAAGTAAAGGTCTGACTTCGGGAGCTCAAGGAACCCATAAGGAACAACTTATGGACTAAGTTATACCAACTCCTCATGGAAGAATGGCCAAATTGCTGACTCAAGATACTACAATAAGAGATCTCCCGGATAAGTGTGTTAGCCATGACATCCACTTAACGGTTCAAAAGACCAACATTGTAATTCTTGGGAATCTCCCAACCATCATATCTGCATGAGATTCGGATCTGGTTGGTGTCAAGATATTCCAGACTCAGCATGTCTGGAAGGAAAGTTTGCAACACAAATAAAAGAGATGACATTGCAAGATTCTCAGGAAATGGACTATGGTAGTAAGCTCCAAAACATGAGCTGGTTTCCATGATACATGTGAACAGAATGTCCAAGACAATCGTGGCCACATATATAACTTTCAACAAAATTACTACCGAGTTCTGGTTGGGAACCATCATTGAAGATAATGAAGCCTTGTGCATGTCTGTTTGGGCGCTTCAGGATTAGCACTTGAACTTCTTTTCCTTGGACAAATCGATCAGTGGCTTGGTGTGCTAGGGATACATATAGAATGAAGGTTCCAAGTCTCCAGACAACAGAAAACTTCACACATTTGCATGACTGGCTTCGGATGATTCCAGACGAAACAAAAACAAACTTTCTCAAATTCACGGCGGAAACTTGCTTCAAATGCACATGAACTATAGGAAGTCACTTCTTTCATCCAAACATATACCTCATGAACGGAACTCAAAGGCATTGCTTACAAAGTTTCCAACACTAGCTTTAATGTTCAACGCAAATCATGGAGATGATAACTATGTTGCCGATGGGCTAAAAACAATTCATCCAGGTTTCCATATGAATGGTGTTCCACGATTAAGTGAACACGGTAATAGCATTGGTCAGACCAAAAGATGTAATGGTGTATGCTCACGGAATCAACCACGAGTAAGACAACATTACGAACATCGTTGGTTCTGATTTGACTTGACGATAGCCCATAATCAAGTCAAAGTTTGGACAAGACAATAGATCCAACAATTGATCACGAGGATAAATCAATGAAGATGTCATCTTTCTTCAACACACACAAACACAAGGATATTCCTTTGGCAATGAACTAAGTGGGACAAGCTTTCATCTTACAACTCTCCAGGTTGTTGTTTAGCTCAACCACCTGGTTCAGGCTATCCAACACAGAATCTTGGAGAATGGGTGGCTTACAAGAAACCAAATTGATCATGAGCTTAATATTACGGTCAGGGGACAACCTAGTAATACTTCCGAGAAGATGTTCAAAAAATCACGAGCCACCTGTATGTTAATAAGCTCAAGAACAATCTTGCTTTTCAGGGCAAGATGATATGATCAAGGGAGCGAAGGATTGACACAATCCTAACTCATTGATCGAAGAGTGCACCGGAAATAAGGACTAGGTAGCACGATCATTCTTAAGATGATGATTCAATAACCAACACGCTAGGAATGAGATTGTTGTCCATTAACTACCAAGCAACAGGGTTGCTAGGAGTATTGATTTCACACATCAAAGTTCACTTGTCGGTATTCCGATCACAACAACATGGAGACCGAGGAATGAATAATGATGGCGAGAAGTATCACTATATCAAGATTTCATAAGACGGTGTGCAATTCCCATGACATTCTTGACATAAGATGGTAATACTCTAGGGTAGAACAGAACAAAAGCTGGATTGGCATTCGATATGCGGAATACAATTGCTTTGACCCAATCCAAGAAATGGATAAGGTACTGGAGTTTGTTTCTCCTAGTCATTCCAAAATAGAATGGCCTCACGGACCACAAGAATATTAGACTTTGATGAACGAATGCAATGATATACCCTCAACTATCAGTTGATAGACGGAGGTTAGAGGACAACTAGAGAGAGACAACTCAACTGAGCATATAACTTTCTGAGTTGTGGATTCATGGATTAGCATGTCGAACAAGTTCAACATATTTCTTCCAGATAACCCATGAAGAGAGGTAGGACTGGTAGACTCACGATATAGAATGGAAAACTCATCAAGAGCACTCTAGTTGTGATCTTTTGGTTCGAAAGAACTTCTGCCATAAGCAGTTCATGGTATTTGGAAGAAGGAAATACCACGGGCCTTGGGGACTATCGCAAAGTTACTAATATCCTAAAGGTACGAGCAACACTATCAACAGGAAGTAAGTAGAGTGAATCTTGGGTTCAAGAACCCAAAGATGGAATACCTACTAACTAAATGGCATCACAGGATGCTTTTGAGAATGATGGCCAGAATCATCACTTTGGGAACACTAATCATGGCTAGATTATTAGGTGGTTGTCTGAGACACCTAGGGTCATAATAATAGCTCCAATATATATGTCGAGGAAATGGAGTACCTCAACTCAGCAATTAGTGTTGTCAATCTGGCCCAAAAGGATCATTGGGAACGGAAGAAGGGATTTGCAAATGCATCGGACTATTTAGAAACCTGGGATGACTCGGACACCATAATGGCTGTAAAAGCTCAAAAAGATTTGAGACATCCTGCAAAAAGATGGTGGCATAACCACTCAACATCACAATATCAAGGTTCTGAGGCCAGCTATGACCATACGGAAGTAGTAGAAACTGAACTGAGACATGAATCCATCAATCCTATAAGTCTATGGACTAGTAACACATGATCCTAATAGAAAGAATAGAATGCCTAGTTCCTTAACCCCGTAGGAAAGATAAGATGACTCGGATTAGAAGGGCATAAGGTAAGGAGTAAAAAGAGCCTTACGTTCCCTTCTGCAATCAATTACCTAACATAACTAAAGAATTTCTAGACTCAACTTCGACCAGTTTGGCTTGGTAATCCTACAGGCAGTCAGGCTCTGATACCAAAGCTGTCAGGACCCCGATTCTAAGTCACGCCGATCTAGCATGTAACACACCATATCACTTTGCGTCCTCACACACGGTATTCCCACGGGTGCCACCTTACCTGGCCCGGGACCGTTTGCGCCTTTTGGCTCACGTATATGATAGTGTCGCTAGCATCCATATAACAGAGAACCCGGGCCAACATGACTAGTCGTGAACCCAAAGTGGCACTAACTTACAGGGACAGACATACATGACCCAACAACGAACGTGTCGGTCATCAACGTATGAACCCAAGTCGTAGCAAGCTACAAGGACTTAAAGGAACAACGCGTGACATTTCCCCAAAGGGACAGACATAGGAACGAAGAAGGACGAATGTCGGCCAGCCTAAGTGTTCCGGAGCAGTAGCAAGCTACCATGGCTCAGTGGAAGCACTAGGAGACATTTCCCGGTAAGAGAGGCTACCAAGAATAAACAACTAGGTTGTCAGATCCCACACATACGAAGCATTTCAATAACATACACACAATATGCCCGATATATGCAAATACAACATGGCATCACAATAAAACTCTATGACTCAACGTTTTTATTCATAAGACTCCAATGAGTCCGATATAACAAACATGGGTCACATGACCCAACATACCGAGCATACTGGCAATAGAAGAACAACATGTCTGAGTACAGACAGCTACAAATGGAAAAGGCTGAGAAGCCTGACTATCTACATGACCCTCCCAAGGGAACGAGATCGTAGCTGAGGTAACAAGCTAAACGTTGGAGTCCATGCAGAACTACTAGTGAGACTAAAGTCTCTCTCCAAAAACATAAATTAAGAAAACGTGAGTACAAATGTACCTAGCAAGACTTACATAAGAACTAGCTACATATGCATCAGTAACAACAAAGGGGTGGTGGAGTTTAACTACAGCAAGCCAGCTTTTACTCAGTGGCTATCCTGTACTACGACTGCTGGTAACTCTTTTGAGGTGGCGCACACGAGTCCACATATTCACCATATCAATACACCACTATGGATCCGCTCTCGTCTCCCTACGAGAAGGCCATCCATAGCACTGACGCTTATCTTGTGCATTTTATAGTATCCACTTTCACTTGTCTATGAACTGTATAAGCAACCCAGTAGTCCTTCAGCGCGGACGCGGCTATTTGAATAGATCATGTTAACCCTGTGGGGGTGTACTTCTTCACACACACTCTCGCCACTTACCACGATGTACACCTCGTGTATCTCGGCAACCTTCAAGCGAAAGCCTGGCGAGGGAGTCGGCCAGGACCTAACTAACCACACAAGTATCTAGTCCAGGGTTATCGCCTATTTGGGTTCCATCCGCAAGGAGATCCGGCCGGGGTGTCGCTCACGGCCCCAAACGATGTGTACAGGGTTCCCAAGCCCACCTCATCAGATGGATCTATGCTTGGTACACCGTGCCATGGTGCCTAGTCTGTCCCAAGCCAACCTGTACTGGGTGCCACTTGGTAGACTACTAACACAACCTACAAAACATCAGAAACTAGTTGCAACTCCTGGACAAAGATCGAGGCGATTAATAAGACGAGAGGGGTCAAGTTACCAGAACCCAATGTGTGGTAGTAACTGTCTTGGATCACAGACACAGAACTCAGTTCATGAGGACGGTTTCAATGAGACAACCCAGCATGTACTCCTACATGGCCTCTCACCGCTACCTTTACCGAATCGTGTTCACACACTTAGCTCTCAACAGTAGGACATGATGACCACATTCCAATTCATCCCTGATGAATCAGACCTGACACAACTCTAAGCAATAGCAGGCATAACAACAAGCAAGAATGAGTAGGCACATCAGGGCTCAAACCACTCCTACTCATGCTAGTGAGTTTCATCTATTTACTATGGCAATGACAGGTCATGCAGAGCAAAGGGGTTCAACTACCGCAACATGTAACAGTAGAATCGTTGTTGTCCTAATGCAGTAAAAGAGAATAGGAGCGAGAGAGGGTGGGATTGTATCGGAATGAACAAGGGGGTTTTGCTTGCCTGACACTTTTGAAGATAGTATAACTCTTCATCGGTGTCATCGAACTCATCGCCGGAACATACGTCTTCCGAGGGGGAACAAACACCGGCAAACAAGAGGGAACACAGTCAATGCGATGCAACAATATGATGCATGATCATGACATGGCAATAAGCTTTTAATTGAGCTAATGCAACTAGCAACCATATTAAATGACGTTGGTTTGAACCAAAGGTTCAAATTCAAACTCCATATAAGACATTTCAAATGCCATATATTCAAATTGTCATATACCGTGGCCGTAAGTTGTTCAAATAAGCATGAGGATGCCATAAACAGATTCTTTGGATTTTTCTGGTAATTTTTCAAATATAAATTATTTCATTTGGAGTTATGGTTGAATTTCTATGATTTTTTGAAGTTTGTTACAATTTGTGGAATTTCCTGAATTGTTTAAATCCAGAAAAATGTTAATTATGTCAGCATTGTGTCTGCCTGCGTCAGCAGGTCAACAGCGCAACCTGGGTCAAACCTAACGCGTGGGACCCACACGTCAGTGGCACACGGTTAACAAGGGGTTATTTCTAATCTAACTAAAAAATTAGGGGCGATGGGGCCCACTGTCAGTGAAGGTGGGGTGGTTAATTAGCGCCTAACTAAGGGGCCACGTCAGCCCGCCGGGGTTTGGCCGGCGGCGACCAATACAGCGGTGGCAACGCGCCGGACTTGTGCTAAACGCGACGGGGGTGGCGGCTGAGGGTACCGGGTCGTAACCCGGGCTCGCCCGCATCCAGGGAGGTAAGTGGGAGGCTGGAGGGGCACCGGAGCTCGCCGGAGAAGAGCTCGTGGCGGCGGCCGGAGTTCGGCCAGGTCCGACTCGACGCTAGGGTGCACAGGAGGGGAAACGGGTGGTGGAGTTGGCCTTCTGGGGAGCTCCTGAGCACGGGCCTGAGGTCGGGTGTGAGCTGCGGTGGCTAAAGCACCAGCGACGACATGGCCGACGACGGTGGGATCTCGGCCTCGGTAGATAACCTAGCTATGGTGCATGAACAACGGAACGAAGAGAGGGAAACAGATGATGAGCTCACGTCGATCGCATAGAGGTGGACGGCGAGCTCAAGGGAGGCCAGACGGCGACGATCCGTGGCACCGACGAGGAAGACGACGTCGAGGGCAGCTCTACAGGGCGTTTCGGCTTGCGTGGTTCATCGGAGAGGTCGATGGCGAGTAGGCGGAACATCTGGACATGTCGAGGCGTCGAAGGGAGCACGGTGGGTGTGTCTACCGCGAATGGCAGCGAGGAGCTCGCTCGGTGGATCTCGCCAGAGGGAATAGAGGAGGGGATCGACACGAGAGAGAGAGAGTGACAGGGGCCGAGGGGGTGCGTGGCGCTCACAGGCACGTCGAGGCAGCGGTGGGGTGCAGGAGGTGGCGCGGCGCGTGTGCGCGCACAGCGGCCACACACCCTCGTCCTTCTAGCGCAAGGAGGAGGACTACTGGCATGGCCAGATGGGCCGGCTGGGCTGCACAATAACCAACCGAGGTAAGTGCCAGGTAGGTTTCTGTTTCCCGTATTCTTTTCTTTTTCTATTTATTTTTCTCTGTTTTGATTTAGTAATAATACTAAACCATTTCATAAAATCCTGGAAATAATTATGGGTGCTTTCTGAATTATTCCAGTGACCCTTAACAATTTCCAACATTTTTAGAGCATCTAATATATATATATATAGCATTCAAATAGCTCCAGTTCAAATATGATTGAATTAATTCAAAGTCCAAATATGTCCTGGAAAAATGTGAACCATTTTTGGTAGATGCTTCCACCTTGATCCAGAAATGATGAACATTTTTAAAGGGCATTTTGGAATCATTGAAAAATATTTTAGTTGAACCTATTTGGATTCATTTGGTGCTAGGGTTTGAACATCCCCAATTCCAATTCTGTTGAATTTAAACATGATGCATGGATGCTCACAGATGCAACTAACTACAAGCAAATCTAGGGCTCTGACAATCTTCCTCAGCTTTTCATGTTGTAGTGCCTCGTAAGTCAGCATACCCTGTGGGGAAATTTCCTTAGAAGTGGCATTTGGTGATGAACCTGATTACAGGGCAGAGACGTTATGGTTTGAGGTGGTCAAAATCAAGAGTCCTTATCATGCTTTGTTTGGGCTGCCAGGTTATGCCAAGTTTATGACTCGTCCTTGTTATGTTTACCTACAGCTTAATATGACGGGGCGTAAGGGCACTATTACTGTCCATGGTGATCGAAAGATTGCTTTGGAATGTGAAGGAGATGATGCCCATGCTGACTCGGCCTGTGCTACAGACGAGCTAAATTTTTACAAGGATAATGTTGATCCGGCTAACATGACCCCTTTGAAGAAGCCCACCACCGAGCAAGACCCTTTGTTGAAATTTAAGTCGGCTGATGATACAAAGCAGGTTTACTTTGTCGCTGGCGACTCATCTGAGCATTTCATAGTGGGGGCCAATATGGTTCCTAAATAGGAAAGTGCGCTCATCGAGTTCATCCGTGAGAATCGAGACATCTTTGCATGGAAACCTTATGACATGCCGGGTGTACGGGAGAATTCGCTGAGCACACCCTCAATGTGGATCCTAAATTTAAGCCGGTCAAGCAATTTCTTCGTCGCTTAAATGAAGAATGACGTAAGGCTATTGGAGAAGAGGTGGTCCGGTGATGCGGAGCATCCCATGTTCATCCCCATGTAAACTCCAACTACTCTCCAAGCCCCAAGAGAACATAAGATGAGACCTCGACTATACACCATTGGACACAAGGTGAACTCGCTCCTCTTCGAACTGTCACTTTCCATACGAGAGACATGGCTACTACCTCAAACATATGTGCTATGCATGACCAGGAACCAAGAGGAAGACCATGGGCAAGACGGCGAGGACACCAAGCGCAAGGAACAAGAAGAAGAGCTACAAAGAAGCTCCAGCCACCGGACGACCGTTCGGGACCGGACGTCTGGCGCCTGAATACCCACCGGACGACTGGCCCAGACCGGACGACCGGCGATCCCGCACCCGATCCAAATGAGAGGAAGTCCGACGCCAGTGGACAACCGGCGACCGGATGACCGGCCACCTCCGGAAATCCGGCACTTCAGCGTCCGAGCCAGATCGAGCAGACGTCCGACCGCCCGTGAGCCACCAGACGACCGGTCCTCAGCGGACGTCCGGTACCTGTCTGCGCACAGTGTTCGGGCTCGAGGCCCATGTATCCCTCTTCCAGTTACCCCTTCGTGGACCTAGACTATATATACTCCTCCACCTCCTCCTAGTTAGGGTTAGCATTGGTTTAGCTCATATTTAGAGATAGAGCTACGCTCATCCACTTAGGATCTACTCCTTGAGAGAGACCGCGACCTCTTCGTGGAAGATCCCTTTGGATTCAAGACCTCCTTGCGGAGAATAACATCAAGATCTCCTCATGGAGAAGACCGGTTACCTCTTATATCGTCCGTTGTTGACTTTGGATCGTGTATCTTTCTTTGTGTTCATGGATCTAGCGCATGTGTGATCATATTTGTTGGTTTCTGGTGTTCCTCTCGTGTCTTTCCCCTCGTTTCCATCCTCGTGTTCTTCGTGTTCATCGCGGGATCCGCTCCTTTCGTGAAAGATCGGGCGATTAGGGTTCTACCCTACATCATCTTGGTATCTAGAGCCACGTTGATCACGATTTCGGAGCCTCCCCGTTGTGTTTCTAGCCTAATTTTGTTGTGTTCTTCCCCAATTTCGAAAATCCCCACCAAAAATAGACCCAAATGTTTTTGTGATTTGTTGGTTTGATGAAGTTTTGTTAATTTTGATCCATGGATTTGCTTGGTTTCAAGTGGACCTAGCATTTCCCCAAGTTTCCTCATCTTTCATCCATGAAATCTTCTCAATTTTGACCTCAAAATCACCAAATTCCGCCCAAAATCGTGTCCCGGATCTGAAATTTTGCGTTGACCCCGACCCACCAGACGACCGTCAGTTTACCGGACGTCCGGAGCCCCAGGGAGCACCGGACGTCCAACCTTACCGGATGACCGGAACCTCTCACCCGAGCTGAAATTTGCGGATTTCCGACCAGACCCGACAGGACGTCCGGCGACCGGACATCCATTTTTTCCGGACGTCCGCTACCTATAGCTTCCCATTTGGGCTAATTTTTGTCTTGTCCATAACTAATTCATCAGGAGTCTGATTTTCGCGTTCTTTAGCTTGTTGAAAATCTCTTAACACCCCCCTTCCCACAAAAATACCACCAAAACCATTTGACTACATCAAATTTTTGGAACTTTGGCATCTTTGCCTAGGGCTTCCACCACATACTCCGCTACTCCACCACCGACTTCCGCAACCTAACCAAATTTGTTCCCCATCGCATTAGTGGTTTCTTTAGGAGTGATTTGAGTCTCCTAAGGTGTCTAGGATACTTTGGGACGGTTGCTTCTTCATCAACCACCACCACCACTACTATTTCCGCATAGGCTTTCCCACCATACACTTCCACTACCCCAAATTTTGTTTGAATTTGTTTGTGTTGTGAGTTGTGTCTCCTAAGGTGTTTAGGCTACTTAGGGACCGTGCTCTCAACTCTGACACCATGTATAGTCCACCACCTTAACATCCACTTCCGCATTGCCTACTCGCATAACCCATCATTGCATTCCCGCGGTCCCATTGAGCTTTCGCAACCACCACCGCATTCCCGCTACCACCATTTGACATTTGAGATTTTGAGGTCGCGATTTTTTCGTTTCCTAAGGTGTTTCGGCTACTTAGGGATGAGTCTCCATCATCTTGGCATCTCCATCAAGATCACCGCCAGTCGTCATCGACAAGGACGGTAACCTCCACATCATCTACCGTGGTATCCCTCCATTTGTATATTCCCTTGCCATTGCATTGATAACCCCTAGCCCATTTTGCGTCACTTGCCTATCGAGACTAGCCATTTGAGTATTTGTCGGCAACGTTACTTGTGCACATTAGTGATCCGCCCATACATTGCATACATACCATACCATATCATATCATCCCTTGTGCCTCAAGTTTGTTCCTGCATATACCCATTTGCTATCTTGGTTTGTGGATTGTGCAAAAGTGGCCATACACATACAAAACAATAAAAAAGAATAAAGCTTTTAAGCAAAGAAAAAGACTGAACAAGGAGCTTGTAAGCAAGTGCCATAGCATCATACCACATTGCATATGATTGTCATATCCGATCATCTTGGATCATACCACCGAAACATCATATACATAGCATACTTGGGATAGAAGTTGTTGCATTTTTGTCTCCTATAGGTTGTGCACAAGTGTCGTATCCGCCTATTCAGCAATCGTGCTAGCGTCTCTCTAGATTTGTGCAACACGAGCATTTTTCGTGGATTCCACATTTTGTGCTCATTCCTTGGTTGCACGACCCCATTTTATCTATCTGTGTGTGTGTTTCCGGGTGCCACCCATATTGCTATTGGTCTACTTGTTTCACTTGCGAATTTGTGAATCTCTTTGAACATTATTGACTCTTGCTAACATTTTGCATCAAATTTTTGTGCCACTATCCCCACCATAAGCCTTACTTGTGTAGGTGTGAGAAACCTACAAGAATTGGTACCAATTGTGCTATTTCCTTGTCCACATTGGAGTGATCATTGATCCACTTTCAACTTCGGTCAAGGTACATTTGGTATTCATTCTTCTCTTTCTACCACTCACATTTTCTCTTGGAGTGATGAATAGGCAAGGCATTTCATCTCCGGTCTTCCACAACAACGATGGCGTGAACAACTACATCACCAAAGCGTCAATCCTCGACCTACAATGACAAATGCAAGGCGCACAATCAAGATTAAGAGAGCGCATAGAGAACCTCTCCATTGACATTCGCCACTCCGAAGAGAGGAAAAGGGACTACATCGACAACAAGCTTTCCGCACAAAAGGAGGAGCAAGATGCAAGAATGGAGGAGATTCAGGCCTTGATCAAGTCTACTTCCCCTTCGTCATCTTCAAGGTGGCGACGGCGGTGGCGAGCAAATCGATCATCTTCGGAGCGCCCAAGCGACACAAGAACAAGTCATACACGTCCACATCTCCATGGCGACCACCATCACGTTCGTGATCCACCTCGTCATGAAGGGAAAGTCACCTCCAAGCATCATGTGCACGACGACGACGAACGCCATCGAGCTCAAGCACGACAATGACAACATCATCATGAAGATGCTCGAGATGCACCTACCTACAAGTCCCAGCAAGCCGTACTTCATGCCAAGTCCAAACTTCATGACCATAAGAGAAGACTGCGATACGAGCACCACCAAGACGGAGCTACAGCTACAACAACTACTTCGGCATCTTCGCCAGGTGCCATCAAGGCATCTTCGCCTTTGGGCGTACGGCATCTTCGCCTACTTCCTGTGAGTTCGCCTACATCGACATCATCAAGTACAAGGCGACCACCTATGAGCAAGGGCGACACTTCCATCTTCGGAAGCCCCCCAAGCAAGAAGGTCGAGCTAGGGCCATACCCTTCAACCACGGCGACGAGCATGAACCTCTTCAATAACATGAAGACGGCGCCCATATTGGACTCATACTCCGAGTCGAGCTACGAGACCGCACATGAGACCTTATATTTGGTCTTAGAGGAGAGTGATGATGTGCCATCTTCGGCCTTCATCCACGGCTACGACCACGACATGATTGAGCATGGAGACATTTGCACCTACATCTCTCCGACCACCATATATGACATTGAGTGCATTTCCTATGAGCGGATGAGTGTGACCATCACTAGCCCCATACATGAGAGCATGCCACACATCCTATGTGAGGTTGAGAGCCATTTGAGTGTCTCCACCGACCATATGAGTGAGAGCATCATACCGGGAGTGAGTGAGCCACCACACTAGTGAGTGAGGTAGTTGACACGGCATGTGAGGCCACTATGCTTTCTAACAACTTAACCTCTACTCTGAATGTGTTTTCTTTGGTGCTAGGTCTCCTACATGACGACATGCCTATCCTCGACGAGTCCATACCTCCAATGGAGACGACGATGGCCATGATGGATGATGATGCACACCCCACATGATTCCATCATGATGAAGATGACCACGACTTGGTCCTCGAGACCTCACCTACAACACATGAGCGATGCTCCAAAGGTAACATAGGTGATGGTGCTTCTCTTGTCCCACTAGTGGACTATTTTACGAATAATTGCTTGCATGATGTTAACACACCTATACCCATGCTTCATGCTAGTCTGACTTCTTCATGTCATGACTTACTTATTTATGATAAATATGATGATGAGCATGTTGATTTTCCTAGTTGTGATGCTATGCTCCATAGGATATCATGTGAAAATTCTTTTGGTCACATCATGTTTGACAATCCATTAACCTTGTCATATGCTATGAGTGAGATATCCCATATTGCATCTTTTCAATCTCAACATATTGACTATGCATGCCCCATTCACATAAATCCCATTTGCACTTATGGCATAGATAACGAGACGATGGTCATTGGCTTTTGTTTTTCATGTGATGATATTGCTATGCTTCCTTTACATAATTTGCACAATTCATCTCATATGACATGCCATGAAAATTATTGTGTATTGCATGATTACATCCCTTGTGTGCACCATATGCATACCATTCCTCACAATGCTCTAGATATTGCAAGTGATGCATTACATCATTTGAGTCTCCATTATGTTATACATAACAACAAACCTATCATGATGGACGACATGTTTGTATATCATGCGTCTCATTTGTATAGCATTGGATATTTTGTGTTAACCAGCACAAGCACGTGCGCATCATGATGGATGATGTGTACATCTACCACGCACACACAATTTTCCTTTTGCCTTTGTTTTGTGTAGGTACTCACGTATACTCGTCAACCTCTCAATCCCAAGAGTTGACTCAATGAGCTCTTGAGAGCAAAGATGACTTGGGATCCCGTGAACTATCCTTCCCACCGCTCTCTTCGCACAACGACTACGCTCATCTCTCTCACTTGGCTCTCACACGGCTATGGGCTATATACCGCTTGTCGCTTCATGCTCATTTTACCGTGTTCACTTTGCATGCTATGCTTGATTCTATGACTTTGCCATGCTATTGTGACCCTTGCTTGCATCTATCAATGATTCACCATTATGCTACTCCTATGTGTATTTGCATGCTTGGTGGAGATCCTTGTTGCTATTGCCATGTTTATCATGTGCCTCATGATTTGATGCTTGTTGTTTTGGGAGAGTCATGATGTCCCATTTCTATTTACATATGGCCTCTCACCAATACATTGATGATATTTTGCTCATATCTTGCCTTCATGCTTGTGATATTTCTTGTGCATTATTCATGCTCACTATTTGCACACATGACATGCTCACCATGATTCCTTCTAGTACGTTGCATCTTCGCACTACTAGCTTGCCCTACTTGATTGCTATGATTAGTTGCTTTGTCGCATCACCCATGTTCCCCTATTACTCGCTTTCTTGGGTTGAAGGCATATATGCTCTTGCCTCTCACATGATTTATCTTGATCATTGTCTCTTGTCTCCATTAGTAGCATCTCTCATATCCCCTTGTATTGAGTGCCAACTTGCTATGCTTATTGATCATGGAGACTTGGACATATTACTTGTGATGCATGCTTGCTTGATTGAGCCTATTGCATTTGGTTGTTCTCACATCATATGCCTCCATACTATGAAATGCTCCCTTGTCCTTTCTTATGATGAGCATGTTGCATACACTTGTCGGGTATCTTACAACACAAATGATAGGTTTTGCACTTTCGCTAACCTCATTTGTTTTTCCGAGTGTTTGTCATGTTCTTTCGTTTTGAAGGATTCACAAGGTGGTACCATCTCGAGAAAACTTGGTCATGTGAAGGCATACACGATGTGCAACACCAACATTTGCGAGAATCTCATAAAGGTGAACTCCTTCCCTTTGAGCCATCCTCTCATATGCATATTGGATGGGTCATTCTTTCATTGTTGTTTCCTTCTCCTTGTCTACATGTTGCACCTATTGGATGGAGGACTGGCATTGAAGATTGGCTCTATGAACCTTCAAGTTGAGGAGTGCTCAGACTTATTGGAAGCACCTTCGAACCTCCACTCATGCCACGACATCGAGCATTGATACACCAACACCTACATATTTGTTTATTGTGCTCGCACATGTCATGCTCATTGGACATCTCACACACATGACAAATTTTCTTCTTATGCATGGATTGACTCACATTATGATTGCCTTGTTGCATCTTGTATTCCCATGTCATCCATGATATATGAGCTTGTGCATTTCCTTAGCAAATTTGTTGTGATATACCTTGATGGCATATTCATACATCATGATCATATTGCCCATCATCAATTGCATGATCACATACTCATTTTGAGCATCCATTGCCATATTCATGCTATTGATAAACTGTCTCACTATGACATCATTTTGCACCATGGTTGCCTTGATCATAATTACAATACATTTGTGTGCACAATGGATGATTTTGCTCCCATGAATGCTTTACATCTCATTCCATATCATCTTGATAAGATTCATGCGCTCTGTCACAAACAATATAGCCGAACGGACTCATTCTTACATGATGGACACTTTGTGTGCTCTAACCATTGTATTTCCGAGTGTCATTTGTGTTTGCTCTTTTTGCATGTATACCACTCTGACGACACCTTGGAGTACTTGGACTGCGCAACGTTTTCCACTCGATCCAACTACAAGTCCGTCCACGACTACCGTTTCCATGGTCATGAGGATCACGATCCGAGGTTGGATCTTTCCCAAGGGGGGAGATGATGCGGAGCATCCCACGTTCATCCCCATGTACACTTCGACTACTCTCCAAGCCCTAAGAGAACATAATATGAGACCTCAACTATGGACCATTGGACACAAGGTGAACTCGCTCCTCTTCGAACCATCACTTTCCATACGTGAGACATGGCTACTACCTCAAATATATGTGCTATGCATGACCAGGAACCAAGAGGAAGACCATGGGCAAGATGGTGAGGACACCAAGCGCAAGGAACAAGAAGAAGAGCTACGAAGAAGCTCCAGCCACCGGACGACCGTTCGGGACCGGACGTCCGATGCCTGAAGACCCACCGGACGACCGGCCCAGACCGGACGACCGGCGATCCCGCACCCGAGCCAAATGAGCGGACGTCCGATGCCAGTGGACGACCAGCGACCGGACGACCGGCCACCTCCGAAAATCCGGCACTTCAGCGTCCGAGCCAGGTCGAACGGACGTCCAACGTCTACCAGACGTCCGGCCGCCCGTGAGCCACCGGACGACCGGTCCTCAGCGGACGTCTGGTACCTGTTTGCGCAAAGTGTTCGTGCTCGAGGCCCATGTATCCCCCTTCCACTTACCCCTTCATGGACCTAGACTATATATACTCCTCCACCTCCTCCTAGTTAGGGTTAGCGTTGGTTTAGCTCATATTTAGAGATAGAGCTACGCTCATCCACTTAGGATCTACTCCTTGAGAGAGACCGCGGCCTCTTCGGAGAAGATCCCTTTGGATTCAAGACCTCCTTGTGGAGAGGAACATCAAGACCTCCACACGGAGAAGACCGGTTACCCCTTGAATCGTCCATTGTTGACTTTGGATTGTGTATCTTCCTTTGTGTTCATGGATCTAGCGCATGTGTGATCATATTTGTTGGTTTCTCGTGTTCCTCTCATTTCTTTCCCCTTGTTTCCATCCTCTTGTTCTTCGTGTTCATCGCGGGATCCGCTCCTTTCATGAAAGATTGGGCGATTAGGGTTCTACCCTACATCATCCGGCCCTTAGCAGCTAGGTTTATCGTGGAGGTTTTTCACCCTGAGTGGTTGGCTAACCTAGTGCTGGTGCTTAAGAAGAACGGTACTTGGCGTATGTGTGTTGACTACACAGATCTTAAGAAAGCTTGTCCAGCTGATCCATTTGCTCTCCCCCGTATCGACCAGATTATTGATGCCACGACGGCTTCTGAGAGCTTACGTTTCCTGGATGCATATTTTGGTTATCATCAGATCAAGATGGCGGTTAAGGACCAAGAGAAGACGTCTTTTATCACCCCTTTTGGAGCCTTTTGTTATGTTTCTATGCCTTTTGGACTTAAAAGTTCTCAGGCAACTTATCAACACTATATTCAGAATTGCTTTCACGATCAGGGGCGTAATGTGCATGCTTATGTGGATGATATTGTGGTCAAATTCATAAAGAAGGAGACTCTCCTGGATGATCTAGGGACACTTTTGACAATCTCCGGGTCTATAAGATGATGCTTAGCCAGACCAAGTGTGTTTTTGCTGTGCCTGTAGGAAAGCTGTTGGGTTTTCTGGTCTCCGAGAGGGGTATTGAAGCTAACCCAGAGAAGGTTAAGGCTATCACTTCATTGGCTAAGCCGGCTTGTGTCGATGACGTCCAGCGCCTAGCAGGTCGGGTTGCGGCTTTAAGCCGTCAGGGAGAGAAGGCAATTCCTTTATATCAGATGATGAAGAAGACAGATCATTTTGTCTGGAGAGACGCTGCTGATAAGGCATTTGAGGCGCTTAAAAAGCAGTTAGCTAAGCCGCCCATCCTGGCTGCTCCTATGGAGATGGAGCCTTTGCTTTTGTATGTGGCGGCTAACAGTAAGGCTATCAGTGTGGTAATTGTTGTATAGCGCAAAGAGGTGGGTAAAGAATACCTTATTTAGCGGCCAACTTATTATGCCAATGAAGTATTAATTGAGTCCAAATAACGATACCCACATTGACAGAAATTGGTATATGGGGTGTTCATGGCGAGTCGCAAGCTAAAGCATTATTTTCTTGGTCATCCTATTACTGTGCTTAGTTCTGCTCCCTTGGGAGACATTATTCAAAACAGGGAGGCCACAGTCGGATTGCTAAGTGGGCAATAGATCTTGGACCTCATGGTTTGAAATATGTGCCAAGAACAACTATCAAATCTCAAGCTCTAGTGGTTTTCATAAATGACAGGACGAAGTTGCAGACGCATGAGGAGAAGCCTAAAAACACATATTGGACGATTTACTTTGATGGGTCCAGGCAGTTAGAAGCCTTGGGGGCTAGAGTTATCTTGACTTCCCCACAAGGTGATAAATTTTGTTATGTTTTCAAGTTAATGATGTCGGCGTTCTGGGAACGGGGGTCCCCAGACTTGCCTGCCTGGGGCCCACGGCGTGGCTGAGCCAGCAGGCCATATGACCCATCTTCACCAACAAAGCACCCAAGACCCTCGCGAGGTGGACGACGCCAGACCTCCTCTGGAGTGGCCTAGCTAGGAAGGCCCACGAGGAGCAGAGATATCAAGGCAAGGCGAACCTCACGAGGCTCTCGTGATGTGAGCCGTGACGATCGACAACAGGCGGGCGCCAGCGCGCCCAACATCCTTGTTTCCTCTTTGGTGCAAAGGGGGCAAGCGCAGCCGCGGAGTACCAAGGCTTCAGGCAAAGGTTGCCATTTTGGTGCAACAAGACCAAGACCATGGACTTCAAGACGGAGGTCACCGTGGAGTCCAGAGTAGCGTCACCACCAGAACTTTGTGCAGGTGAAGACTACTTTTGTCAGGATAGCTTGTACTAGCTGTCCCCTTTCAATTTAGCCCGCCATTGTTGGCTCCCTTCCCACTCGATATTGGGAAGAGGACCAAGGCCTCTATAAATAGGACTAGCCACCATAGTAGGGGCACAGACTCATCAGGCCCAGAGACACACACAAGTTCATACGCACAAGAACACCTCAACCTCCGGAGGCCATTCTCCCCTTGTATTGTTCATCATTAGCCCAAGAGGCAATCCACCACCACACTGGAGTAGGGTATTACACCACAACGGTGGCCCGAACTAGTATAAACCCTGTCTCCTTCTGTGTTGTGAGTTGGTCGAGTTCGTCCGCAAGATTCTAGCGAGCTAGAGCGTAGATCGGTTGGAGGGAAAGACTTTGCGCGCACCCCAGTGTTCGAACCTTAAGGGTTTGCCGGGACCCCATACCCCGACATTTGGCGCGCCAGGTAGGGGTGTGCCGGAGCCTTTTCTCCTCTAATCAGCTCTCCGACGTTCATCGGCTACGATGTCTGGCGACCCAAGAGCCGGATCCGACCGCTGGGCAGCCTGGCCGGCCTGAACGGCGCCGCCTGCCCATGAAGATCTCGACCCCGCACCCCAGGCGGCGCGAGCGTCACCAAGCTCCGTCGAGCGTGGACAGCCTGGCCATGCATCATCCACCCTCACCCCACGGCAAAGCATGAGCCGCGGCGAGAGCAGCAAGTCACGCCGCTGCAACGGCGCTGCACTCACGGGGGGGGAGCAAAGCGAACATGCGGGCAGCACTCACGGTGGCAAGGGAACTGTTGTGATGCTGGCTGATGGATAGCGGCCGGGACACACTCTTGAGCGTGTTGCTGAGCTCCTGGACGCAGCGGCATCAAGAGCGCCACCCTTTAGCTATCGACTTCCCCCCAGGCCAATGCAAGGTCGCGCGGCGAGCCTCACCACATCTGCGCGCCGTCAACTACGCCCGGGGCTTCACCAACATCAGCACAGCCGGCTGCGTAGGGTGCTCTAATCCCCCATGCCGCCCTCGAGAAGCACGAGTGCCAGCGTCACCCCCCATGGCCCCAGCTGGATGCCGTATTATCATCCCTAGGACGCCATCATGGGTGGAGCAACATGGAGTGTGGGGCACCACGCCGAGGTGTTCGGGGTGGCAGCCCCGGAAGCCTACGTGCCCCGCATGATGGACCAAGGGTACGCACCAGAGGACGACATCGGCTCATTCGTTGGGGAAGACTGGGGAGAAGGGGCGCTAGGAGTCGAAGCCTTCCAAGAGCCAGCAGAGAACCACAGCGATCGCGCCGGCGACGGCAACTACAGGGTACCGCTAACCTCTCAGGAACAGGCTTATGCTAACCACAGGCTACCAATGAATCAGGTTGCAGCACCGATCGACGACCCCGGCACGGCGGCACCCGTATCGACAAGGGAGACACGCTGGGGGCCGCCGAGAGGGAGCCAGGAGCAAGGCCCCTCCCCAAGGCACGCGAAACCAGGGGACACCCGGAGGTAGGCCCTCTGCCGGGGTGGCTTCAACGACCCTTCCTCCGGCAGAGGACCCGTGGTCGCCGAGGGAACTGCTGGCGTCCTCTTTCCCTCCTTTGTGCCGTCCTGGTCTCCGGCCGGCTCAAAGGAGGTCAAGAGTGGTGCAAGGCGGGGCCCTCGTCTGGCGATATGAAGCAAGGCCAGTACCTGTGAAGAAAGGCCCGGTGCCTATGAAGCTCGCCGCCCATGACACTCTCACGTAATAATGAGTTGGGGATGTACACACCCCGGAGTCTCAGGAGCGCTGGCCTCAGGCCCTAGGGCTCCCTCCCATGCCTAGTGGACAGCACTTAGCTCTGCGCTGGTGAGAAGACTTGAAGACCCGAAGACTAGACTAGGTGCCCGACGCGGCCTTTTGCTTTGGATCTCTCTTTCGGTGGCTTTGCTTTCTGATTCTGGACTTAAGTTGGAGCTGAATTTTTATCGTTGCGTGTGGCGGGTGCCTTTTCTCATTCGAGCCGTTTCTCTCCTTCTGGATCTTGCTTGGTTTGGGACTCACGTCCATCGCCTCTCTCTCGCAAAGCTCCTCGCGAGTTGGACCGCGCAGAGCACGCGCTAGCACTATGCCTGGTGCTCACCTTTTCCGGGACCCCCCTTCAAACAGGGCGATAGGCTCCGCATGATTCTCAGGAACTCGTCACCTCAAGACTCAGCCCTAAGCAAGCGCTGACTAAGGTAATCCACGTCTGGAAACACACACCCAGCTTCACGACCTCAAGAGGACACATACCCACATCGCATAGGAAAGCAAAAACCGCGGTTTGCATACACGAGGGGCTCCCCCTCTCAAAATGCTCTCACAAGTTTTACAAGGGCCACGCCCGAGTTTTGCGTGCAGAATAAAACAACAGCAGAATATGGGATTAGCCAGAGATATCACTCGCTGCGTCGTCAAGGGACGCGTCGCTCGCATCATCATCGCCTTCGTCGGAATCATCGTCGCTGTCGGCGACATCCCATCGCCGTTGTTGACCACTTCACCTTCGTCTGCGGCAACCACCACCCCATTGTTCTTCGAGGTGAAGGCCCTGACCAACACGTCGACATGATCCTCTACCCAACGCGCCAAGTCGCCCCGGACGGCGATGGGCACAGGAGCAATGGCGGCATCAAAGTCGAAGTTGGGGTCGGCATTCAGGAGGTGGCTGAAGACATGGGAGAAGGCGCGCTGAAGCAGGCCACGACCCCTCTCCTCCACAAGCTGTCGAGCTCTGGTAGATTGAGCCTCCAGGCGCGTCACCACCTCGGTGAAGAAGGTCAGGTGGCTGGCGTAGTCACTCGAGTGAGGGGTCGGAGCGTTCTCATCGCAGATATAGCCCAGGGCGGTGTTGGCCTTGTCCCAAAGGTCTTGGAGCATAGGGCCATGCACGCGCTCCAGCGTTTGGTGTTGGAGCACTTCGTCTCTGTTTTGCCGAGCGACGGCCTCGGCATCATCAACTAGCCTCCGGAGGGAAAGCAGCTCGGCGCGGGCGGAGGCAAGGTCCGCCTGCGCTGTAACCAGGGCGGTGGTTGTGGCCTCAGCACGCCTCTCGGCCTTGTCCAACCTGGGCCTGAGGGCGGCGGCCCTGCCCGCGCCCTCGTGCCCGGCGAGCTCCAGCCTCAAACCATACCTGCCCTCCAGATCGGCGTGAACCACGGCTACCCGGTGATTGATCTCTTCTTCGACTCCGGCCTCGCGGGCCCTGACGGCATCTTCATCTTGAGTGACTCGGCGCTCCCTCGTCTCCAGCCTCTCGAGCTCGAGGCTGCGCTCCACGGCCTCCAGGGCCAGCGCCTCCTCGCGTCGCCGGATCTCCTCTTCCTCCGCAGGCGTCCCCCTCATCGACGCGAGGGCGGCCCCGCGTGCCTCGACTTGCTGCTAAAGGGACGTGCTCCAGGTCCGGAGCTCCCACGTGCGCTCCTCCGCAGCCTCGCGGCGACGATCGGCCTCGTGAGCTTCCTCCAAAGCTCGCGAGCGGGCCTCATTGGCAATCTTGAGGGACGCCTCAACCTTCGCGTTCTCGAGGTCGCGATGATAACGGCCAAGGTTGATGGCCACTCGCAGCTTGCGCCGCTCCTCCACCAACCGAAGACCTTCGGCCTCCAGACGCGAGTCGACGCCAGCAAGCTCTTCACCAAGGCGGTTCATCGTGCCCATCACCTCCTGGAAGAGATCGTGGCGGACCACGCTGCGCCAGCGCTCGAGCTCGAATGCTCGCCCCATCTCGTCCTCCGCCTCGGGGGCTGCGGGTGGAGCATCAAGTGGCGCGCCATCTCCCGGCTGCAGGCTGGGGCTGGCATGGCCCCAAGCATCGGCTGACCCTCGTGACGGGCCCGGACCGAGCAAGGCCCGCTGCTTGAAGGAGGCTCCAGCATCGAGGCTAGCCATCCACCAACCGTGACCAAGGGAGGAGCCCTTGGCACACCCGCTGCGCTCCAAGGAAGGCCGCGTTGGAAGGGCGGTGAAGGCACGAGCTTGGGGTGCTTTGACGACAGACCAGCTCCCGAGGCTGACCTTGCGCTATGGGCAGTATGTGAGCCTGAAGCACTGGAGTTTGGCGAGTATGATGGGACGAGAAGGAGCTGCTTCTCTGAAGGTTTCGTGGCCTTAGCAGAAGGGGACCTGAGGGGGTACTCCTCAGGAAGGGAAGGCGGCACATAGAAGATCACCAAGGAGCGGTACTTACTCGTCGATGGCGATGTACTTCCATCGTTTCAACGGTCCAAAGACGCTGCCACCGCTAGGGGACCCCTTCCTCTTGCGGAGCTCCTCGAAGTCCATGCAAAGGAGGCCAAAGCGCTGGACGTGATGGCCGGAGCGCGGCAGAGCCGAAGAAGAACCAAGAGGAATGGCTTCAGGGGAGTCCGGCTGTGGCAAACAGCCCAACTCTCTCTCGCTGCGACCTCCCGAGGCCCCTGAAGCTTCAGCCTTGGGAGCCGCATGCCGCATCTCATCAGCAACTGGTGCCTCAGGAGAGGCGTCGCAAGCTCCCGAGGATGATGCCCCTGGATCACTGCTCGGCACGTGCTCCTCAGCACCTGAGCAGCCAGCCCCGTCGCAGCTCGCTCCCCCGCACCATCACCTGGGGCGAGCTGGTCACCGGCGGTGAAGAATGGGACCATAATGACGGGATTCTCGTGGGGTCCCTCCAAGCCAATTGGGCGCAGCCCCCACTCATCAAAGGAAGGCATGGTCGCGACCAAGGTAACGTTGTTCTCGCTGTGGTATAACATGCAGCTCTTCCTAGGCATCTCGTCCGGCAGAGGGACACCAGATAGCACTGTGAGCACAGTTTGCCGCGCAGCAAGAGGAAGCCCCTCCTCTTGAAACCTCATGTTGTCCCGACTGGTGAGAAAGTCCCACATCGGGCGATAATGACGCTGAAGCGGGGCAACTCGACGCCTGACGAACTCCCTCCCCACCATGGGCGCAGTCACCCCAAGGTCCTTCAACCACCGTAGCCTGGCCCAGACAGGGGCAAGGCAGGGGCTCGTGAGCCTCTGGTGACTCCAGCCGGAGTTTGGAATGGCAGGCCCCACCGGAGCTTGGAGCAGAGGGTTGAGCACGCCGGCATCAACAAACACCCATCGCGTGTGGAATTCTCTCGCGGATGAAGGAAGCTCGAAGTCGATCCCCATGCCTGCTGTCACCGCCATGGCCTGAAAGCCCATGCACCCTGAGCTCTGCCGAGCACCGATGAGATGTAGCAAGAAGAAGTGGCGAAGGAGCGCCACGGAGGGGGTGATGCCCACCATGGCCTCACACACGAAGGCGAAGACGGCAAGGAGGGTCACAGATTGAGGGTCGAGATGAAGCATAAGGATCTGGTAGTGCTCGAGCACCGCGTTGAAGAAGGCGGAGAAGGGTGGAAGCAGGCCGGCCCAGCGGGCGTCAATGAATATCAGGATCTCGGTGACTGCCCGAGCCATGCTAGAGCAAGACGCCGGCCAGGCTGGCGTCTCTCCCCACTCGTTGAAGCTAGAGGCGGGCATGGGGCGCACCTTGCCCATTTCCTCGTCGTTGAGCACCCAAGGCCGGCTGAGCGCCAGCTAGAAGGATGGAAGTGAAGTTGGCAAGGACAGAGGTTTCTTCCCCTTGTCGGCTTGTTTCGGCGCCATGGCGGAAAAGCGGGCGGAACACTGGTCGGACTAGGAAGGTGGAGCAAGGCGAGGAGGAAGCAGGGAGATTGGAAGATTGGAAGAGCCAGGCGCAAAGAGGGAAGAATAACTATGCAAGAAGCGGGGCCGCATAGCCGGGCGGATTCAAAGGCAGCATGGGGAAGCGGAGACGCCCACGTCCAATGAACCGCCATGCGTCAACCGAGGCTGCAGGCTTTGGGGCCTGCGGTGCTTCGAGCTTGACCCTTGGCTTCGCCGTGAAGCCAAGCCTGCGCGCACCTTGAGCCCGGGGGCTACTGTCGGCGTTCTGGGAACAGGGGTCCCCAGACTTGCCTGCCTGCGGCCCGCGGCGTGGCTTAGCCAGCAGGCCGTATGACCCATCTGCACCAACAAAGCACCCAAGACCCTCGCGAGGGGCCAAGCCTCGCGAGGCGGACGACGCCAGACCTCCTCTGGAGTGGCCTAGCTAGGCAGGCTCACGAGGAGCAGAGATATCAAGGCAAGGCAGACCTCATGAGGCTCTCTGATAGAGGCAAAGGTGTCCCGTCTTTCGATGAGATGGTGGATTTCGCTTTGGTGGAAGTCGACTTTGACGCTCCGACTACGAACGTGCGAGGACGTCGCGCCTTAGCAATCGCTAAACCAACTCCGAGAGGTTATTGACCACGCCGGAGCACGATCAACCTGACCACGAGGGTCTGTTTCCTGCGAGCAAACGAAGAACAAGCAAGAAACTGAGATTGCAATCTGGATATTGCGAATATAAGATGAAAGCTTTATTGATCAAGGTGGGGTTCTGTGACGCCTTTGTCTGGTCGTTGAACACAAACGAAGTACGCGAAGTTGCAGCTATGGCAAACTTTTAATCTAAACAAAACCCAAAGTCTAAACGATGCCCTAAGGGCTGTATATATGGAGGAAGAGGGGGGGAATTTCGTGGCCCTTGGTGGAGGGGTCCGAAATCAACCCTATCTCTTGTTTCCCCACACATACGGACTCTAAAAATAGCCTATAATTATGTATTTCGAAATCACATGGGCCTGGCCCAATAATAAGGTGACGCAGCACCTAAAATAGCCTCGGGACGAAATTTATGAAGTGGCATCTTGTATATTTCGTCCAAGGCTTCATGCACCCATTATGGTGGCTTCAAAGTCCTGAAATCATCACTTGTAACTCCGTTCTTGTTCTCCTTGCGCATGCCATCATCTCCATGCTTGTTCTTGCTCCAATGTTCATCCTTCTCCAAGCTAGGCCCTTCATTTGTAAGCAAAACAAATGTATCCAATTTAGGCAGCATCATATTCTCATGAACATTAAAATCATTACCAAGAAACGAAAGTACCTGGTAATTTAGTTGGCGTGCACGAGCTCTAGTAATTGGTCCAGTATGTATAGCAGCAGGGGCTGTGGGTGTAACAATTGTATTGATGTCCTCATCATCCTCCCCTTCTTGAAATGAAGTCGTCCTCGACGGAAGTTCATCTTCCTCACCCAAATAAGGCTTCAAATCTGCAATGTTAAAAGTGGGACTAACCCCAAAATCTGCAGGCAGCTCAAGTTTATATGCATTATCATTTATTTTCTCTAACACCTTAAAGGGACCATCAGCACGTGGCATTAACTTTGATTTGCGCAAATCAGGAAATCTATCCTTACGCAAATGTAACCAAACAAGATCTCCAGGTGCAAACACAACATGTTTTCTACCCTTATCTCCAGCAAGTTTATATTTAGCATTCATACGCTCAATGTTTTCCTTAGTTAACTCATGCATTTTTAAAATCAATTCAGCACGTTGTTTAGCATCAAAATTAACCTTCTCCGAAGATGGAAGAGGCAACAAATCAATAGCTGCACGAGGTAGGAAACCATACACAACTTCAAAAGGGCACATCTTAGTAGTAGAATGCAATGAACGATTATAAGCAAATTCAATATGAGGCAAGCATTCCTCCCACATTTTCTTATTATTCTTCAAAACAGCCCTAAGCATAGTAGACAACATTCTATTGACTACTTCAGTTTGTCCATCAGTTTGGGGGTGACAAGTAGTACTAAAAAGCAGTTTAGTCCCCAACTTAGCCCATAAACATCTCCAAAAGTGGCTAAGAAATTTAGTATCACGATCTGAAACAATAGTATTTGGCACACCATGCAAGCGAATAATTTCACGAAAGAACAAATCTGCAACATTAACAACATCATCGCTTTTATGACATGGTATAAAGTGTGCCATTTTCGAGAATCTATCCACGACAACAAATATGCTATCCCTCCCCTTCTTTGTTCGAGGTAAACCTAAAACAAAGTCCATAGATATATCCTCCCAAGGAACACTAGGTACAGGCAAAGGCATATATAAACCATGAGGATTGAGGCGTGACTTAGCTTTTTGACATGTAGTGCAGCGAGCAATAAAACGCTCAACATCCCGTCTCATCTTTGGCCAAAAGAAATGTGTAGCAAGTACGTCCTCCGTCTTCTTCACGCCAAAGTGTCCCATTAATCCTCCTCCATGCGCCTCCTGCAACAACAAAAGACGAACGGAGCTAGCTGGAATGCATAGCTTGTTAGCACGAAACACAAATCCATCGTTAACAACAAACTTGTTCCACATTCTTCCTTCTTTACAATTATGCATTACATCTTTAAAATCAGCATCATGCACATATTGATCTTTGATGGTCTCCAAACCAAATATTTTGAAGTCAAGTTGTGAAAGCATAGTATAGCGACGAGACAAAGCATCAGCAATAACATTTTCTTTTCCCTTCTTGTGTTTAATGACATAAGGGAAAGTCTCAATGAATTCAACCCATTTAGCATGTCTACGATTCAGTTTAGCTTGACTTTTAATATGTTTCAATGATTCATGATCAGAATGTATAACAAATTCTTTGGGCCATAAATAATGTTGCCATGTTTCTAAAGTCCGAACAAGAGCATATAATTCTTTATCATAAGTAGAATAATTCAGACTAGGCCCACTCAATTTTTCAGAAAAGTATGCCACAGGTTTGCCATCTTGTAATAACACACCTCCTAATCCAATTCCACTAGCATCACATTCAAGCTCAAAAGTCTTATTAAAATCAGGAAGTTGGAGTAAAGGAGCATGTGTCAACTTATCTTTCAATACCGTGGAGGCTTCTTCCTGTGCGGTACCCCAAAGAAAAGGCACATCTTTCTTTGTAAGCTCATTGAGAGGTGCAGCAATGGTGCTGAAATCTCTCACAAAACGCCTATAGAATCCAGCGAGGCCAAGAAAACTCCTCACTTGTGTGACCGTTTTGGGCTGCGGCCAACTCTCAATAGCTTCAATCTTGGCTTTATCAACTTTAATTCCCTGTGGAGTAACAACATAGCCAAGAAAAGATACTCGGTCGGCGCAAAAGGTGCACTTCCCAAGGTTACCAAACAAACGTGCATCACGTAGAGCAATAAAAACAGCACGTAAATGTTCCAAATGTTCCTCCAAAGATCTGCTATAAATCAATATGTCATCAAAGTAAACTACCACAAATCGTCCAATGAAAGCACGTAAAACTTCGTTTATTAATCTCATGAAAGTACTAGGTGCATTAGTTAACCCAAAAGGCATGACTAACCACTCATATAATCCAAACTTAGTTTTAAATGCTGTTTTCCATTCATCTCCCAATTTCATACGAATTTGATGGTAGCCACTATGCAAATCAACTTTGGAGAATATTGTAGAGCCACTCAATTCATCAAGCATATCATCTAGCCTAGGAATAGGATGACGATAACGAATAGTAATATTATTAATGCCTCTACAATCAACACACATACGTGATTTACCATCCTTTTTCGACACTAGAATAATAGGAACAGCACAAGGACTAAGGGATTCGCGTATATAACCTTTGTCGAGAAGCTCTTGTACTTGGCGCATAATCTCCTTCGTCTCCTCTGGATTGGTACGGTATGGTGCACGGTTTGGCAGTGAAGCACCGGGAATTAAGTCAATTTGGTGCTCAATCCCTCGAATAGGCGGTAATCCCGGTGGCACGTCTTGTGGAAAGACGTCAGCGAACTCCTGCAAAATGTTAGTGACAGCAGAAGGCAAAGAGGAAGGCACGTCCTCGAATGAAAATAATGCCTCTTTGCACACAAAAGCATAGCAAACAGATTTGCTGAAATCTAGCTCATCAATATCAGATTTGGTGGCAAATAAACATGCACTTTTCAATTTAATTTCAGAAGCAACACTAGATGGTTTATTATTAGGCTTCATTTGTTGCTCAAATTCTTTTGCCACAATCTGATTTTCACTCTTATTCGTCTCCTGTTTTGCTTTATTAGCTCTATTAATATCATCTTTCAAAATGGAATCAGGAGTCATAGGAAGCAAAGTAATATTTTTATCCTTATGAACAAGAGTATAGTGATTGTTTCTACCATGGTGTACAGAATTTTTATCAAATTGCCATGGTCTACCAAGTAATAAGGAACATGCTTGCATAGGTACCACATCACAATCAACATAATCAGCATATGTAGAGATACTAAAATGCACACGAACAGTACGTGTTACCTTAACCTTGCCGCTGTTGTTGAACCATTGGATGTAGTAAGGATGTGGATGTGGTCTTGTGGTGAGAGAAAGCTTCTCCACCATCTCCATGCTAGCGAAGTTGTTGCAGCTCCCTTCATCTATGATGACGCGCACAGAACGTTCCTTCACAACTCCCTTGGTATGGAACAAATTGTGCCTCTGATTTTGCTCAGCTTGTGTGACCTGCACACTCAAAACACGTTGAGCAACTAAACATTCATACCTGTCAGCGTCTTCAGGAGCCATGTATTGCGTCTCATGATCAGAATCATCTCCACCATGTTCCTCACGTGTAATAAGAGCCAAAGTCTCCTCATCATAGTCACTAGCGGACTCATATCCACCATCCGCGGTAGCAATCATCACACGCGGAGATTTGCATTCTCTCGCATAATGACCTCCTCCCTTACAACGACGACAAATAATATCACTTGTGTGCCCTGTTGATGCCATGGAAGAAGAAGAACGCTGTGCAGGCCCCGCAGGTGCGCTCTTGGCAGATAATGGTGGTTGTGCCTGTTTTCTTGTATCACGGCTGGAGGTGGCACCGGATGGAGGTGCTGGTGCAGTTGAAGTAGAAGATGCACGTGGTGTCCATGATGAAGGTCGTCCTGCAGAAAAGTTAGTTCGCCCCAATGCTTGTCGATCCTGCACTTCACGTTCAGCTTTACAAGCAAGATGGAATAAACGAGTGATATTAGTATACTCCTTATAGTCTAGAATGGTCTGAATCTCTCTATTTAATCCACCCAGAAAACGTGCAAGCATAGCTTCATTCTCCTCAACAATACCACATCTAATCATGCCAGTTTGTAATTCCTGATAATATTCTTCTACAGAATTTTTTCCTTGTCTTAAGCGCTGTAATTTTTGAAGCAATTCACGTTGATAATATGGTGGAACCCAACGCGTACGCATAGCAGTTTTCAAAGCGGCCCAAGTAGTTGGAATAGGATACAATCTACAATGTTCAGACCACCATACACATGCAATACTAGTGAAAGCACAAACAGCAGCAGCAACTCGTCTCTCCTCAGGATATTGTAAACATGTAAATCGTTGTTCAGTTTCTAACTCCCAAGTAAGATATATATCAGGAACATATCTACCCTCAAATGGTGGAATATTCAATTTCAGTTTAGGAATATGGACATCATCTCGTACCTGAGGTGGTGGTGCAGGCCTACCATTACGAATATATACCTGAGGTCGACCTGCTGGTGGTGGTGCTGGTGGCTGCTCGTAGATCTGATTTTGATCAACCTCATCCTCATAATCTCCCACATAATCATCCTCCTCCGCATCAGCAGCAGGAGCCACAGAAGTATCAACAGCAGCACCAACAGTTTGGCCAAAAGCAAGAGGAACACGGCTTGCTCGGCGGAGGTCTGCTTCGCGACGTGGAGGTAGTCGTTGTTGTTGTTGTTGTTGGAGAGGTGCGTTAGCTGCAGCGGGTGGTGGTGGTGGAAGACGCGCGAGCAATTCATTAAACTTGTTATCGAGGTTTGTTTCGAACGTCTTCTCAAAGCCAGTGATCTTCTCCATGGCCTCTTCAAAATTGTTCAGCACATCTTGCACCTGTTCAGTCATCATGTGCTGAAACTTATCATGAAGCTCCTTGTTCGATAAATTCTCCCAGTCAATCTCGTCGGCTTGTGATCCTGGCATGGTTAGCAGCAACAGAAACACACAAGAATATGATCCTACAGACTACGAACAAGTGGTGGTGGTGGGTGTCACAAATCCGTCAAGCAAATCTCAAATTCTTACCAGTTCTTACCCAGCAGCAGGCGGTGATCGGCAACCGTTGTAGTCAAAAACTCTCAAAGCTTGGATAGAGCGATTACCAGGGAGAGTCAAACGCACGACGTAGATGTATGTGGAGCTGGGAAGGCTTATAATATGGTAGCAAAAAGGGTCAGCAATAATCAATTCAGAGATGCAAAGTTGAATAAACGCTCAACGACGGTACTGTGCTGGTCCTAGGCTAGATTGTGCTAGAGACGCGAGCCTAGAACACTAACAAAATCACGGCGCGGCACGTAAACAAGGGAAAAGCACACTCTGGAATTTTTTTTTCGCTCTTTTTTTTTGCGCTCTTTTTTTTTGCGCTGCTTTTTTTTTGCGAAAAATCACTATAATGGCGAGTGTCTCAAAACTCTTCTTAGCTCAAACTGACAGGATGGGCACGAAATTTTTTTGACCAATATTTTTTTTTTGACTGCCCGGACCCAAAAACTGGAAATGGGTCAAAAAAAACTTCCTATAATGGCACCTGTCTCAAAACACTCAGAAACACCTAAAAATAGGATAGCCAGAAATTTTTTCGAAAAATGCGTTTTCGAAAAATTTTGGGCCTAAACGGAGCGTGGCTACCCGACTCTTTTTTTTTTCCGAAACCTACTCCGGCAAGGAAACACGAATCGGAATCTAGATGGATCTCGAAAACAACCCTAATAAGCAAGGAACTCGGATTGGTGGTGGATATATGGTGTGGTATATGGCAGCGGTGGTGGTAGCGGTGGTAGTATATGGATATGGATCGGTGGTGGTATAAGGACACGGATTGGTGGTGGTATATGGATACGGATTCGGAGCGGTGGTGGTAGATGGCAGGGGCGATGATGATGGTGCGGCGGCGGCGTGACAACTTATGACCAGAACTCGAAACTCTAAAAGACTAGACTCTAAGACCAGCAACTAGACACGACGATGCAACCGCAAATTCAACAAAGCAAAACCCTAAAAAGATTATGCAAAGGCTCAGATTGGTTCGGATATGATGAACTAACCCTAATTTTTTTTGTGGCTTTTTCGTGGACTGTAGGTATGAAGAACAGACTCGATCTAAACTACGAAAAACTGTAAAATCTCACCGAGCAACCTGGAAATCTGATACCACTTGATAGAGGCAAAGGTGTCCCGTCTTTCGATGAGATGGTGGATTTCGCTTTGGTGGAAGTCGACTTTGACGATCCGACTACGAACGTGCGAGGACGTCGCGCCTTAGCAATCGCTAAACCAACTCCGAGAGGTTATTGACCACGCCGGAGCACGATCAACCTGACCACGAGGGTCTGTTTCCTGCGAGCAAACGAAGAACAAGCAAGAAACTGAGATTGCAATCTGGATATTGCGAATATAAGATGAAAGCTTTATTGATCAAGGTGGGGTTCTGTGACGCCTTTGTCTGGTCGTTGAACACAAACGAAGTACGCGAAGTTGCAGCTATGGCGAACTTTTAATCTAAACAAAACCCAAAGTCTAAACGATGCCCTAAGGGCTGTATATATGGAGGAAGAGGGGGGGAATTTCGTGGCCGTTGGTGGAGGGGTCCGAAATCAACCCTATCTCTTGTTTCCCCACACATACGGACTCTAAAAATAGCCTATAATTATGTATTTCGAAATCACATGGGCCTGGCCCAATAATAAGGTGACGCAACACCTAAAATAGCCTCGGGACGAAATTTATGAAGTGGCACCTTGTATATTTCGTCCAAGGCTTCATGCACCCATTATGGTGGCTTCAAAGTCCTGAAATCATCACTTGTAACTCCGTTCTTGTTCTCCTTGCGCATGCCATCATCTCCATGCTTGTTCTTGCTCCAATGTTCATCCTTCTCCAAGCTAGGCCCTTCATTTGTAAGCAAAACAAATGTATCCAATTTAGGCAGCATCATATTCTCATGAACATTAAAATCATTACCAAGAAACGAAAGTACCTGGTAATTTAGTTGGCGTGCACGAGCTCTAGTAATTGGTCCAGTATGTATAGCAGCAGGGGCTGTGGGTGTAACAATTGTATTGATGTCCTCATCACTCTCGTGACGTGAGCCGTGACGATCGACATCAGGCGGGCATCAGCGCGCACAGCGTCCTTGTTTCCTCTTTGGTGCAAAGGGGGCAAGCGCAGCCGCGGAGTGCCAAGGCTTCATGCAAAGGTTGCCATTTCGGTGCAGCAAGACCAAGACCATGGACTGCAAGGCGGAGGTCACCGTGGAGCCCAGAGCAGCGTCACCACCAGAACTTTGTGTAGGCGAAGACTACTTTTGTAAGGATAGCTTGTACTAGCTGTCCCCCCTGCAAATTAGCCCGTCATTGTTGGCTCCCTTCCCGCTCGATATTTGGGAAGAGGACCAGGGCCTCTATAAATAGGACTAGCCACCATAGTAGGGGCACGGACTCATCAGGCCCAGAGACACACACAAGTTCATACACACAAGAACACCTCAACTTCCGGAGGCCGTTCTCCCCTTGTATTGTTCATCATCAGCCCAAGAGGCAATCCACCACCACGCTGGAGTAGGGTATTACACCACAACGGTGGCCCGAACCAGTATAAACCCTGTGTCCTTCTGTGTTGTGAGTTGGTCGAGTTCGTCCGCAAGATTCTAGCGAGCTAGAGCATAGATCAGTTGAAGGGAAAGACTTTGCGCGCCACCCTAGTTTTCGAACCTTAAGGGTTTGCCGGGACCCCATACCCCGACAAATGATTCATTGTACTAACAACGCAACCGAATATGAGGCTTTACTCCACAGCCTTCAGATGGCCAAAGAGATGAATTTAAGCCAGTACAGGTGTTTTGGTTACTCAGACCTTCTGTCTCAACCAGTTTCAGGCGCATGGTGATAGAGGCAAAGGTGTCCTATCTTTTGATGAGATGGTGGCTATCGTTTTGGAGGAAGTCGACTTTGATGATCCTACTACGAACGTGCGAGGACGTCGCGCCTTAGCAATCGCTAAACAAACTCCGAGAGGTTATTGACCACACCGGAGCACGATCAACCTGACCACGAAGGTCTGTTTCCTGCGGGCAAACGAAGAGCAAGCAAGAAACTAAGATTATGCAATCTGAATATTACAAATATAGATGAAGTATTGATAAAGGTGGGGATCCGAAAGCGTTCTTGGTCTGGTCGTTGGACACAAACGAAGTACACGAAGTTGCAACGGCTAACTTTTAACTAAACAAATCCCAAGGAAAAAGCTACTAGATGGATCTACTTATATAGGAGCAAGGGGTGGAGGCCAAGGAGGTGCAAGGACGTCCAAAGGCAGCCTAAAACTAACCTAGGTCGTACAAGGCTCATGGGCCCAAGTGGAGGTGGTGCAACACCTTTGGACTTGTTGTTTGACTCGGATTCTGCTGCATCATCAGATTGTTTCGTCAATATCTCAATGCTCCGGACGAATTTGAAGGTCATTCCAATTGGGTTGGAAAGAGCATGAAATCTAGTTTCCAACAAAAAAAGAATCACCAAATTTGGAGTCCGTATGAAAAAGTTGTTGACGTTTTGAGTCAGGTATGTCTGTGTAGTCCGAATCTGAATCCATAACATGAGAGACTTGAACTCCATTTTCTCTTGGCCCAAAAGTGACATGAGAGGACTTTCTGAACAGAACCTAAACTTTTCCTTTTCCCTTATCTTCATATGTGGATTGTACAAATGTCCCATACACCTACAATTAGACAAAAAACAAAAGTGTGTGAAGTATTTTTTTTCTGGATAACATCACTAGATTATTGAATAGTTTGCACTAGAAATCACCTGACAAATATGCATGTATGAAATATTTTTTGTCGTATCCAAGGTAGTCATGTCCTCATCACATGGGATTCCAAAGACCCACTCATGGCGGCTTATCGCAGGGCGGTTGATAATATTGCTAGTCACTTCAAGGGCCATCAGGTGGAGCACCTTGATCGAAGAAAGAATGAGGCGGGTGATGCCTTGAGCCGGCTTGGGTCTCAATGTAAGCCGGTGCCTCCTAATGTGTTTCTTGATGTATTACATAATCCTTCAGTCAAGTTACCATCAGAAGAGGAGCTTGCTATTCCTTACCCGGAGGCGCAGTTGGTGGCTACTCTCCAGGATATTCCTAATTGGACACTTCCCTACTTTGCTTATATGACCCGTGGCGAGTTACCTAAGGATGAAACTTCGACAAGACAAATAACTAGGAGGTCCAAGTCTATGACTATTATCAATGGCGAGATACACCGATGTAGTGTGACAAACATATTTCAACGTTGTGTTTCTCTTGAGGAGGGCCGTGAGATTTTAAGAGAGATCCATGAAGGTGATTGTGGTCATCATGCCGGCTCTAAATCTCTCATGGCTAAAAATTTTCATCATCGGTTTTATTGGTTGATGGCTCATGTTGATGCCGAAGATATCGTCTGTAAGTGTGATGGATGTCAGAAATTTTCTCGATGAGCTCATTTGCCAGCTCAAGAGTTGAGGATGATTGCAGTTACTTGGCCATTTGCAGTCTGGGGGCTTGATATGGTGGGATCATTCAAGAGGTCTCCAGATAAGAAAACCCACCTTTTGGTGGCGGTTGACAAGTTTACCAAGTGGGTTAAAGCAGAGCTGGTTAGCAAGTGTGATCCAGCAACCGCAGTTCAGTTTGTTAAAAAGCTGATCTTCTGCTTTGGTTACACTCATAGTATCATCACTGATAATGGTACTAATTTATCTAAGGGTGTATGAAGGAGTTCTGTCAATGAGAGAATATTCTTGTTGATGTTTCTTCAGTAGCTCATCCACAATCTAATGGTCAAGCTGAGAGGGCTAACCAAGAAATCTTGAGAGGCATTAAGCCCCGAATTATGGTTCCTTTGGAATGAACGCCGAGCTGTTTGGTTGCGGAGTTACCTTCAGTCCTCTGGAGTATCAATACCACCCCAAACAGGTTAATAGGCTATATGCCTTTCTTCATGGTCTATGGTGTGGAGGCAGTTCTTCCAAGTGCTATCTGTCATGACTCACACTGTGTGGTGGCTTATGTTGAAGCTGATAACGAAATAGCACGTCAAAACACACTCGATGCTTTGGATGAGGAGCATGACCTTGCGGCGGCTCGTTCGGCGATATACCAACAAGACCTACATCGCTATCATAGCCGCAGAGTCAAGACCTGGGCGTTTCAAGAAGGTGACTTGGTGCTCTAGCTGATCCAAGATCAAACAGATATGCACAAGTTATCCCCGCCTTTGGAAGGACCCTTTGTGGTCAGTAAAAACCTGAATAATGGGTCTTATTACCTCATTGATATACAAGAACACAAGGATTCACGCAAGTCAGAGGATGAGACCCGTCGAGCCTGGAATATTGCTCATATTTGGCCTTACTACAGCTGAGCCATCGACTCTCGTCTTTGTACATAAATTTGTCAATGTATATATCTTTTATGATCAATATAATAAAGTCAGCATCCCTGGAATTCAGGGCCTTTGTTGTTTCATTTCTATGTAGATGATTCTTTTTATTTGGTCATAAGGTCACTTGGGGGCTGTTGGTGTGTAACACCCCGGATATGACTTTCCCAATATGTATTCCAACTCTTGCCGTTTCCGGCCTTAAGTTATTTTATTTTCTCGGGTTTGGGTTTTTGTCTCCGTGTGTTTTTATCGTTGTCATGCATCTCATATCATGTCATCATGTGCATCGCATTTGCATACGTGTTCATCTCATGCATTCGAGCATTTTCCCCGTTGTCCGTTTTGCATTCCGGCGCTCCGTTCTCCTCCGGTGGTCATTTCTACCTTTCTTTCGTGTGTGGGGATTAAAAATTTCCGGATTGGACGGAGACTTGCCAAGCGGCCTTGGTTTACTACTAGTAGACCGCCTGGCAAGTTTCGTGCCATTTGGACTTCGTTTGATACTCCAACGGTTAACCGAGGGACCGAAAAGGCCTCGTGTGTGTTGCAACCCAACACCCCTCCAAGTTGTCCCAAAACCCACATAAACCTTCTCCATCACCTAGAGTGTTCGATCACGATCGCGTGGCTGAAAACCGCACCTCATTTGGACTCTCCTAGCTCCCTCTATGCATATATATAGACCCCTCATTCCAAATCTTGGATCCCCTCCCCGAAACCCTAAAAATATCCCAGATCCGCCGCACGGGACCTGTCCGGCCCGCGCCGGACAACGTCCGCCGGCAATCGCAGCCAACCGGGAGGCGCCACGTGTCGCCACACTCCCACCTCCGCCGCCCCGCTCGGGCCCGAGGCCGGCCCCCGCGGCCCGCCTCTCCGCCACCGACGCCCGCGGGAGACTGCGCCCCCGCCACCGTCCTCCTCCCGTCCGGCGCCGCTGCCCGCCATCTCCGGCTGCCCGGACCTCCGCCGCCCCGCCGCACAAGGCCGCGCCTCCGGCCGCCCCTCGCCGCCGACGCCAGCCGCGCCGCCCCGCGCCCGGACCTCCTCCGGCGAGCCTCCCCGCAGCCCCGGCGTCCTCTTCCTCTGGCGAGCCCGCGACGAACTCCGGCGAGCTCGACGAACTCCAGTCGACGAACCTCGGGAAACGTGCCCTGGATCTCAAATCTGGAATTCAAACCCTAGGGTTGACCTTTTTTCTCCCAAGTCTGCAGATTAATTGCTCCTGTTAATCATGCTATATCTCCTCATCCGTAGCTCCGTTTTGGGTAGCATATCAAAATGTTCGTCTTAGAGAGTACATAATTTCATTCCATTGCATCATTTTCATTTGAGTTCATCTTGATGCCCGAAATGCTGTTAGAAGAGTGCTACTTGAGATAAATGTTAGATCTGCTGCTCCATTTTGATATTTGTCATTTTTGCCATGATTATTGTGTGCATGATATGCCCATGAGTTCTACATATGTTTTGTTAAGGGTTTTGCCATGTTTCCAGGGGTGCAATCCATGTATTTTCGTGATGTGTGTGGTGACTAGCACAAGCTTGCGAAGTGAGGCACTTGGTAATGCTGATTTCAGGGACTTAGCTTCTCCACTAAGTCCTTGAGCTGTTTATCTCATGTGGCCATATGTTCATGTTGTTTCTTAGTGATCCGTGCCTCTTTTGTGGATGATCAGTAAGGATGTTTTGTTAATCTTGTAGTGCTCTATACATCCATGTATTTGTTTGCAATTATGGAGCACCCTAGCTTGAGTCAATCGAGCTCTACTTTTGTCATTTCGTGAATCTGGACAGATTGTCTACTTGTTAGCGATTTTGCTGATGATGTTGTAGTTGATCCGTGCTTGCTATGGTATTGTTCTTGCCATGTCTAGCTTGCATTTTGTGTATTCTTGATGGGTGTACGCTTAGATTGTCATGACATGCTCTGTAGTGAGTGCTTCGAGCTCGTAAACATGCCTACTTGAAATCTGTTTTCAGCATGCTCCAGTTTTCACTAAGTCTGAGAACTGATTATGTTTTTGCCATGTTCACATGCTTGCAATTGTATTTTCTGATCCCTTTTGGCTCAAGGTCACTAAGGGACTTTTGTTAAGCTCCTTGAGTAGCTCCATGCCATGCTTTACTATGCCATGTTCAGGCCCTGTAGCATATAGTTTTGTTGCTCCGAAGTGTGCTACCTGATCTGAAATTCCAGACAAGTGTTAATTTCACAAAGTCTGAAATCTGTTTACCATATGCATTTTTGCCATGCTTGTTTGAACCTGTTAATGGATGAATTGGCCGTGGCTCAGTGCTAGACTTTTGTTAAGCTTCTTGAATGGATTCCTTCCATGTATTTTTTATGCCATGTTTGTGTGCTGTAGCATGTTCACCTAGTTGCATTTAGATGGCTACTTGCTGTAAATCACAGAACGTGGTCATATTTGAATTGCTTGCCATTTCCAAACCGTAACTCCGATTCCGGCGTTCTTTATATCGTTTTCAAGCGATTTCATCTCATCTTTCCAGTGGCACACTTGGATTTCCAAGTTGAGGCAAGGTTCATGCATTCCCTGTCACATCTTGCATATGCATCCCGCATCGCATCCCGCATAGCATACCATCTTTGCATCATATTGTTTGAGCTTTGCACGTGGTTGATTGTGTTCCGTTTGCTTGTTTGTCTTTTTTGGGTAGAGCCGGGAGACGAGTTCTCTTACGAGGAGCCTGTTGAGTTTGCTTTCGAGGATCCAGTCAACTATGACAACATTGCAGGCAAGATGATCATACCCTCGAAATCACTACTATCTTTGCTATGCTAGATTGCTCGCTCTTTTGCTATGCCAATGCTACGATGCCTACCACTTTCTTTCAAACCTCCCAAATTGCCATGTCAAACCTCTAACCCACCATGTCCTAGCAAACCGTTGATTGGCTATGTTACCGCTCTGCTCAGCCTCTCTTATAGCGTTGCTAGTTGCAGGTGAAGATTGGAGGCTGTTCCTTGTTGGAACATTATTTACTTGTTGGGATATCATTATATTGCCATGTTATCTTAATGCATCTATATACTTGGTAAAGGGTGGAAGGCTCGGCCTCTCGCCTAGTGTTTTGTTCCACTCTTGCCGCCCTAGTTTCCGTCATATCAGTGTTATGTTCCCGGATTTTGCGTTCCTTACGCAGTTGGGTTATAATGGGAACCCCTTGATAGTTCGCCTTGATTAAAGCTTTTCCAGCAATGCCCAACCTTGGTTTTACCATTTGCCACCCAGCCTCTTTTTCCCTTGGGTTTCCGGAGCCCGAGGGTCATCTTATTTTAAACCCCCCCCCCCCCCCGGGCCAGTGCTCCTCTGAGTGTTGGTCCAACCTAGAGCCCCTTGCAGCGCCACCTCGGGGAAACTCGAGGGCTGGTTTTAGTTGTACGGATTGCTTATCCGATTGTGCCCTGAGAATGACATATGTGCAGCTCCTATCGGGATTTGTCGGCACATTCGGGCGGTGTTGCTGGATTTGTTTTAACCTGTCGAAGTGTCTTGAAGAACCGAGATACCAAATCTGATCGGAACGTCTCGGGAGGAGGTCTATTCCTTCGTTGACCGTGAGAGCTTGTCATGGGCTAAGTTGGGACTCCCCTGCAGGGATTTGAACTTTCGAAAGCCGTGCCCGCGGTTATGGGCAGATGGGAATTTGTTAATGTCTGGTTGTAGATAACTTGAACCTTAACTTAATTAAAATGAATCAACAGTGTGAGTTACCATGATGGCCTCTTCTCGGCGGAGTCCGGGAAGTGGACATGGTGTTGGAGTATTGCTTGTCGCAGGTTTGCCCTCTTTAGTTATGCGTTCGTGCTTTGCCTTCTCTTCTTGCTCTCTTTTGCGAACAGGATAGCCACCATATATGCTAGTCGCTTGCTGCAGCTCCACATATTTACCTTGCCATACCTTTTAAGCTCAAATAGTCTTGATCGCGAGGGTGCGAGATTGCTGAGTCCCTGTGACTCATAGATTACTATTAAACCAGATGCGGCGCCTGATGATTCCGCTCCAGGTGACGCGCTCGAGCTCAAGTGGGAGTTCGACGAGGAATCTCAACGATACTATGTTTCATTTCCTGATGATCAGTAGTGGTGCCTAGTTGGGGGTGATCGGGACCGTGTCGCATGTTGGGTTATCTTTTATTTTGGCGCCATAGTCGGGCCATGAGTGTTTGGATGATGTAATGTTATTTATGTATCTTGATTGACGTGGCGAGTGTAAGCCAACTATGTTATCTCCCCTTTATTATTTATATTACATGGGATGTTGTGAAGATTGCCTAACTTGCGACATATGCCTTCAATGCGATTATGCCTCTAATTCGTGCCTCGACACGTGGGAGATATAGTCGCATCGAGGGTGTTACATGGTGTCAAAACCGGCGGATCTCGGGTGGGGGGTCACAAACTGTGCTTCTAAGGTCGATGGTAACAGGAGACAAGGGACACAATGTTTACCTAGGTTCGGGCCCTCTCTATGGAGGTAATACCCTACTTCCTGCTTGATTGATCTTGATGAATATGAGTATTACAAGAGTTGATCTACCACGAGATCGTAATGGCTAAACCCTAAAAGTCTAGCCTGTCTGACTATGATTATGAGGATATATCTCTACGTACCTAGCCCTCCAGTTTATATAGACACCGGAGGGATCTAAGGTTACATAAGGTTAGTTACAGAGAAAAGAATCTTTATATTCGGACGCCAAGCTTGCCTTCCACGTCAAGGAGAGTCCCATCCAGACATGGGTAGAGTCCTCGGTCTTTGTATCTTCACAGCCCATCAGTCTGGCCCATGTCTAATAGGTCGGACGCCCAAGGACGCCTTAGTCCAGGACTCCCTCAGTAGCCCCTGAACCAGGCTTCAATGACGAGGTGTCCGACGCGCAGATTGTCTTTGGCATTGCATGGCGGGTTCCCCTTTCTGAATACTCCAAGATATTCTTCGGACGCAATGAAAGTGTCCGCATCTGCAACACAAGTACCACGCACAACCGCAGAGAATATAATATTGCACGAGTCCAATCCGCTCACAACTTTTTGTAATGTGACATCACGTCTGCTTGGTCATCATTTCGAACCGTTTTTCGTCTGCAGTTCCACGTTTCGAGATGCAGTTTTCATAGGCACGTCTTGTCGAAGCAGAGATCATGTTCCCTTATTGCGAGATTCTCATCAATACGAGCGTGGGTAATCTAACCATGCCGTTTACACAGCCCTTGGGAACATGCGAGTTTTAAGGCGAGTGGGGAGGCGCTTGATATTCACTGCCTTTATAAGGAGATAAGGATTCCCTTTTCTTCACCCACGCCTTCTCTCTTTCTTTGCCCTTCCATTCTCGAGCTCCAACGCCCAAGTCCTCATTCTTTCCGCCTCAAGGAAGCACTCAACCATGTCTGGATCTGTAGGGCAAGATAAGTAGATGGCCTCCTCCGTTAGGGAGAAGGACATCACCAGGCTTCGGGAGGCCTGGTATCTGGCGAAAGAAATCGCCCACCAGCTTCCAGCCAAGGGGCAAATCGTCCCCACCCCGAAGTCCAAAGAGAGGGTGGTGTTCATCCCTCATTTCGTCCACGGGTTAGGGTTTTGTCTCCACCCTTTCGTCCGCGGGCTTATGTTCTATTACCGGCTAGACTTCCATGACCTAGCCCCGCATTCTTTCCTCAACATCTCGGCATTCATTGTCGTGTGTGAGGCCTTCCTCCGCATCCAACCCCACTTCGGACTGTGACTCAAGATTTTCAATGTGAAGCCGAAGGTGGTGGATGGCCAGCACACAGAGTGCGAAGGCGCCATGGTGAGAAAGCTGCCCAATGTCACATGGCCCAAAGGTACTTTTGTGCAGACCATCAAGGAGTGGCAGAAATTTTGGTTCTATATCACAGAGCCCTGCGACGCCACCTGGGATGCGTCTTCTGAGTTCAAGTTTGGAGCTCCAATGTGGCTCACCTCCTGGATAGAGAAGGGCCCAAACTGGTTTTCGTCGGACAAGCTGATAGCACTGCAAACGCGCACTCAAAGAATGGTGGATAAAAACATCAAGCTCGTCGACGTAATCCAGGTGATGCTGGTTCGCCGGATCCTCCCATGCCAAAGCCGAAGCTGCCCATTATGGGAATTTGACCCGAAGAAGCACCAAACCTTGGAAAGGCTCTTCGGAACCACTCACGAAGATGCCTGGAAGTTGCTCTTTAAGGGCAACGAGGCACCGCCAGCCATAGACTCAGACTGCAGGCACGATATTACCCATTCTGCCAATGCAGTAAGCCTTTCACGTCTCCAGACGCATCCTTTACTTGCTAGTTTCAAGGAGGATATCTAAACTTTTTTTCCATGTACGGACAGAAAAGGCGGAGCGGATTCAATGTTCGGCTCCGCTGCCCGAGGAACCAATCATCCCGCTCCTGGCGAAGATGCTGGTGCCATCGCCCCATAAGGCGCCGGAGAAGAAGGCCAAGAAGAAGGCCAAGGGGGTCCGGAGTAGCCCCCGTAGCAACAGAGCTTTGGACGTGTCGTCCGAAGACAAGACTCACTCCTCCACTGCCGAAGACGATGACGAGGAGGAGGAAGAAAGCACCTCTCCCCCTGATGGGGGGGGGGGGAAGAAGAGGGTGGCCTCCACAAATCTGGAGGCCGAGGCGCCCAAGAGGGGGAAGGGTCCCCTTGTGGATAACTCCGTGTGGGACATCGTCAGAAACTACTAAAACAAGCCTCTGGCCGCGTCGTAACTACTAAAAACCTGCATATGCCCATACATCCGGCCTCTTGTGCTTCATAATATTAATATGTTAATTTATGCCATTGTAGTCCGGCCCACGATAGCTCCCTGCGATCCTCATCAAGAGGTTCGTTGGATTCGAGGGCGATGGCCAGCGAGTCACCGCCGGCCGGTCACTCTCCCACGGCCAAGGGCGACAACGAGGTGCTATCCCAAAGGACCTTCCCAGACCAGGGAGAGGTTTAGGAGGCCGCCTGGGTGACGCCAGAGGGCGAAACCTCGGCTGCCAGACACATGGGGGGCAGACTCCCATGGCGACTGGGGATGGGGGCTTTGCTCAGTTCGGCCCCCGGCCGAATACAAGTCCGGAGACCTATACGGCTCCGGAATTCGGCGAGGAACCGCCTTCGAAAGAAGGGGGTGTGCCTATTCCACCGATGACCTCTGTCCAACCAGAGGCACTGGATAATCTGCTGGAAGCGCTACGAGGCACTTCCATTGTGGATGAACACCCTATCCTTATGGGTACGTTTATTGAGAGGGTTCAGTCTATCAAGAGTGGACTAACCGAAGCCTGCAGGAGCCTGCTGACAGGATTTGAGGTAAGCGACACAAAAAGGAAAATCCCAATATAGACAGTAGCCCCTGAGACACTGTCCGGTGTTCGGAAAGAAGGGTCGGACTGTTGGAGATATGCCCTAGAGGCAATCATGTATGATGATATTTCCTATGTGTTTATGAATAAAGATAGTCCTTGGACATTATGAATTATGTGTATCGACAAGTACGTGACTTGTTTGTGGGACTATGCATTATATGATGACTGCCCTAAAAGGTCCCTAGTCGAAAGGGCTGTGTGGATGCGCAGCCAACTAGACTAGCATATGACACGGTCGATGGCTTGGTCTCACTAGCCATGGAGCATTGGATGCTAACCGGCTAATATGGACTTGGAAGGATCTGGTCGGATTTGACGTAGTCGGATCCGAGTCGAGATAAGGTCTGAGTCAGACGAACCCAACTATGAGACACAGCGATATGTCATCTGTGAGTCTCGAGTATAACATATGTTTTATGTCCTAAGACCTGAGCTGACAGATGTACAAACGCTACTCCGTAACTGGGTAGTTATGAAGGTAGGTTTCGGGTTTGTCCAGAACCACGCTGCGAGATGTGGTCGAGCAAGATGAGATTTGCCCCTCCGATCAGGAGAGATATACTCTGGGCCCCTCCTGTGATCCGAACAGGATAAGCATGGCCATGCGACAAGGATTATGAGATAATCCAGTTTGTGGTCGGCATCACTGGAACGAGAAAGAGGTCGGGCTAGCACAAGGATGACATAGTCGCCTTGAGCCCAACAACATATATCGTGTGGCAAAAGGAATGGAAGTATGATGTACAGGTTCGCCTAACCAGCTTCATAGTCTGTTTGGTGTTTGGCATGCCTTGCTAGAGGCCGCTACCAACTGTGCAGTTTGGAGGTGATCCCAACTGTGACCAAGCTGGCTTGAACCTAAGGGGTCGTGCGCTTAACGGAAGGAACCTACGAGGTCGGATCCGAGGACACTGGTCAGATGTGATCTGAGCTGTATTCGGATTGTGGCCGAGTAGACTTATGGGCTTTAGGGTCCGTGCGAGGCCCAAGTGTTGATACCACGACGGACGCCAATATAAAGTGGAGGTGCCGTGCAGTCACGCGATTGATCGCTTCGGCGCTGTCACTAGGGTTTGCATGTGTTGCGAATAGACACCTCGACTCACCGCTGGTTGGGTGATCGGACCTAGTAGTCCGCCGCACGACTTTCCTCCTGCACGTGCGGATACTATTAGAGGCGATGCACTTGCGCCGCTCCGGCGAACCTGTACGTGGGAACTGACTACCAGCTGTGCGAGGAAGATCGGACGAGGAGGATACGATCCACGCGGATGCGCTGCCCCAACTCTTCTTCCGCAGCATGGCACTGCGCATCTAGTGGTAACGAACTGTGATCCATCTCCCATAGCATGTTCTTGGTTGTTCTGCGTGTAGGAAAATTTTAATTTGCAGTCAACGCATCCTACCGTAGAACCCAACATGGACAGAGGATCAATTTATTTCGCAGGAAACTAACTAAATATGTCTTATATGAATAGGCAGGCGTCGTTGCTGGCCGCAACCTCACACACTGCCGAAGTCTCTGGACTAAAGCAGAGACTGGAGCGGGCTGAGGAGGAGCTCGGGCAAGCGAGGAAGCAGCTAGAAGACAAGCAAGGTATGTGTTAACTAGCTTTATATTCGGAAAGAATAAATAATGCATATTGACCGTAGTGCCAGGATATATGTAGGAGCGGCGACCGAGGTCGAGGTCCTTAAATAGGCCCTGGCCGAGGCCGAGGAGAAAGCTGCTGAGGAAAAAGCCCCCCGTGAGAAGAACGAGGCAAGGCTTGATGAGGGCTAGCAAGAGCTCCAGGATGCAGTGAAGAAATGTGAATCCTTGGAGCGCGACGTTTTGGCTCGAGAGACCAAACTCTCTAAGGCCCGCCAAATTGCGGAAGAGGCCCGGGTTGAGGTCCAGGGCGCCATCCAGGAGATCCAGGAGGCCAAGAAAATCACGGCGGGTAAGGCGTTTAGTATGCAAAGCAAGTATGTGAAGAAGAAGTATCTCTTAATAACCAGGATTCGAAGTTCGCCAGGGGCGTTTGCAGATCTGCCATGGAGTGTGTCTGACGCTGCGGAGTTCTTCCGAGCCGAAGAAGGGAGCTCAATGGAGAAGCTGTTCTGGTCGCAATATCTTGCGCCAGAACATCTAGTGCCCTGTAGCGATCAGCTAAAACAGTTGGTCGAGCTGCATAGGGTGGCCGAACTGGCCATGAAGGATGCAATAATCTGGCTGTGGCCTGCCGAAGCTATACCAGGCAACTACTTCGGGCTTGTGAAGCGGCTGGTGAATTCCTGCCCTCGGCTGGACATCGTCAAGCCGTCGATCTACATCGAAGGTGCTCTCATGTCCTTCGCCCTCGTCAAGGTGTGGTGGGCGAAGATGGACACCATCAAGCTTATGATCGGGGGACCGCCGGAGGGCAAGGTGCACCGCACGCCCGAGCGGTATTTTGAAGACGTCCTGGAGGGGTCTCGTATTGTGGTGACGCAATGTGTGCAAGACATTATTTTCGAATGAATACATTCATGTTGTCTCTGCCTTGTATGATGAAACAAAGTTGTTATGTATTATAATGTTTGTTATTTAAAAAATTCACCTCCTGTGCGGCCATGTTGTGTGAAATCTGAGAGTTGGCCAGTCGTCGGCTTCTTCCCCCATGTAGGTAGTACGGGGGTGTTCAGGATGTATTCTAAACACTTTTGATCCAATTGTTTGGTCCTTGAAGGATGTGTTTAGTGCGACGAACCAGGCAATTGGACTATGCGGCTTTAGCACCCTCACTTAGCCATAGGAGTTTGACAATAAAAATATAGGCGCAACCCCTAGTATCCGTACTAGGATGCTGTAAACACCTGATCGAGTAAGTACCGATCCCTCGCATAACGCGGAAAAAATCTCTAAAGATTTGAGACCTCCTAAGAGCTGACCGGCTCTCGCCGCATCATGACAGTCAGTTTTCGGCTTTCTCTACTAAGGTGCTCATCCGGGTAAACCAGGACACAATCGCAGTAGTTCTCCCTTTACTACTCTAGCCGATATAACGGAACGTAAGGTAGCAAGCACAGGAGCCGGGCAACCCAACTATTGACCAAAGACATGATTCGGAGCCAATGCATATAGTGCTAAATTCGGGGTGCCAAACTATACTGTAAAAAGTGTTCAGGCTTTGTTGCCGTGTTGTGGGGCGCTATGAAGCCCCTGGAAAATTGAAACGTACCAAAGTGTACGGGTGCTATTTGATAAAGTTATCACAAAAGAAAAAGAAGAAAGGGTAGTAAGCTAGAGCCATAAAATTTGGGCCGCAAACTGTTTCCACTATAATTTCATTAGTGCGTTAAAGCACATTTATACAAGTAGTGAAATAAGCAGAATGCTATTTAATATGCCTTAACCAAGGGAGAGTTGCGTGTTGGTCCTCAAAAACAAGTAAAGGGATCGTTAAAGAAACCACCTAAAAATTCCCCAGTACATCCATGCTTCTTATCGTCTTGGTGTATTTATCATTCGAAAAGAACCGATGGTCAAGCCATCAGGGAAGGCCTGTGAAAAAGAAACCTGAAAAGGAGAAAAAAGGAAATAGTGAAAGTATGTGTGTCCGGGGGCGGTCGAGCCGTATTATGGATTACAAGCTAGTTATGCCTCCATCTATGCCCATGGTATTTTGAGTGCATAGTTATGTATGCGCGGTACAGATGTCGCCGCTTGATCGGGGCTGGGACGGAGGCCGAATTGCTAGTCGAGCTCTTGACGAGCCGAGCTATACTGCTACAGAATAGTCCGGACTCTTTTGACAGTGTCCGGGAGCTTGGCCGCTGAATTAAGGTTCTGCTTGAAAATGCTGCTCCGTACTTCTGCTGCTAAGGCAGCGGTGTGCTCCTTAGTTGATGTAGGGTAGAACCCTAATCGGCCGATCTTTCACGAAAGGGGCGGATCCCGTGATGAAAATGAAGAACACGAGGGGGAAAACAAGGAGAATCAGGAGGGGAAACACGAGAGAAACACTAAAACCAACAAGAATGATCACACATGTGCTAGATCCTCGAAACACAAAGAGAGATACAAGATCCACGATCAACAAGGGACAATACAAAGGGTAACCGGTTCTTCTCTGTGAGGAGGTCTTGATGTCTTCTCCGTGAGGAGGTCTTGGATCCAAGGTGGATCTTCTCCGTAGAGGGGCTGCGGTCTCTCTCGTGGAGTAGATCCGATAAGGATGAGCGAAGCTCTATCTCTCAAATGAGCTATCACAACGCTAACCCTAACTAGGAGGAGGGGAGTAGTATATATAGTCTAAGCCACGAAGGGGTAAGTGGGAAAGAGGATACATGGGCCTCGGGCCCTGTCCATGCACGCAGGCAGGTGCCGGATGTCTGGGCTGGGGGCCGGATGTCCGGCTGTTCGCGAGACGCCGGATGTCCGGGGCACTATCCGGATGTCCGGTTGGCGGGGGCCGAATTTGTTCTTCTCTGGAATGGCGTCGTCGGATGTTCGGGCATTGCTGAGGCGCTGGATGTCCGAGTAGGCGCCGGATGTCCGGCCACTGAAGCTCTTGGCCTTCTATTGGTGCAGCTCCTGGGCGGCTGCATAGGCGCCGGATGTCCGGGCGCTGTAGTGTCAGTAGCTCCGTCTTCTTCCATCGTTGCTTCCAGGCTTCCCTCACGGATGGTGTAGTTGTTCCTTGGCGATTGCACTCCTCCTCGTCGTCCGTAGTGTTCGGACAATACCTATGCATGCGCACGAGCGGAGTGTCAAGTAGTATACCATCCTCGAACGGGTCAAGTGAGCACGTGTAAAGGAGATGATTCACCTTTGGGTATGTCATGTAGATGTCGCACGTGTCACTCGCCAAACAGACTCTTGATATGGTGATGTCCATAGGATGCTCTGCATCATCAGTGCGGAGGGAACTTTCCGTGTTTCCATTAAGGGTTATGATACCGCTTGGTTTGGGCATCTTCAGCTTGAGGTAAGCATAATGTGACACCGCGCTGAATCGAGCAAATGTGGTTCGTCCAAGCAGTGTGTGATAGCCACTGCGAAAGGGGACGATATCGAAGATTAACTCCTCACTTCGGAAGTTGTCCGGAGATCCAACGACAAACTATAGTGTGATTGAGCCCATACAGCGGGCCTCTACACCTGGTATGACTCCTTTAAAGGTAGTCTTTGTGGACTTGATCCGTGATGGATTAATGCCCATTTTGCACACTCACTACAAGAAACATGTTAATCTGTGATTGATTCCTGGTGACGTTCTGTAAATTCGTCATGGAAACCGTCACCGACCAGCAAGATGTGCTTGGGCCCAAAAAGGGTAGCCCCTTAATGACGGACGTGGAGGTATCGTCACGAAAACCGTCATCGATCGACCAACTGGGCCTAGCCGGGCCTAGCTTCCCCCCTTCATACACCCTCTGTAACAACACGAATTGCTCCTGCTAATGTGGCATAGTCATATGAGTTACATTGTAATTTGAATTTGCAAAACTTCAAAAAAAAATTCAAGGATCCTAATCAAATTAGATGGAACCAAACTGAATGATGAAATATACTCATGTAGCATACAGACACGCGAGGCCAATATGAATCAAGCCTAGTACGATTCACCGGGCTAAGGGCAAAGACACCAAAATACGAAACTGGTTGAAGCAAAGCGCGCGAAGGAGAAAATATTCAAGTCATCTACGCGGCAAAGTCCAAATCAGAAGCGTGCGGAGTTAAATCTTTTCGACCCATTTAACTCCATAGCCCACGATCCTATTGGCCACATCCTCGCGCCTCTCCCTCGACCGCGAAAACCCTATCCACCTCCCCCAGAGCCGCCGACTCCTCTCCCTCTCACCTCCCGATTTAGATCCATGTCCAGCCTCCCTCCACGCGCGGCTGCCGATCTCCACCACCGCCGCGCCAACCATCTCCTGCTCCACCTCCGTCTCCCACCCTCTCTCGCTCCGCCACCACCCCCACCCTCTCCGGCTCCCCCTCCCCATGTGTAGCCTCCTCCGTTTCGTGATGGGGAGGCCGTAGCGGCGCTCCTAGATCTATGTCAAGGGCAGCCCCCTGCTCGTCGTCATGGGCGCGGTGGTCATGAGGAAAGTGGTTGAGGACGGCGAGATGGAAGTTGTAGCCTACCCGCTGCCCAGGACAAGGATGGATGCCCTGACGCTCCCCCTTCTTCACAATCTCGCGCTGGGAGAGGAGGTGGTGGCCACTGTTTTCTTCGGCACTCCTCGGCCTTATCCACATCGCCACAGGTGACCTCGCCAGACCACTCGCTGTGAAGGTGATAAGCCCTTTCACTCTCCATTAATTGAAAAATTATCCATTTAGGATGTCAGGATAGTGCTTTGCAGTGAAATAACTTTTGTGGCTGGGAATAATTGTTTCGGAAAGATAGCAAGATGATGTATTATGTTTCATCTTTTCCATAAATGTTGATGCGACTGATATTTTTTAATGTAGAGATTTATATTTACATCCTTTCTTCATCAACATGTACGTCTAATAAACATACGTGGGGTGCTTACATAGTTTCTGAGGTCGTGCTGTGTTTATGTGTGTCGATTTAGTTTACAGATACATCATTGAGATGGATAAAAGTATGATGTAGAGTATATATGAAACTGAAAAGATGGGATGCTTAAAGTTGGAATAAATCATAGAGGGAATCCTATGCAGGAGTAACTATAGTGGATACTTCTACTAAATTAGAAGATTTATTTGTTTTCTCCATGGAATAGTTTGACTAAAGTTCTAATTATTATTCTGTAGGTGGAGGAGATAGCTGAAGTCGAGGGTGTTGTTGATGACATAAAAGGTGTTTATAAAATAGAGCCTTGTGAAGAACAAAGGATACAATACAGAAAGGTCAGTTGAAACTACTTCTGTAGTACAAAATAATTAGGTAGCACTACAAACTATGCACCCTTCTTTGTCCTGATGTTCCTATCCTTGAAGGATGTTGCCTCACACATGACAGTAGCTGCACAGCCTATGAACGATGTTCCCTCCCCAACAACGCCTTTGTGAGCATGCTCGCTGTTGGCGCTGTCATGGCAGAATTGTGCAAGCATCGGCCATGCAGGTGTCGTGTGTATAGTAGTGCTGATCCTTAAATATCTTCGTTGTGCTTTTTGCATCGTATTAGTGTGTGTGCGCTTGTTTCCATTTTTTACTTAATTTATTGCTTGCTGCAACACCTAGTTCCTCCTAGTTCGATAGAGTTGTTTGTTTTGTTCATGGTGGATGCATGCTATGTAAAATCTCAAATGGTATTTTTATAGTTACATGTCTATTTTGACAAAATGCTGATTGCTAACATTTACTCTGCATACCAATTACTTTCTACCATTCCTGATTATTCTCTACTGCTCTGTACATTTTTATATGAGAAAACACCACCCACTCTGTACTCTACCAATCAGTTTTCTGGTTTGCTTGGAAGAAAAGAACCATTACTTGAAAACCAGCTATGAGATAGACTAGATCATTTAAGCTTGGTTGATAGATAAAATTCAGTTCATGTTCTGGGACAAGTGTACATTTTTTTATTCAGTGAAGAGTGTGTTTGTGCTGTCGGTGGCGACCTCCTCTGCCGCGCGCCGGCGGTGGCCGACTTGCACTGCGACCCTGGCCATTGAGCTGAACCTGATCCTGGTCCATGGTTAGTTAGGATGTTGGTGCTGTTTGGGCTCGATTAGCTCGATTTGATGTTGTTTTAGGCTTGAGAAAAGTTGTTCTGTTGTTGAAATGAGAGGGATAAGGTAGGTGCTGCAACTGTTGGCAATCGTGTATATGCAATGGTAGGTAACCAGAGAATGTGTTTCATTTGTATGTCCTCATGTTTAAAATTTGTGTCTGGAAGTTATTACTGGATCTACTATCCCAATAATTTTTATTTCCTAAATCTGATGGTAAATCTGGAAGTTGCATTGCATATATGTGTATTACGCCATACTAGTAAACTTCTAAAAAGCAAGTGGAGCTCAACCTTTATAATGCACTCTGCATTCTGCAGATTATGTCATACTTATTTGCATGTCATGCTATATGAACAGGCACTATGGTTGTGATTGTGATGCTTGGAACGATGTTCCTCATGGTCCCAGTAATGTTGTTAGTATGGAAGAGGCATTGGATCCTTGTTGTCACATTCCTTGAGCTCTCGTTGATGGAGGATAAATGGAAATAAGTCATCATCTAGTGGAGACAAAGTAAGTTACAACCTCTTTGCTCTTCCTGTTCGTAATAAGAAGGAATCCTTACTCTAGTGTCACATTTACTTGTAGCTTTTAAATTTTTGATACACAATATATATGATGCTTCCATGCTTTTCAAGTTTTTTGCAATATTGTTTTTTTCTATATTGCACCCAGAACTGAATGATTGATTGTATCAGGCAGGTAACATTGTGAGTAGGCCTTTTGGCCTGTTTACTTTTTGATTGGATCAGGCGTTCATGTAAACATGATAGCTCCAACTCTTGTTTCAAGAGTAGTACGCCGAAACTGCATTTTAGTAAATAGGGGTTACTTCTCAAATCTAAGAAATTTAAAACCAATCCTCATTGCTGACTGGCAGTGTATATACAGTAATGGTATATGAAGATGAACTTGGCAAAAACTCAGCTTTTACCTTTGAAATATATGTACAGAATTTCCAGATCTAATCTGAAATGTCAATTAGGAAATGCTGAGCATTATCTTTGACCTTTCAAACAAAAAACCTATTGTATGGACAAACACAAATCATACTACTGTCCCTTGTTTAGAAATGCTGAGCAATATTTTGTTAGTGGGTTTATATGGCCTCAACTTCTGCTGCTATAGTACTTGAGTTTTGTGATGTGTGTTTGTTAGTCATTTGACTTTCATTTGGCACACTTCTCTCTGGTGACCGCTTTCTCTCTGAATCGTTAACCCTAAATTTTCTCTGAATTTCTTCTGTATCTTGTACACTACAGGATAACAAGTACAGACAAACTGCAGGGTACCAAGTAGAGACAAACCGCAGGGTACAAGTACAGACACTGTGGTATGTGGCCTTCTATGAAGATCTGATTCAGTTTAGATTTCCCCCCTAGGTCTTGGAGACATGATTTCTGTTACTATATTAATATATCAACATGTTCTATTTAGAGTTTTCTCCCTAGGCATTTCTTTTTCTATCCTTGTTGTCTCCTGCAGACCAGTGAATATGTATTCCAGAAATAAGTTTAATCTGAATCTATGAAGAAAATTACATTGTTACATTGTGGCAGTCCTACAGTAAGAATACAAAGGTTTAAACATGTTTATTTGTGTACTATGCACATGTATTAGTCAGTCAATTTATTGTTGTTTTATACTAGATACTTTATTATTCTCATCTGTAGGCATTTCTCCTACTATATACTCATATCTACAAATGTCTAATGTTGTTGTGAATATGGTAGGTATGTTGCTGTCCATCAGAATCCTCCATGCCATATAGTTGCCATCAGGAGGGTTGACGACAAGAACATGAGTGACAACCTTTGTAGTTATATGATTTGTTGATGTAAATTGGATTGTACCGGTTCCTAATCCAATGGATGGTTGCATATTGAGTGATTTTGTCAATATAGGGTGTCTATTATCATTTCATGGAGGATATTATAAACTGCTAGGTTCTACATACCTATAGATGGTTGCATATTGAGTGATTTGTGTAACATATGGTACTTTGGAAATATTGTCCTCGTCCAAAATTGGCATTATGATTTACGAAACACATTATGCTAAAGGTGTATTTGATCAAAATTGGGCTGAATGTAATGGATGGGACCAAATTTAAATTGATCCTAAATCCATGACGGTTTCTGTGACGAAAAATAGTGTCCACGTAGGTAGCCATGTGGCATTGGTCCATGACGGACTGTTCTGTCACGGCCTAGTTTGGGCTTGGGCGGGCCTGAGGCAATTCCATGACGGCCAAGAACCGTCATGGAAGCTACAATGTCAAATTATGATGCGATATACATGACGGATCTCAAGTCCGTCAAGGATGGACATGCATGACAGTTTTTGGCTGATCTGTGACGGCTAAGGACTGTCATGTATTAACAGATTTCTTGTTGTGACTGTATCCTGAAAGAGCAGGTTGAGGTTGCTGCCACCGTCCATCAGGACTCACGTCAGGTGGAACCCATCGATTATTGGGTCCAGGACCTGTGCGGCTAAACCGCCATGACAGATACTGATCGGATGATCCCGACGATCGAAAGTGGTCGTGCATGACGACCATGGATTAAATTTTGGGGCGACTGGCTCTATCGCTGTAACGCCCTCGATGCGGCTATATCTCCCACGTGTCGAAGCACGACTTAGAGGCATAACCGCATTGAAAGCAATGTCCCAAGTGAGGTAATCTTCACACAACCCATGTAATACATAAGGGAAAGACATAGATAGTTGGCTTACAATCGTCACTTCACACAATTACATGAATAAAAGCATTACATCAATCAGATACAATCAAGGTCCGACTACGGAACCAAAATAAAAGAAGGACCCCAAATGCGACAAAGTCCCCGATCGACCCCAACTGGGCTCCACTACTGATAAACTAGAACGACATGTCACAAAGGACAAGATCTTCATCGAGCTCCTCCTTGAGCTTGGTTGCGTCATCTGCACGGTTCAACGGCACCTGCAAGCTGGTTTTGGAAGTATCTGTGAGCCACGGGGACTCAGCAATCTCGCACCCTCACGATCAAGACTATTTAAGCTTATAGGTAAGGTAAAGGTATGAGGTGGAGCTGTAGCAAGAGACTAGCATATATGGTGGCTAACATACGCAAATGAGAGCGAGAAGAGAAGGCAAAGCACGTTCGAGAATCTATGATCAAGAGGTGATCCTAGAACAACCTACGTCAAGCATAACTCCAACACCGTGTTCACTTCCCGGACTCCGCCGGAAAGAGACCATCACGGTTACACACATCGTTGATGTTTTTTAATTAAGGTCAACTTCAGGTTTTCTACAACCGGACATTAACAAATTCCCATCTGCCCATAACCGCGGGCACGGCTTTCAAAAGTTCAAAATCCCTGCAAGGGTGTCCCAACTTAGCCCATCACAAGCTCTCATGGTCAACGAAGGATATTCCTTCTAGCGGGAAGACCCGATCAGACTCGGAATCCCAGTTACAAGACATTTCGACAATGGTAAAACAAGACCAGCAAAGCCACCCAGATGTGCCGACAAATCCCGATAGGAGCTGCACATATCTCGTTCTCAGGGCACACCGGATGAGCAAGACATCGGGTGGGCCAGCCCAGAGTTGCCCCTGGTAGCTCCGGACATCGCTCAGTTGGACCAACACTCAGAGGAGCACTAGCCCGGGGGGTTAAAATAAAGATGACCCTTGAGTCTGCAGAACCCAAGGGAAAGAAAAGACTAGGTGGCAAATGGTAAAACCAATGTTGGGCATTGCTGGAGGAGTTTTATTCAAGGCGAACTGTCAAGGGGTTCCCATTATAACCCAACCGCGTAAGGAACGCAAAATCCGGGAACATAACACCGGTATGACGGAAACTAGGGCGGCAAGAGTGGAACAAAATACCAGGCATAAGGCCGAGCCTTCCACCCTTTACCAAGTATATAGATGCATTAATCAAATAAGAGATATTGTGATATCCCAACAAAATATCCATGTTCCAACAAGGAACAAAACTCCAATCTTCACCTGCAACTAACAACGCTATAAGAGGGGCTGAGCAAAGCGGTAACATAGCCAAACAACGGTTTGCTAGGACAAGGTGGGTTAGAGGCTTGGCTTACAATATGGGAGGCATGATAATCAAGTGGTAGGTATCGCAGCATAGGCATTGCAAAAGAGCGAGCAACTAGCAAGCAAAGATAGAAGTGATTTCGAGGGTATGGTCATCTTGCCTGAGATCCCGCAAGGAAGAAGAACGAGTCCATGAAGAAGATAAACGGATGTAGTCGAATGGATCCTCACACACACGACGTTATCAGAACCAACCCGAAGAAGCAACACCGGAAAAGAGCAAACAACATAGTAAACAACCACCACATAATCATGGCACGATGCGCAAACAAGTATGATGCATGTCCGGTATTATGAGGCATGGCATGGGAAAATGCACAAGCAATCCTACAAATTAAGTGGAGCTCAATATGCAACTCCGTTGCATATTGACGAAACACCACGTGACTTATTTAGTTTGATCTTGTTTATGTACCCAACAATATTAAATGTTGTTAAACATGGCAAGAGGGTGAAGCAAAATAAAACTACCTATCTAGTCAAGTTTAAATGAGGCCGGAAGCAACGAACAACAATTCCAGTAAGTCCCCATATGCATATATTAGGTGTGGTACTGTTCTGCCCTAAACACAATTTTAGAGTTACTAAACATGCAAAGTAAAGCCACCATGTTAAACTAGGCATTTTTCTACCCCATTTACATATAAAGATTATTAAAATCCGAGTTACGGTTATTTAGTTATGAATTAAATCATTTTACATGGCATAGGGGCAAATATATGCAAACAACTTTTTAAACATTTTAAACATGGATGAAAATTGTAAATTATTAAACTAGACAAAATTCTAAGCAAGTTTCATATATAAATCATTTTAATACGATGCACGGTTTATGAGTTATTATATGCATGATCTAGAGGGACTTTTCTGCAATTCTGTTTAACTGGATAAAAGAAAAAATTCGCAGACGCTGAAAAAAAACACACGCGGGCCAAAATTGGCAGGCCGGCCCTACAGGTAAAAAAAAGCGAAACGCTGGGGTGTGGCCTCACCCATGGGCTTCGGCCCACAACGGCGAGGAGAGGGGCGCGCTGGGCCTCGCTACAGGAAACGACCCACGCGGTCACGAGGAGGCCGGCCTGGTCTCGTTGAATCGAGACGAACAGGGCAGTGGTTCGAGCTCCTGCTTGATGCAGAAAACGCCGAGGCCGGTGGCGGGGCATGGAGGTCGACGGCGATGGGGAACGCGGCGGCGCAGCAGATCCAGGAAGGCGAGAGGCGGAGGGCCGCGGGTGCTGGGACTTGGCGAAGGGGAAGACCACGACAGCGGCAGCTAACGACGCGATAGCAGGGCGATGCAGGAGTCGACGCGGTGCTGGACATGGCCGGAAGCAGAGGAGGCAAGCAGGGCGGCGGTGGTGGACTCGAGGCGTGATGAGCGGCGGCGGTGCTGGACCCTGCGAAGCTGGGGAGGTCCAGGGCGCAGGGATCCGGCGCGGTGGCCCGTCTGGTCGCGATCCGGGCGATGGAAGCAGCAGCGTGGGACTTGGCGATGGCGGCTTCCTCCTTGCGGTTCCTGCATGGACGTCCCTGGGAGAGAGAGAGAGCAATATTGAGCGAGAGGGACCGAGAGACGACAGGAGGAGGAGAACGAAGGGAAGGAGAGGGACGCGAGGGGCTGGCCTGGCAACGGCTCCGCTGCTGCTGCTGGACGACGACGAGGAGGCAGGAGCAGGGGGCCTCGGTTGCTGCTGCAGTTCGCGTGCTCCGGCACGGGCGGAGCCATCAGCGAGGAGAAGAGAGGTGAGGTGCGCTCGGGAGCTGCGCTGTTGCTGCGGCCTCGAGAATAAAACAGAGGAGGAGCTCCTCTCTTGTGTGCTGGATCGAGGCAAGGAGGAGTTGGTGGCGGCGATGGTTGGTGGGGAATGGATCCCGAGGGGGATTTGGTTGGCGACGGGACAAGCTCCCGAGGAACATGGGTGGCGGCGGCGGAAGGATTAGATGGATCAATGGGACAGGACTAGGGTTCCATCTATTTATATAGCAATAAGAATTTTGGTTAGGGGTATTTGGTCCCTCCGATTTTAATCGGACAGTCGAGAAATAAAAGATAGGAAGACCAAATAGGAAAAAGGAGATGTTTTGTAGATGTTTGGGGATCATCCGGATCTGACGGTGGCGATAGTCAGGGTCGGGTCCGGGACAACTTTTCTGACGCGCGCGCGAGGGGGGCCGCGAGCTGACGAGAGAGGTTAGGCAGGACCTGGCGGCGAGTGGTAGTGAGCTGTGTAGACGGTCTCGAGCTGAGAGAAGAGAAGAGAGGGAGGCCCGGCGACTGTTTCCGGAGACCGAAAACGTCCGACGTTAGACCGGCTATAATGCCGCTATAGTTTAACGGTTAGGCTATCAAACGAACTCCGAATGCGACGAAAATTGACAGGCGGTCTACCTACACTATAATAAGACCGCACGCCAACTTTCAACCCATTCCGAAAACATTTTCCAGCCACTTATAAAATACTATTTTGGACATGCCGCGGGCGCGTGCAAGTGTGTCTGGGCTCAGAACGGACAACAGAAGGAACTGGGAAACCCGGACGGATGCAAGTTTTGAAAACATGATGATGCAATGCACATGATGACATGATAAGATGCGACATGCAAGCAAAAACAACGCACCAACAGCGAATAACTAGAGGACACTTGGCACAACGGTCTCGGGGCGTCACAATCGCGTAGACGTCCCTGAGCGCGTGCTTGCGCTCCCTCTTGGGGATGTGGGTAGCGTATATCATGTTCACTGTTTTGACCTGAGGGGGAAACTTCTTCTGTCCCCCTGTGTTCGGTGGCTGGGGCTCCTCGTCGTCGTCCTTGCTTTGCGATCCCTTCTCTTTGCTTTCGGCATAGAGAACTTGCCAGCCTGTTTGAAAACCCAACAATCTCTGTTGGTATGATTGGGTGGTTTGTCTGGGGTGCACATCACTATAAGCCTTGCAAGCATTGTAACTAATGAGTTAGTTGCGAGATGATCTATTACAGAACGAGTAAAGATACTTGCCGGTAACGAGATTGAACTAGGTATTGAGATACCGACGATCGAATCTCGGGCAAGTAACATACCGATGACAAAAGGAACAATGTATGTTGTTATGCGGTTTGACCGATAAAGATCTTCATAGAATATGCGGGAGCCAATATGAGCATCCAGGTTCCGCAATTGGTTATTGACAGGAGACGTGTCTCGGTCATGTCTACATAGTTCGCGAACCCGTAGTGTTCGCACGCTTAAAGTTCAGTGACGATCGGTATTATGAGTTTTTGTGTTTTGATGTACCAAAGGTAGTTCGGAGTCTCGGATATGATCACGGACATGACGAGGAGTCTCGAAATGGTCGATATGTAAAGATCGATATATTGGACGACTATATTCGGACACCGGAAGTGTTCTGGGTGGTTTTGGAGAAAACCAGTGTGCCGGAGGGTTACCGGAACCCTTTGTCGGGAGAAATAGTGGGCCTTATGGGCCTTAGTGGAGAGAGAGGGCTGGCCTAGGGCAGGCCGCGCACCCCTCCCTCTCTGGTCCGAATTGGACTAGGAGAGGGGGGCGGCGCCCCCTTTCCTTCTCCCTCTCCCCTTCCTTTCACCCTCCTAGTAGGAGTAGGAAAGAGGGGAGTCCTACTCCTATTAGGAGGAGGACTCCTCCTCCTGGCACGCCTACAGGGGCCGGCCGGCCTCCCCCCTTGCTCCTTTATATACGGGGCAGGGGGCACCTCTAGCCACAGAAGTTGATTTGTTGATCTCTCCCAACCGTGTGTGGTGCCCCCCTCCACCATAATCCACCTCAATCATATCATAGCGGTGCTTAGGTGAAGCCCTGCGTCGGTAGCATCATCATCACCGTCATCACGCCGTCATGCTGGCGAAACTCTCCCATGAAGCTCTGCTGGATCGGAGTTCGTGGGACGTCATCGAGCTGAACGTGTGCTGCACTCGGAGGTGCCGTGCGTTCGGTACTTGGATCGGTCGGATCGTGAAGATGTACGACTACATCAACCGTGTTGTGCTAACGCTTCCACTTTCGTTCTACAAGGGTACGTGGACACACTCTCCCCTCTTGTTGCTACGCATCCCCATGATCCTATGTGTGCATAGGAATTTTTTTGAAATTACTATGTTCCCCAACAGTGGCATCCGAGCCTGGTTTATGCGTAGATGTTATATGCACGAGTAGAACACAAGTGACTTGTGGACGATACAAGTTATACTGCTTACCGGCATGTCACACTTTGGTTCGGCGGTATTGTTGGATGAAGCGGCCCGGACCGACATTATGTGTATGCTTACGCGAGACTGGTTCTACCGATGTGCTTTGCACACAGGTGGCTGGCGGGTGTCAGTTTCTCCAACTTTAGTTGAATCGAGTGTGGCTACGCCCGGTCCTTGAGAAGGTTAAAACAACACCAACTTGACAAACTATCGTTGTGGTTTTGATGCGTAGGTAAGAACGGTTCTTGCTCAGCCCGTAGCAGCCACGTAAAACTTGCAACAACAAAGTAGAGGACGTCTAACTTGTTTTTGTAGGGCATGTTGTGATGTGATATGGTCAAGGCATGTTGCTATATTTTATTGTATGAGATGATCATATTTTGTAACCGAGTTATCGGCAACTGGCAGGAGCCATATGGTTGTCGCTTTATTGTATGCAATGCAATCGCCCTTTAATGGCTTCACTTTATCACTAAGCGGTAGCGATAGTCGTAGAAGCAATATTTGGCGAGACGACAACGATGCTACGATGGAGATCAAGGTGTCGCACCGGTGACGATGGTGATCACGACGGTGCTTCGGAGATGGAGATCACAAGCACAAGATGATGATGGCCATATCATATCACTTATATGATAGAGGCGGAGGTGTCCCGTCTTTCGATGAGATGATGGATATCGCTTTGGCGGAAGTCGACTTTGACGATCCGACTACGAACGTGCGAGGACGTCGCGCCTTAGCAATCGCTAAACCAACTCCGAGAGGTTATTGACCACGCCGGAGCACGATCAACCTGACCACGAGGGTCTGTTTCCTGCGAGCAAACGAAGAACAAGCAAGAAACTAAGATTGCAATCTGGATATTGCGAATATAAGATGAAAGCTTTATTGATCAAGGTGGGGTTCTGTGACGCCTTTGTCTGGTTGTTGAACACAAACGAAGTACGCGAAGTTGCAGCTATGGCGAACTTTTAATCTAAACAAAACCCAAAGTCTAAACGATGCCCTAAGGGCTGTATATATGGAGGAAGAGGGGGCAATTTCGTGGCCCTTGGTGGAGGGGTCCGAAATCAACCCTATCTCTTGTTTCCCCACACATACGGACTCTAAAAATAGCCTATACTTATGTATTTCGAAATTACATGGGCCTGGCCCAATAATAAGGTGACGCAGCACCTAAAATAGCCTCGGGACGAAATTTATGAAGTGGCATCTTGTATATTTCGTCCAAGGCTTCATGCACCCATTATGGTGGCTTCAAAGTCCTGAAATCATCACTTGTAACTCCGTTCTTGTTCCCCTTGCGCATGCCATCATCTCCGTGCTTGTTCTTGCTCCAATGTTCATCCTTCTCCAAGCTAGGCCCTTCATTTGTAAGCAAAACAAATGTATCCAATTTAGGCAGCATCATATTCTCATGAACATTGGAATCATGACCAAGAAACGAAAGTACCTGGTAATTTAGTTGGCGTGCACGAGCTCTAGTAATTGGTCCAGTATGTATAGCAGCAGGGGCTGTGGGTGTAACAATTGTATTGATGTCCTCATCATCCTCCCCTTCTTGAAATGAAGTCGTCCTCGACGGAAGTTCATCTTCCTCACCCAAATAAGGCTTCAAATCTGCAATGTTAAAAGTGGGACTAACCCCAAAATCTGCAGGCAGCTCAAGTTTATATGCATTATCATTTATTTTCTCTAACGCCTTAAAGGGACCATCAGCACGTGGCATTAACTTTGATTTGCGCAAATCAGGAAATCTATCCTTACGCAAATGTAACCAAACAAGATCTCCAGGTGCAAACACAACATGTTTTCTACCCTTATCTCCAGCAAGTTTATATTTAGCATTCATGCACTCAATGTTTTCCTTAGTTAACTCATGCATTTTTAAAATCAATTCAGCACGTTGTTTAGCATCAAAATTAACCTTCTCCGAAGATGGAAGAGGCAACAAATCAATAGGTGCATGAGGTAGGAAACCATACACAACTTCAAAAGGGCACATCTTAGTAGTAGAATGCAATGAACGATTATAAGCAAATTCAATATGAGGCAAGCATTCCTCCCACATTTTCTTATTATTCTTCAAAACAGCCCTAAGCATAGTAGACAATGTTCTATTGACTACTTCAGTTTGTCCATCAGTTTGGGGGTGACAAGTAGTACTAAAAAGCAGTTTAGTCCCCAACTTAGCCCATAAACATCTCCAAAAGTGGCTAAGAAATTTAGTATCACGATCTGAAACAATAGTATTTGGCACACCATGCAAGCGAATAATTTCACGAAAGAACAAATCAGCAACATTAACAGCATCATCGCTTTTATGACATGGTATAAAGTGTGCCATTTTCGAGAATCTATCCACGACAACAAATATGCTATCCCTCCCCTTCTTTGTTCGAGGTAAACCTAAAACAAAGTCCATAGATATATCCTCCCAAGGAACACTAGGTACAGGCAAAGGCATATATAAACCATGAGGATTGAGTCGTGACTTAGCTTTTTGACATGTAGTGCAGCGAGCAATAAAACGCTCAACGTCCCGTCTCATCTTTGGCCAAAAGAAATGTGTAGCAAGTACGTCCTCCGTCTTCTTCACGCCAAAGTGTCCCATTAATCCTCCTCCATGCGCCTCCTGCAACAACAAAAGACGAACGGAGCTAGCTGGAATGCATAGCTTGTTAGCACGAAACACAAATCCATCGTTAACAACAAACTTGTTCCACATTCTTCCTTCTTTACAATTCTGCATTACATCTTTAAAATCAGCATCATGCACATATTGATCTTTGATGGTCTCCAAACCAAATATTTTGAAGTCAAGTTGTGAAAGCATAGTATAGCGACGAGACAATGCATCAGCAATAACATTTTCTTTTCCCTTCTTGTGTTTAATGACATAAGGGAAAGTCTCAATGAATTCAACCCATTTAGCATGTCTACGATTCAGTTTAGCTTGACTTTTAATATGTTTCAAAGATTCATGATCAGAATGTATAACAAATTCTTTGGGCAATAAATAATGTTGCCATGTTTCTAAAGTCCGAACAAGAGCATATAATTCTTTATCATAAGTAGAATAATTCAGACTAGGCCCACTCAATTTTTCAGAAAAGTATGCAACAGGTTTGCCATCTTGTAATAACACACCTCCTAATCCAATTCCACTAGCATCACATTCAAGCTCAAAAGTCTGATTAAAATCAGGAAGTTGGAGTAAAGGAGCATGTGTCAACTTATCTTTCAATACCGTGAAGGCTTCTTCCTGTGCAGTACCCCAAAGAAAAGGCACATCTTTCTTTGTAAGCTCATTGAGAGGTGCAGCAATGGTGCTGAAATCTCTCACAAAACGCCTATAGAATCCAGCGAGGCCAAGAAAACTCCTCACTTGTGTGACCGTTTTGGGCTGCGGCCAACTCTCAATAGCTTCAATCTTAGCTTTATCAACTTCAATTCCCTGTGGAGTAACAACATAGCCAAGAAAAGATACTCGGTCGGTGCAAAAGGTGCACTTCCCAAGGTTACCAAACAAACGTGCATCACGTAGAGCAATAAAAACAGCACGTAAATGTTCCAAATGTTCTTCCAAAGATCTACTATAAATCAATATGTCATCAAAGTAAACTACCACAAATCGTCCAATGAAAACACGTAAAACTTCGTTCATTAATCTCATGAAAGTACTAGGTGCATTAGTTAACCCAAAAGGCATGACTAACCACTCATATAATCCAAACTTAGTTTTAAATGCTGTTTTCCATTCATCTCCCAATTTCATACGAATTTGATGGTAGCCACTACGCAAATCAACTTTGGAGAATATTGTAGAGCCACTCAATTCATCAAGCATATCATCTAGCCTAGGAATAGGATGACGATAACAAATAGTAATATTATTAATGCCTCTACAATCAACACACATACGTGATGTACCATCCTTTTCCGGCACTAGAATAATAGGAACAGCACAAGGACTAAGGGATTCGCGTATATAACCTTTGTCGAGAAGCTCTTGTACTTGACGCATAATCTCCTTCGTCTCCTCTGGATTGGTACGGTATGGTGCACGGTTTGGCAGTGAAGCACCGGGAATTAAGTCAATCTGATGCTCAATCCCTCGAATAGGCGGTAATCCCGGTGGCACGTCTTGTGGAAAAACGTCAGCGAACTCCTGCAAAATGTTAGTGACAGCAGGAGGCAAAGAGGAAGGGACGTCCTCGAATGAAAATAATGCCTCTTTGCACACAAAAGCATAGCAAACAGATTTGCTGAAATCTAGCTCATCAATATCAGATTTGGTGGCAAATAAACATGCACTTTTCAATTTAATTTCAGAAGCAACACTAGATGGTTTATTATTAGGCTTCATTTGTTGCTCAAATTCTTTTGCCACAATCTGATTTTCACTCTTATTCTTCTCCAGTTGTGCTTTATTAGCTCTATTAATATCATCTTTCAAAATGGAATCAGGAGTCATAGGAAGCAAAGTAATATTTTTATCCTTATGAACAAGAGTATAGTGATTGTTTCTACCATGGTGTACATAATTTTTATCAAATTGCCATGGTCTACCAAGTAATAAGGAACATGCTTGCATAGGTACCACATCACAATCAACATAATCAGCATATGTAGAGATACTAAAATGCACACGAACAATACGTGTTACCTTAACCTTGCCGCTGTTGTTGAACCATTGGATATAGTAAGGATGTGGATGTGGTCTTGTGGTGAGAGAAAGCTTCTCCACCATCTCCATGCTAGCCAAGTTGTTGCAGCTCCCTCCGTCTATTATGACGCGCACAGAACGTTCCTTCACAACTCCCTTGGTATGGAACAAATTGTGCCTCTGATTTTGCTCAGCTTGTGTGACCTGCACACTCAAAACACGTTGAGCAACTAAACATTCATACCTGTCAGCGTCTTTAGGAGCCATGTATTGCGTCTCATGATCAGAATCATCTCCACCATGTTCTTCACGTGTAATAAGAGCCAATGTCTCCTCATCATAGTCACTAGCGGACTCATATCCACCATCCGCGGTAGCAACCATCACACGCGGAGATTTGCATTCCCTCGCATAATGACCTCCTCCCTTACAACGACGACAAATAATATCACTTGTGTGCCCTGTTGATGCCATGGAAGAAGAAGAACGTTGTGCAGGCCCCGCAGGTGCTCTCTTGGCAGATAATGGTGGTTGTTCCTGTTTTCTTGTATCACGGCTGTAGGAGGCACCTGATTGAGGTGCTGGTGCAGTTGAAGTAGAAGATGCACGCGGCGTCCATGAGGAAGGTCGGCCTGCAGAAAAGTTAGTTCGTGCCAATGCTTGTCGATCCTGCACTTCACGTTCAGCTTTACAAGCAAGATGGAATAAACGAGTGATATTAGTATACTCCTTATAGTCTAGAATGGTCTGAATCTCTCTATTTAATCCACCCAGAAAACGTGCAAGCATAGCTTCATTCTCTTCAACAATACCACATCGAATCATGCCAGTTTGTAATTCCTGATAATATTCTTCTACAGAATTTTTTCCTTGTCTTAAACGCTGCAATTTTTGAAGCAATTCACGTTGATAATATGGTGGAACCCAACGCGTACGCATAGCAGTTTTCAAAGCAGCCCAAGTAGTTGGAATAGGATATAATCTACAATGTTCAGACCACCATACACATGCAAAACTAGTGAAAGCACAAACAGCAGCAGCAACTCGTCTCTCCTCAGGATATTGTAAACATGTAAATCGTTGTTCAGTTTCTAACTCCCAAGTAAGATATATATCAGGAACATATCTACCCTCAAATGGTGGAATATTCAATTTCAGTTTAGGAATATGGACATCATCTCGTACCTGAGGTGGTGGTGCAGGCCTACCATTACGAATATATACCTGAGGTCGACCTGCTGGTGGTGGTGCTGGTGGCTGCTCGTAGATCTGATTTTGATCAACCTCATCCTCATAATCGCCCGCATACTCATCATCCTCCTGGGTACCAGCAGGAGCAGTAGCAGGAGCCAAAGAAGCACCAACAGCAGTAACACCGGCACCAGAATTTTGTCCTGGCACAATAGGAACACGCTGTGCTCGTCCATACTGATGCGGAAGGGGGCGTAGTTGTTGTTGTTGCAGAGGTGCGACAGGTGCAGCCGGTGGTGGAAGACGTGCAAGCAGTTCATTAAATCTGTTATCGAGCTTTGTTTCGAACGTCTTCTCAAGGCCAGTGATCTTCTCCATGGCCTCTTCAAAATTGTTCAGCACATCTTGTACCTGTTCAGTCAGCATTTGCTGAAACTTATCATGAAGCTCCTTGTTCGATAAATTCTCCCAGTCAATCTCGTCGGCTTGTGATCCTGGCATGGTTAGCAGCAATAGAAACACACAAGAATATGATCCTACAGACTACTAAGAAGTGGTGGTGGTGTATCACAAATCCGTCAAGCAAATCTCAAATTCTTACCAGTTCTTACCCAGCAGCAGGCGGTGATCGGCAACCGTTGTAGTCAAAAACTCTCAAAGCTTGGATAGAGCGATTACTAGGGAGAGTCAAACACACGACGTAGATGTATGTGGAGCTGGGAAGGCTTATAGTATGGTAGCAAAAAGGGTCAGCAATAATCAATTCAGAGATGGAAAGTTGAATAAACGCTCAACGACGGTACTGTGCTGGTCCTAGGCTAGACTGTGCTAGAGACGCGAGCCTAGAACACCAACAAAATCACGGCGCGGCACGTAAACAAGGGAAAAGCACACTCTGAAAAAAAAAATTCGCTCTTTTTTTTTTGCGCTCTTTTTTTTTTGCGTTGCTTTTTTTTTGCGAAAAATCACTATAATGGCGAGTGTCTCAAAACTCTTCCTAGGTCAAACTGACAGGATGGGCACGAAATTTTTTTTCCCGACCAAATTTTTTTTTTCGACTGCCCGGACCCAAAAACTGGAAACAGGTCAAAAAAAACTTCCTATAATGGCACCTGTCTCAAAACACTCAGAAACACCTAAAAATAGGATAGCCAGAATTTTTTTCGAAAAATGCGTTTTCGAAAAATTTTGGGCCTAAACGGAGCGTTGCTACCCGACTCCTTTTTTTTTTCCGAAACCTACTCCGGCAAGGAAACACGAATCGGAATCTAGATGGATCCCGAAAACAAACTAATAAGCAAGGAACTCGGATTGGTGGTGGATATATGGTGGTGGTATATGGCAGCGGTGGTGGTAGCGGTGGTAGTATATGGATATGGATCGGTGGTGGTATATGGGCACGGATTGGTGGTGGTATATGGATACGGATTCGGAGCGGTGGTGGTAGATGGCAGGGGCGATGATGATGGTGCGGCGGCGGCGTGACAACTTATGACCAGAACTCGAAACTCTAAAAGACTAGACTCTAAGACCAGCAACTAGACACGACGATGCAACCGCAAATTCAACAAAGCAAAACCCTAAAAATATTATGCAAAGGCTCAGATTGGTTCGGATATGATGAACTAACCCTAATTTTTTTTGTGTGGCTTTTTCGTGGACTGTAGGTATGAAGAACAGACTCGATCTAAACTACGAAAAACTGTAAAATCTCACCGAGCAACCTGGAAATCTGATACCACTTGATAGAGGCGGAGGTGTCCCGTCTTTCGATGAGATGATGGATATCGCTTTGGTGGAAGTCAACTTTGACGATCCGACTACGAACGTGCGAGGACGTCGCGCCTTAGCAATCGCTAAACCAACTCCGAGAGGTTATTGACCACGCCGGAGCACGATCAACCTGACCACGAGGGTCTGTTTCCTGCGAGCAAACGAAGAACAAGCAAGAAACTAAGATTGCAATCTGGATATTGCGAATATAAGATGAAAGCTTTATTGATCAAGGTGGGGTTCTGTGACGCCTTTGTCTGGTCGTTGAACACAAACGAAGTACGCGAAGTTGCAGCTATGGCGAACTTTTAATCTAAACAAAACCCAAAGTCTAAACGATGCCCTAAGGGCTGTATATATGGAGGAAGAGGGGGCAATTTCGTGGCCCTTGGTGGAGGGGTCCGAAATCAACCCTATCTCTTGTTTCCCCACACATACGGACTCTAAAAATAGCCTATACTTATGTATTTCGAAATTACATGGGCCTGGCCCAATAATAAGGTGACGCAGCACCTAAAATAGCCTCGGGACGAAATTTATGAAGTGGCATCTTGTATATTTCGTCCAAGGCTTCATGCACCCATTATGGTGGCTTCAAAGTCCTGAAATCATCACTTGTAACTCCATTCTTGTTCTTGCTCCAATGTTCATCCTTCTCCAAGCTAGGCCCTTCATTTGTAAGCAAAACAAATGTATCCAATTTAGGCAGCATCATATTCTCATGAACATTAGAATCATTACCAAGAAACGAAAGTACCTGGTAATTTAGTTGGCGTGCACGAGCTCTAGTAATTGGTCCAGTATGTATAGCAGCAGGGGCTGTGGGTGTAACAATTGTATTGATGTCCTCATCATTATATTGATTGCATGTGATGTTTATCTTTTATGCATCTTATTTTGCTTAGATCGATGGTAGCATTATAAGATGATCTCTCACTAAATTTCAAGGTACAAGTGTTCTCCCTGAGTATGCACCGTTGCGAAAGTTCGTCGTGCCGAGACACCACGTGATGATCGGGTGTGATAAGCTCTACGTTCACATACAATGGGTGCAAGCCAGTTTTGCACATGCAGAATACTCGGGTTAAACTTGACGAGCCTAGCATATGCAGATATGGCCTCGGAACATTAGAGACCGAAAGGTCGAGCATGAATCATATAGAAGATATGATCAACATAGTGATGTTCACCATTGAAAACTACTCCATCTCACATGATGATCGGACATGGTTTAGTTCATATGGATCACGTGATCACTTAGATGATTAGAGGGATGTCTATCTAAGTGGGAGTGCTTTAATAATTTGGTTAACTGAACTTTAAATTATCATGAACTTAGTACCTGATAATATTTTGCATATCTATGTTGTTGTAGATAGATGGCCCGTGTTATTGTTCCGTTGAATTTTAATGCGTTCCTTGAGAAAGCAAAGTTGAAAGATGATGGTAGCAATTACACGGACTGGGTCCATAACTTGAGGATTATCCTCATTGCTGCACAGAAGAATTAAGTCCTAGAAGCACCGCTAGGTTCCAAACCGGCTGCAGGAGCAACACCAGATGTTATGAACGTCTGGCAGAGGAAAGCTGATGATTACTCGATAGTTTAGTGTGCCATGCTTTACGTCTTAGAACCGGGAATTCAATGAAGTTTTGAACGTCATGGAGCATATGAGATGTTCCAGGAGTTGAAGTTAATATTTCAAGCAAATGCCCGGATTGAGAGATATGAAGTTTCCAATAAGTTCTACAGCTGCAAGATGGAGGAGAATAGTTCTGTCAGTGAGCATATACTCAGAATGTCTGGGTATAACAATCACTTGATTCAACTGGGAGTTAATCTTCCGGGTGATAGTGTTATTGACAAAATTCTTCAATCACTGCCACCAAGATACAAGAGCTTCGTGATGAACTATAACATGTAAGGGATGGATAAGACGATTCGCGAGCTCTTCGCAATGCTAAAGGCTGCAGAGGTAGAAATCAAGAAGGAGCATCAAGTGTTGATGGTCAAGACCACCAGTTTCAAGAAAAAGGGCAAAGGGAAGAAGAAGGGGAACTTCGAGAAGAAAGGCAAACAAGTTGTTGTTCAGGAGAAGAAACCCAAGTTGGACCCAAGCCTGAGACTAAGTGCTTCTACTGCAAACAGACTGGTCACTGGAAGCGGAACTACCCCAAGTATTTGGTGGATAAGAAGGATGGCAAGGTGAACAAAGGTATATGTCATATACATGTTATTGATGTGTACCTTTCTAATTCTCGCAGTAGTGCCTGGGTATTTGATACTGGTTCTGTTGCTAATATTTTCAACTCGAAACAGGGACTACGGATTAAGCGAAGACTAGCAAAGAACGAGGTGACGATGCGCGTGGGAAATGGTTCCAAAGTCGATGTGATCGCGGTCGGCACGCTACCTCTACATCTACCTTCGGGATTAGTTTTAGACCTAAATAATTGTTATTTGGTGCCAGTGTTGAGCATGAACATTATATCTGGATCTTGTTTAATGCGAGACGGTTATTCATTTAAATCAGAGAATAATTGTTGTTCTATTTATATGAGTAATATCTTTTATGGTCATGCACCCTTAAAGAGTGGTCTATTCTTTTTAAATCTCGATAGTGAAGATACACATATTCATAGTATTGAAGCTAAAAGATGCAGAATTGATAATGATAGTGCAACTTATTTGTGGCACTGTCGTTTGGGTCATATTGGTGTAAAGCGCATGAAGAAACTCCATTCTGATGGACTTTTGGAATCACTTGATTATGAATCACTTGGTACTTGCGAACCATGCCTCATGGGTAAGATGACTAAAACACCATTCTTCAGAAGAACGGAGCGAGCAACAAATTTGTTGGAAATCATACATAATGATGTATGTGGTCCGATGAATGTTGAGGCTCGTGGCGGATATCGTTATTTTCTCACCTTCACAGATGATTGGGCAGATATGGGTATATCTACTTGATGAAACATAAGTCTGAAACATTTGAAAAGTTCAAAGAATTTCAGAGTGAAGTGGAAAATCATCGTAACAAGAAAATAAAATTTCTACGATATGATCGTGGAGGAGAATATTTGAGTTATGAGTTTAGTCTTCATTTGAAACAATGCGGAATAGTTTCACAACTCACGCCACCCGGAACACCACAACGTAATGGTGTGTCTAAACGTTGTAATCGTACTTTACTAGATATGGTGCAATCTATGATGTCTCTTACTGATTTACTGCTATCATTTTGGGGTTATGCTTTAGAGAGGGCTGCATTCACGTTAAATAGGGCACCATCTAAATTCGTTGAGACGACTCCTTATGAAATGTGGTTTGGCAATAAACCAAAGTTGTCGTTTCTTAAAGTTTGGGGCTGCGACGCTTATGTGAGAAAGCTTCAACCCGATAAGTTTGAACCCAAATCAGAGAAATGTGTCTTCATAGGATACCCAAAAGAAACAGTTGGGTACACCTTCTATCACAGATCCGAAGGCAATACTTTTGTTGCTAAGCATGGATCCTTTCTAGAGAAGGAGTTTCTCTCAAAAGAAGTGAGTGGGAGGAAAGTAGAACTTGATGAGTAACTGTACCTGCTCCCTTATTGGAAAGTAGTTCATCATAAAAACTGGTTCCTGTGACACCTATACCAATTAGTGAGGAAGCTAATGATGATGATCATGAAACTTCAGATCAAATTACTACCGAACCTCGTAGGTCAACCAGAGTAAGATCCGCACTAGAGTGGTACGGTAATCCTGTTCTGGAGGTCATGTTACTAGACCATGACGAACCTACGAACTATGAGGAAGCGATGATGAGCCCAGATTCCGCAAAATGGCTAGAAGCCATGAAATCTGAGATGGGATCCATGTATGAGAACAAAGTGTGGACTTTGGTTGACTTGCCCGATGATCGGCAAGCCATCGAGAATAAATGGATCTTCAAGAAGAAGACAGATGCTGATGGTAATGTTACTGTCTACAAAGCTCGACTTGTTGTGAAAGGTTTTCGACGAGTTCAAGGAGTTGACTACGATGAGACCTTCTCACCCGTAGCGATGCTTAAGTCCGTCCGAATCATATTATCTATTGCCGCATTTTATGATTATGAAATTTGGCAAATGGATGTAAAGACTGCATTCCTGAATGGATTTCTGGAAGAAGAGTTGTATATGATGCAACCTGAAGGTTTTATTGATCCAAAGGGTGCTAACAAAGTGTGTAAGCTCCAGTGATCCATTTATGGACTGGTGCAAGCCTCTCGGAGTTGGAATAAATGTTTTGATAGTGTGATCAAAGCATATGATTTTATACAGACTTTTGGAGAAGCATGTATTTACAAGAAAGTGAGTGGGAGCTCTGTAGCATTTCTAATATTATATGTGGATGACATATTGTTGATTGCAAATGATATAGAATTTCTGGATAGCATAAAAGGATATTTGAATAAGAGTTTTTCAATGAAAGACCTCGGTGAAGCTACTTACATATTGGGCATCAAGATCTATAGAGATAGATCAAGACGCTTAATTGGACTTTCACAAAGCACATACCTTGACAAAGTTTTGAAAAAGTTCAAAATGGATCAGGCAAAGAAAGGGTTCTTGCCTGTTGTCGGTGTCAAAACCGTTGGATCTCGGGTAGGTGGTCCCGAACTGTGCGTCTAAGGTGGATGGTAACAGGAGGTAGGGGACACGATGTTTTACCCAGGTTTGGGCCCTCTTGATGGAGGTAAAACCCTACCCGAGATCCGCCAGTTTTGACACCGACATTGGTGCTTTCATTGAGAGTTCCATTGTGCCGTCGCCATAAGGAAGGATGCCTCGTCTCGGTAAAAACAACATTACCGCCGGGGGAGCCCTGGCTGTCGGCCAAACTCTCCGGTTTGGCAGTTTCATCATGACCGCCCGTTCGGCCGCTGCATTGACGACGACCTCTCGGGTCATCAAAAACAGCCTCCACGTCGGCTCGGAATTCACCGAACAGATGGATCCAATGGAGCTCTCTTCCCTAAACGAGCTCTTGGATCGTATCGCTGCCTTGGGAGTTGCTACAGACTATGATCAGATTGGGCTTAAACCCGATCAAAGGGAGATTAACTCTCCACCTATCACCCATCATATTGCGGTAGTGGAGGAGCAATGTGGTGATTCTTCCTATATTTTGAGGACAAACTATGTCCGGATTCCTGAGCTCTCCGAGCCGGATACCCACTTATGGGAGGACATCACCCAAGCCCTGAACCTAGAATCAGGCAGCGGGCCAGACTTATCGGGCAACACTCCGGAACCCGAACTTCCAAGATTGGAAACTCCTCGGCCCCTGGGTCTCAGATCGGGTAGGGGCTCGGACTCAAATCCACCCACCCACCCAGACATAAACGATCTTTCCCACATCAGGCAAGAGCCCCATGAAACAGTACATCATTATTGGGCCAGATTCCTCCTTGTGATGAACAAGGTTAAGGACTGTCGCGAGGAAGATGCAGTCTCATTTTTCTGCAATAATTGCACGGACAAGGGAATCCTTAATGCCTTAAGTCGTCGTGACATATCACGCTTCGCTGACTTGGCGTCCATAGTACGAAAGTACTATGCGATGGAAAGCGCCTGGAAAACCGAAACGAAATTTTGGGATAATCCGGCTCAGAATATACACCCAGTCCGAAGTAAAAGGGTGCACTATCATAAGACACCCGAGTTAGTTACAAAGAAACAAAAACCCTCTATAGGGCATGGAACCGTATTGGAGGGATGGCTTAACGGACCCTGCAAATTCATAGTACAGTGGATACCATACCAACACACAGCCTTAGAGCATGTTGGATACTCCGGCAGGTGGCCAAAAGTGGTGAGGATCTTCTCATCCCAAATGCCATAGAGCACCATCCCATGGATAACAATACGGTATTAACAGTCTTTGAAACCTTCGCATCAAATAATAGGCGCAAGCGAATGCTCCGCACCCTCGCCGAAATCTGCCACGTGGCAGCAATGAATCCATGGAGTGACACGACTATTACCTTCAATGCCAGTGACGAACCTAAATTCCAAACAGCCCGAGCACCAGCTGCACTGGTCCTCAGTCCAATTGTGGACGACTTTCGACTCACCAAAGTACTCATGGACGGCGGCAGTGGATTAAACCTCATCTATGAGAAAACTCTTCAAAAAATGGAAATAGACTTGAACCGCATTGAGCAAAGTAGCACAACCTTCAGAGGAATCATCCCCAGTCAGGAAGCACACTGTACTGGGAAAATCACACTAGATGTGGTATTCGGCACGCCGGAGAACTATAGGTCCGAAGAAATTACATTCCAAGTGGCCCCGTTTAGTAGTGGATACCGCACCCTTTTAGGACGGGAGGCGTTCACGATCTTCCAAGCCATGCCCCATTATGGGTACATGAAGCTCAAAATGCCCAGGCCCAACGGAATCATCACTCTTGCTAGTGATCCAGACACAGCACTCCGCGCCAAAAACAAAATAGCCTCATGGCCCTCGAGGCATTATTCGAAGCTCTTTCGGCCGAGGAATTAACTGCGCTACGCTCCACAGCGGACAGGGACAATGTGATACTTGATAAGAGATCCAAGTCCACCTCTTTTAAACCAATGGATGAAATAGTCAAATTCCAAGTCCACCCAACGGATCCTACAAATACAGCCTCCATCGGGGCACAGTTAAACCCCACCGTGGACGTCGCACTACGAGAGTTCCTGCGCGAGAATTGGGACATATTCTCCTGGCACCACTCAGACATGCCAGGATTCCCATGCAGGCTGGCCGAGCATAGCCTCAATATCCTAATGGAATTCAAGCCAGTCAAGCAGGCTCTTCGGCGTTTCTCTGAACCTAAGAGACAGGCTATGGGAGAGGAACTTGGCAAGTTATTGGAGGCCGGATTCATTAGAGAAATAAAACACCCGGACTGGCTAGCAAACCTGGTGATGGTGCCAAAGAAGGACAAATCATGGCGCCTATGTGTCGATTTCAAGGACCTCAACAAGGCTTGCCCAAAGGATCCCTTCCCCCTCCCCCGTACTGATCAAATTATCGATGCTACCGCAGGACACGACTCATTGTGTTTCCTCGACGCATACTCCGGCTACAACCAAATCAAGATGGCGGAGTCCGACCAAGCCGCAACGGCATTTATCACACCATACGACCCCTTCTGTTTCAACACAATGCCTTTTGGGCTCAAAAACGCCGGTGCAACATATCAGCGCATGATTCAGACATGTCTGGAGAAACAGATCGGCAAAACAGTAGAGGAATACGTAGACGATGTGGTCGTCAAAACCAAACACGTCGACTCTCTAATAGACGACTTGAGGCTCACATTCGACAACCTCCGAACATACGACATCAAGCTCAATCCGAAAAAATGCTTTTCGGCATACCAGCCGGAAAGCTCCTGGGTTTCATTGTCTCCAGTAGAGGAATTGAAGCTAATCCGGCCAAAATTCGAGCTTTGTCACAGTTGGCTACCCCAACAGACCTCAAACAAATCCAGAAATTAACTGGATGTGTGGCGGCTCTAAGTCTCTTTATCTCCTGCTTAGGAGAAAAGGCATTACCCCTTTATCGCCTCCTTCGGCGCACCGAACACTTCGAGTGGACGGACGCTGCCACAGCCGGATTGGAAGAATAAAGGCCATATTGGCAACCAACCCAATCCTGGCCACACCAAACATTGGCGAACCAATGCTGTTATACATTGCGGCAACTCATCAGGTTGTAAGCGCAGTGCTTGTCGTCGAACGAGAAGCGAACGGACATAAATTCCCTATTCAAAAGCCGGTATATTATGTATCCACTGTCCTCACTCCATGCAAATCACGTTACCCACATTATCAAAAGATAGCCTATGCGGTATTCATGGCATCCCGGAAGCTGCGACACTACTTTCAAGAGTGCTCGATTACAGTAGCCTCAGAAGTGCCACTTAATGATATTATAAACAACCGCGAAGCCACGGGCCGGATTGCCAAATGGGCCATTGAGCTCCTCCCGTTCGACATAACATACAAACCTCGGTGAGCCATTAAATCGCAAGTATTGGCCGACTTTGTCGCCGAATGGACGGAAGCCGAACTCCCTAAAGAGTACGGCGCATACTCCAATTGGATCATGCACTTCGACGGCTCCAATATGCTGGCTGGTCTGGGGGCTGGCGTCGTCCTGACGTCCCCAACTAGAGATATAGTGCAATACGTACTGCAAATACTGTATACAGACTCCGATAACGCAGCCGAATACGAAGCCCTGTTACATGGTCTTCGGATGGCAGTTTCCATGGGCATTCAACGCCTAGAGGTGCGTGGGGATTCAAACCTCGCAATATCCCAAATAAATGGAGACTTCGATGCCAAAGATCCGAAGATGGCAGCCTATCGAAATGTCGTCCTAAAGATGTCAGCTCGGTTCGAGGGGCCCGAATTTCACCTGTGGCTTGGGAAAACAATCAGGCGGCGGATATCCTCGCCCGCATCGGCGCAAAACACGATGCGGTCCCCCTCCCCAACATCTTTTTGGAGAGGTTGTTTAAGCCATCCGTGGTATGGGAAGGGGACACTGGTAACAATAGTCCGGACCCGGCCAAAATGCCCGATACCGAACACTCTGACATAATCGGAGGCTCTGCCACCGAAATAACACCTTCAGCCCACGTCATAATGGCCATCATTGCCCCGTGGACAGAACCATTCTTGGCCTACCTAACTAGGCAGGAACTTCTCGCGGACCAAAATGAGGCACGCTGCATAGTGCGGTGATCTAAAGCCTACAGGGTCCACGAGGGAGAGCTGTATAAAAAAAGCACTACCGGAGTCCTTCAAAGGTGCATCTCCGAAGAGGAAGGGCGGAAGCTTTTGGCATAAATTCATGCCGGACTTGGTGGCCACCACGCCACAGCCCGGACCCTTGTAAGCAAGGCCTTCCGTACAGGGTTTTATTGGCCGACGGCCCGGGCAGACGCACAGGACTTGGTCCAACGCTGCGCCGGTTGCCAGCTTTTTGCAAACCAAAGCCACATGCCACCCACTGCCCTCCAAACAATCCCCATTACCTAGCCCTTCACGGTCTAGGGGCTTGACATGGTTGGACCCCTTAAAGGGGGAACCCATAAGAAAAAATACTTACAGGTCATGGTGGATAAATTCACCAAATGGATAGAAGCCAAACCTGTTAAAACAGCCGAATCCGGACCTGTGATAGACTTCATATCCGGGGTCGTACACCGTTATGGCGTCCCCCACAGCATCATCACTGACAAGGGCATGAACTTCATGGCCGATGAGGTAAAACTCTGGTGCAGCAACATGGGCATCAAGCTCGATTATGCTTCCGTCTATCACCCACAAACCAACGGCCAAGTTGAGCGAGCAAATGGTCTTATCATGAGCGGCACGAAACCCAGATTAGTGCGGTCCTTAAAGGAGTCTAACACGCACTGGGTAGAGGAGCTCGACTCTGTACTCTGGGGGCTGCGGACCACGCCGAATCGTACTACCGGATATACACCCTTCTTTATGGTGTACGACACGAGGCAGTTCTGCCCTGCGACATAATTCATGACTCACCTCGAGTGCGCATGTATGAAGAAATAGAAGCCGAGCTCGATCGGCAGGACAGTCTGGACACCCTGGAGGAGGAGCGCGACGTGGCAAAAACCCGTTCCGCATTTTAGCAGCAACAGGCTCGCAGATACCAAAGCAGAGAAGTACGGGCCAAAACTTATAACATTTGCGAGTTAGTTCTACGCCTGCCAGAGAAGAAAAGGTCCAAGCTCGAGCCCAAATGGGAAGGTCCCTTCATTATTGACCAAGTTCTGACTGGTGGAGCGTACCGTCTGTGGGATGCATCGAATAATCGACTTGAGCCGAACCCATGGAACGCAGCCAGGCTCCGAAGATTCTACGCCTAGCACCGGACTCTATGTTCGTCTCCTTCCTCTGTCCATTTTTTTCATATATATTATCTATCTTTTTTCTCTTTCTTTCTTTTATTCTTTCCCTAGGCCTTCAAGGGCTAACATGTGCCTCGCTTGCACATTATAGATGCGCTAGCCGCGCTCGTTATACCTGGGGGCTTCTTACACAGAAGCTTAATTATCTATCTGGGCTTCATGCCCATCACATGCGTTATTCTTCCGCATGTACCTTTTCTTCGCCATTATATGCATCGATATGAGTTAAGTTTTGGCCAAGTTGGGTTGCCTGGCTCTTGTATTTATGCCATACGTTCCCGTTAATTCGGCTAGGGCATAAGGGGAGCACCTCTGTGATTGTTACTGTCGGGTCACCCGGATGTGTACCTCAGACTGGGTGAAGCCGAAAGCTAGCGTTCTTAAGGGAATACTCGGTTGGTGAACAAAAGATGATTTTTTTCCATATTGTGCCCCCAGATGTTTTTTGCCTGCATTTCTTCTCGCAGTCCGGACATGCACTTTAGGGCATGCGTACCTAGGGAAAGGAACCCTTAACGGAACTATTCTCCCTAGAAGATGTTTCTTACTACCCATGTAATATAACATAACTAGTTGGGCACTTGTCTGTTCAAGCACTAATGACCCCTACGCCTGGTCTCCACGCATACCTCGGTTCTTATATAACTGAGCTGGTATTCAGATACACTCCAGACTGTCGGGTCCCGAGGTTGAAGCGAAAAGGTCTGCCATGACAAATGATTTACAATCCGGCTAGAAGGCATTATACATGTCACTTTAATTACATAGTCATGCAGACTAACTAAATTCCTCTTCTATACCATCCAACAGGCGGTCTAGCCTACAATCCTGTTGGGAATACTTTGCGGCTAATTCTACTTGCCCATAGACTAAGCTAATGGGGATCTCTTTCCCATCGGGCCCCACAGGTCCAACTTCGGCCATGTGATTTGGGTCAGCCTTGGTATACCGCGTCTTCACCATGGCCCAGGCTTCCCTGGCACCTTGACGGCAGGCATATATCTTCCATAATCGAAAGCGTCGCTGTGCTCCCTTGAGCTTCTTCGCAAGCTCTCCAATGCCTTCTGGCAGGGAGACGGATGGCCACAAGGCCTAGGCAATACCTTGCATCACCTGCCGAACTCGTTCGTGCAGTTGTGAGAGCTCGGATGGAAGATCACCCATAGACTTGGGCATCTCCTCTGCAGGATGACCTATCAGCATACCTGCAAACATAATTGTTAGCCGGCTTCTCCGCCGACCTCTTTTTTAAGGGTTCGTTCAAGCACTTATTGAAAATGCCGCGTCGGAGCCGCTTATTCTCCTTCTCAGAGTCCGCAAGCTGGGCTCGAACATCTTTTAGTTCCACGCTCAGCTTGGCATTGGCGTCTTGGAGATTGTTTTTCTCCCGCCTGACCTCAGACAGCACGCGTTCGCCAACCTTTAGCTGTTGTACGGCATTCTGGTCCTCCGGATTCTCTCCAGATTCATCTGCAATATCTACTGTTAGATCTGGAGCCACGCCACATGCTATATGGTACCTATCATTCTTTGAAACAAATGTTACCAGCTAGGGACTTTTTAGGTTCCTTCAATGTGGCAACGGCGGCCCGAAGTTGGGTGTTGCATTCCTCCAGCTCCTGTGACAGTCGAGTATTCTTCTCTGTAAGAACATGCACAATAGATGATCCTTAAATCAGTTCTACTAACTGTTTCAAGTCTCAGGGGCTACTGATACATATAATCGTCAGATTTGCTTACCCGTACATCCCTTACATACTGGTCTGTGGCTCTGGCTAGACCATTTTGAGCAGCATAAAGGTATGCGTCTCCAGAATTGAAGGCATCAAATGCCTTTGGGGAGAAGCAAGCGTCACGGAGTACGGCTTGGCAACGCCTATGATTCATGGAGCTCTCCACTTCTGAATTTTTAGCGGATAGTCTATCTGCATCCTCTGTAGGAGGAGTATCCGGTGTCCGCCCCATGTCGGCTTCCGCCTCTATGTCTGGCCCTGGAGCCCGACTGGTGGAAGCATGATCGGTAGCCTCACCGGGCATATTCCGGCGAGCATTTTTTGTTAAAGAAACATGGACGTCATTACATTTTGAGAAAGACGACAACCACGGAGCGGGGTTTTTGTCATACCTCTGCGCCGACATCTCCGTCCTGACCGCCTTCCTTTTTGGCCTGCCCGGCCTTGGTGCCTCTTGTTGGCGAGTTGCTGCGGGTTCGGCACGGCATCCCGAAGACCTTCCCAGTAAAACACCATATGTATATGGTAGGTGAAGTGTCTAAAAGGGGATCCTAGTTTTTGGAGTTGGGATTTTTGGTGTTTCTTACGTGCGACGCGGGAAGCAGTCCGAGATAGTTGGCCATAATGGCCACCATGGCGTCATCACAACTTAATTGATAGAACTGCCGGTCTATCAGCTCTACGAATATGTCCGGATCTTCTTCGAGTCCGGGACCGAAGGCCCGGTCAGGGTCCTCTGGTTGTGGGGATGGGCTGTTGACCTCCCTTATGGATTTTTGCAGTTCCTGCCGCACAATGGCAAGGTTAATACCTACGACAAAGAATGTGGGAAGAATGGAAGTAGGGGGATCTAACTCACCCAGCTTCGAGGGTTGTACATGGAGAACCATCCCGTGGCTTGATGTGGACGAACTCCTCCTCCTCTCCCTTGAACAACTCGGACAATGTTTTTGCCAAAGCAGCAACGGTGTCTGGACCCTTGCGCCCGCAACGGGTGGCATCATCTTCCCCGTTAAAACACCATAGAGGGTGCCCTCGATATTGAAGTGGTTGCACTCCCCGCATTATACATATTGACATAACCTCGATTAATGTCAATCCTGATTGAGCCAGCGCTTTAATCTGGTTCATCAGATAAAGGACTTCTCCGTTGTCTTCCTCCTGTGGGCTCCGTGGGCGCCAACTTCGGCATTTCTTCAGAGGAGCATTACAGAACTCAGGAAGACCCCGCCGAACAGGGTCCGGAAGGGGGACGTCCTCCATATAAAACCATTCCGAAGGCCGGTCTTCGGACGTCTTCTTCGGAGTACCGGACATGTATCTAGTTTCGACGATGCGCCATATTTCAGCTCCACCTACTTGATAAAGTGACCCCTTCTGTGTGCGGGGGACGAGGAAAAATAACCTTTTCCACAGCTCGAAATGAGCCTGGCAGCCCTGGAATAACTCGCAAAGGGCAACATAGCCGGCGATGTGTAATATGGAAGCAGGGGTGAACTTATGCAGTTGGAGGCCGTAAAACTCTAGGAGCCCGCGGAGGAACAGATGAATTGGAAATCCGAGTCCCCTTAATAAATAAGGAACAAGGCATACCCGCTCCCCCGTAGAGGGGCTGGGGAAGCTCTCCGCTTCCTCCCCGCCATTGTAGGTGGCGAGCACGGCTCGGATGGGAACCATATACGCTGGAGGGAGAAATCCCTTAGTCTACAGTTCGACTAATCGACTGTGTGGGACTGAACACCTCTCCCAATCACCGGGTTTAGGGCTACGGGGGCGGGAGGAGGAGCTACGGAGGTCGGCCATGCTGGAGTGGATCTTTCCGAAGCGCGCTCCGTTGGATTCTCGCTAGGGGAGGATGGTATGGATTGGATCTAAGAATCCCCATCCCTTTAATAGACAATTTATTTATCTGGCTAGGGGGCAAATGTAAAAACGCCCTGGCGCCTCGTATTCATTCGACGCGTGGAAAATAGCCCTTATTGGGCGCAGAAGCCAAGATGTCCAACATTTATGGGACCGGACACTGCTTAACAAACGTTTGAAATTTGGAGAAGAACCCGCCTTGCAATGCCGAAGACAACACTGCACGCCGGACTCATCATCATTGAAGCCTGGTTCGGGGGCTACTGAGGGAGTCCTGGATTAGGGGGTATCCGGATAGCCGTATTATATCCTTTAGCCGGACTGTTAGACTATGAAGATACAAGATTGAAGACTTCGTCCCGTGTCCGGATGGGACTCTACTTGGCGTGGAAGGCAAGCTAGGCAATACAGATGTGTATATCCCCTCCTTTGTAACCGACCTTGTGTAACCCTCGACCCCTCTGGTGTCTATATAAACCGGAGGGTTTTAGTCCATAGGACAACATACAATCATACCATAGGCTAGCTTCTAGGGTTTGGCCTCTCTGATCTCGTGGTAGATCAACTCTTGTGATGCTCATATTATCAAGAATAATCAAGCAGGACGTAGGGTTTTACCTCCATCAAGAGGGCCCGAACTTGGGTAAAACATCGTGTCCCCTGCCTCCTGTTACCATCCGCCTTAGACGCACAGTTCGGGACCCCCTACCCGAGATCTGTCGGTTTTGACACTGACACCTATGTTACAAGGTGTGAAGTTGAGTAAGACTCAATGCCCGACCAATTCAGAAGATAGAGAGAAAATGAAAGATGTTCCCTATGTTTCAGCCATAGGCTCTATCATCTATGCAATGCTGTGTACCAGACCTGATGTGTGCCTTGCTATTAGTTAAGTAGGGAGGTACCAAAGTAATCCAGGAGTGGATCACTAGACAGCGGTCAAGAACATCTTGAAATACCTGAAAATGACTAAGGATATGTTTCTCGTTTGTGGAGGTGACAAAGAGCTCATTGTAAATGGTTACGTTGATGCGAGCTTTGACACTGATCCGGACGATTCTAAATCGCAAACCGGATACGTGTTTATATTGAACGGCGGAGTTGTTGGTTGGAGCAGTTCTAAACAAAGTGTCGTGGCGGGATCTACGTGTGAAGTGGAGTACATTGCTACTTCAGAAGCAGAGAATGAAGGAGTTCATATCCGATCTAGGTGTCATACCTAGTGTATTGGGTCCAATGAAAATCTTTTGTGACAATACTGGTGCAATTGCCTTGGCAAAGGAATCTAGATTTCACAAGAGAACCAAGCACATCAAGAGAAGCTTCAATTCCATCTGCGATCAAGTCCGGGTGGGAGACATAGAGATTTGCAAGATGCATACGGATCTGAATGTTGCAGACCCATTGACTAAGCCTCTCTCACGAGCAAAACATGATCAGCACCAAGGCTCCATTGGTGTTAGAATCATTACTGTGTAATCTAGATTATTGACTCTAGTGCAAGTGGGAGACTGAAGGAAATATGCCCTACAGGCAATAATAAAGTTATTATTTATTTCCTCATATCATGATAAATGTTTATTATTCATGCTAGAATTGTATTAACCGGAAACTTAGTACATGTGTGAATACATAGACAAACAGATTGTCACTAGTATGCCTCTACTTGACTAGCTCATTAATCAAAGATGGTTAAGTTTCCTAACCATAGACATGAGTTTTCATTTGATTAACGAGATCACATCATTAGAAGAATGATATGATTGACTTGACCCATTCCATTAGCTTAGCACTTGATCGTTTAGTTTACTGACATTGCTTTCTTCATGACTCATACATGTTCCTATGACTATGAGGTTATGCAACTCCCGATTACCGGATGAACACTTTGTGTGCTAGCAAACGTCACAACGTAACTGGGTGATCATAAAGGTGCTCTACATGTGTCTCCGATGGTACTTGTTGAGTTGGCATAGATCAAGATTAGGATTTGTCACTCCGATTGTCGGAGAGGTATCTCTGGGCCCACTCGGTAATGCACATCACTATAAGCCTTGCAAGCATTGTAACTAATGAGTTAGTTGCGAGATGATGTATTACGGAACGAGTAAAGAGACTTGCCGGTAATGAGATTAAACTAGGTATTGAGATACCGACGATCGAATCTCGGGCAAGTAACATACCGATGACAAAGGGAACAACGTATGTTGTTATGCGGTTTGACCGATAAAGATCTTCATAGAATATGTGGGAGCCAATATGAGCATCCAGGTTCCGCTATTGGTTATTGACCGGAGACGTGTCTCGGTCATGTCTACATAGTTCTCGAACTCGTAGGGTCCGCACGCTTAAAGTTCGTTGACGATCGGTATTATGAGTTTTTGTGTTTTGATGTACCGAAGGTAGTTTGGAGTCTCGGATATGATCACAGACATGACAAGGAGTCTCTAAATGGTCGAGACGTAAATATCGATATATTGGACGATTATATTAGGACACTCGAAGTGTTCCGGGTGGTTTCGGAGAAAACCGGAGTGCCGGAGGGTTACTAGACCCCCCCCCTGGAGAAATAGTGGGCCTTATGGGCCTTAGTGGAGAGAGAGGGAGAGATGGCCTAGGGCAGGCCGCACGCCCATCCCCCTCTAGTCCGAATTGGACTAGGAGAGGGGGGCCGGCGCCCCCCATTCCTTCTCCCTCTCCCCCTTCCTTCCCCCCCCCCTAGTAGGAGTAGGAAAGACGGGAGTCCTACTCCTACTAGGAGGAGGACTTCTCCTCCTGGCGCGCCTACAGGGGCCGGCCGGCCTCCCCCCTTGCTCCCTTATATACGGGGGCAGGGGGCACCTCTAGACACACAAGTTGATCTGTTGATCTCTCCCAACCATGTGAGGTGCCTCCCTCCATCATAATCCACGTCGATCATATCGTAGTGGTGCTTAGGCGAAGCCCTGCGTCGGTAGCATCATCATGACCGTCATCACGCTGTCGTGCTGACGAAAGTCTCCCGTGAAGCTCTGCTGGATCGGAGTTTGTGGGACGTCACTGAGCTGAACGTCTGCTGAACTCGGAGGTGCCGTGCGTTCGGTACTTGGATCGGTCGGATCGTTAAGACGTACGACTACATCAACCGCGTTGTGCTAACGCTTCCGCTTTCGGTCTACGATGGTACGTGGACAAACTCTCCCCTCTCGTTGCTATGCATCACATGATCCTGTGTGTGCGTAGGAATTTTTTTGAAATTACTACATTCCCCAACAGTCGGGGCACGTCCTCGCGATCCGTAGATCGATCTGGTATGTGCTGCTCTATTGTCCAGGTCCTGCCAAAGGTTATATGTATAACCTCAACCTGTTTTATCTCTGCCTTTACGATGAGGCGGGGCGGGCTGGTGTTCGACTTGAGTTGCCGTTTTATCCCGACCAAGTGGTGGTCGGTCAGCCGCATTGCGCGATGATGGTGCGGGCTCCGGTGCCTCGTCATCGAACTGAGGTAGCAATTTGCGCTTCGGGTAGCTTTTAGCTGGGCGCTTGAGGCCGTATTCTTTGGCTGCTAGTACATCGGTCCATCTATCATTGAGCAGATGTGGCTATTATCTAGTGCTTAAAGCGCTCCTACTCGAGAGGTTCCTCAGGTACGATAAAATCCTCGGAGAGCGGGAGATAACTACTATCCTTTGAGTCTTTGTTTATGGCCTGTTCATTAGGGCTAACTTGCCCATCTTGCCGATCGTCTTGTTCGACAGTTCGTTTGTCAGGATCTTCTCTGTCTTCGGCATCGTCCGGAGTGTTATCGTCTCCCGTGCCGGTGTTACTGTCTCTTCCACGACGCGACTTAGAGCGGCACCGTTGACGCCGGCGTTTTGGTTGTATCACAGGAGGTTCGTCCTCAACTGGATTTTCTTTGTCATCGTCGTTAGTTCTTTTAGGTGTATCCACCATGTACACGTCGTAAGAAGAGGTGGCCGTCTAGCGTCCGGTAAACGGCGGGTCTTGGCCCTGCTCCTCATCGGCATCGTCGTCCATACCATCGATGTCTTCGGATCCATAATCAAGCGTGTCGGTTAAGTCTTCGATAGTGGCTACGAAGTGGGCGGTGGGTGGGAAGCGAAATTCTCCGTCATCAGCCTCCAGTTCGGACCGGATATAATTCGGCTGTGAGCCCCCCGCTAAGGATGGTGCTCTTAACGAGTTTAACACATCGCCCAAAGGCGAGTGCCGGAAAATATCTGTGGAGATGAATTCGATGATCGATGACCGATCAAGCTCGACGCACGCGGACGCACAAGGTTCGGAACCTGTAGCTGGAGACGAGTCCATGGTTCCGGTGACACAGATGTTACTTGAAGTTAGGTCTGTGTGCGGCTCCAACGCCGCTGAGTCTGCGGCTTCCGCGGCGGGGTTGAGCTTCCCATCCTCGGATGGCACGATCTGCTCCGGATCTAAGGCTTGAGCAGCTACATGTACTATCTCCTGGGTATGGTCCGATGACGGATTTACATCGTGTTCATCGTGGTGGTGGCGAGAAGCTGCCGTGGTCTCGAATCCGTCAAAGATCAAGTCTCCGCGGATATCTGTGACGTAGTTCAAGCTTCCAAATCTGACCTGATGGCCAGGGGCGTAGCTTTTGATCTGCTGCAGATGGCCAAGCGAGTTGGCCCACAGTGTGAAGCCGCCGAACACGAAGATCTGCTGGGGAGGAAGACTTTCTCTTGGACAGCATCGTTGTAGATGGTCGAAGGAGCCATCGAACCTTTTGACTACGGCACAGTGGAACTCTCTATGAAATCACCAATGTCGGTGTCAAAACCGGCGAATCTCGGGTAGGGGGTCCCGAACTATGTGTCTAAGGACGATGGTAACAGGAGACAAGGGACACAGTGTTTACCCAGGTTTGGGCCCTCTCTATGGAGGTAATACCCTACTTCTTGCTTGATCGATCTTGATGAATATGAGTATTACAAGAGTTGATCTACCACGAGATCGTAATGGCTAAACCCTAAAAGTCTAGGCTGTCTGACTATGATTATGAGGATATATCTCTATGGACCTAGCCCTCCGGTTTATATAGACACCGGAGGGATCTAGTGTAGCGACCAGACCTCAAACGGTCCAATCTCTGTGCTCAGGTGTCATCCCTGGATCAGTAATGCTAACACCACACAGTACTTGAAGGATTTACAACAGAGTAGCAATCACACACTTATTACATCGAGTGTCTCAAAAGAGAACTTATTACAATAAATATGGCTTAAGGCCATATAAATACGATAACAAAGGAAGGCTTGGAAGATAAGTGAGTCCATCAACTCCAACGGCATCACTGAGTATAGAACCACGACCTAAAAGGCACCTTACTCGTCGTCTGAAAAGTCTGCAACATGAACGTTGCAGCCTGAAACGGGTCGGCACATGGAATATGCTGGCAATGTAACACATAGAGAGCAATTAAAGAGTAATGCTATACTACGTGCATATTTGGTTGGTGGAAAGCTCTATGGTTACAGTTTTGCGTAAAGCCAATTTTTCCCTACTGCAAAGGAATAAATTTTATTTACCTATCATGGTAGTTGTTAAACATTGAGAGTGCAGACACCCTCTCAATCCCAATTAAACATCAACATTAAAACCCAACAAATTAATTAGAGTAACATGATGAGATTCACATGATAATCCAAGTACTAGATACTCAAGATGTCCATAACAGGGGACACGGCTAACCATGATTAGTTTATACACTCTGCAAAGGTTTGCGCACTTTCCCCCACAAGACTCGATCTCCTCCGTTCGTATTCTCGCACTACATGGTGTTTTAGAAACGGATGACCGAGACATAGTCTTTCAGAAGCGCTAGCACCTTACGAACGGGTAGACCGTTACACCTACTTTCCCCTACATCTGCTAGTCTACCACTGTAAGAGTTCGCATGACTTACTCAACTATGCTAGAGCCCATAGTAGCTTGTGGCTGCACACGGAAGTTTCTAGCATGAATAATCTCATGATCCCTTTGAGCCTGGGTGGCGGTCCAAAAGAAAACAGGCAATCGCTGGAATACCCAGGTGCCTCAATCCACCCAGATGTGTATTTAAGTTGCCACCTTAGATAAAACCATTGATTTAACAAACTCACATCTGTCATGGATTTCACTCACCCAATCCACGTCTACTAGCATAGCATGGCATAAGGAAACATAGAAATAACTCCCAAAGGTTTGATAATAAACATGTAATAGGTACTACCTCAACTACTTCCCAAACCCACAATTTAATTAGATCCTAAACATGCAATGTGTGAGGATTGATCTAATGCAATAAAAATTGGGTAGAAGGAAGTATGATCAAAGTGTTACTTGCCTTGCTGATGATCCGAGAAACCTAGTGATTTGAAGTAGCAAGCGGTGCACTCCAGGTACTCTATCGCAAACAAACAAGCATACAATAAGTACTCAACTAATGCAAAAGTAAAACTCGAATAAGATATCTAACCAGACAGTTCAACTTAAGAACTCCGGTTGGCAAAAAAAACCAAATCGAACGAAGCAACGAAAGACAAACGGCAAAAGAAACAGGCTTCGTTTACTATTCTGGATCTAGGGCAATTTTTACAAAGGCAAAAACTTGTTTGAGTTGGTTAAACGTAAAGAGGGTTTCGAGACGAAACTCCAGGCGCTTGAATCGCCTGATTCCGATAAATGAGCGAAAAGTTATACTAGAACAAAAATCGAATCAGGAATCGCGATCAGAAAAATCGCGGATTTAATCCGAGAAAAGAAAAGCGACGAACAGATTAACGAACGAACGTTCGTTATCTGGATCTAAACGATGAACGCGTTCGTTAAAACGAACGAACGAGCGAACGCTCGCTAATTAACTAAACCGAAAAAACCGATCTATCTAAAAAACGAATCTAAAAAAGAACCGAAAAAAATCGGTGAAAACCTAACGGTTTTCTAAAAAAACCGGCGAGCGGCTCGACATCGTCGGCGGCGAACTCCGACGGCGGCAGGGCGGCGGCGGCAGGTGGCTGCGGCGGCGGCTCCTGGCGCTAGGGTTTCGGGCGGGGCGCGGTGGTGGGCTGGGGCGGCCCTGGGCGGCGGTACTTAAAGGCCTCGGCCAGACAGATTCTAGGCCGAACACGGCCCGAAGTCGGTTCGCGTTTTTTTTAATAATTACGCTCAGAAAAAAACAAAAGGAATACTAAACGGACTCCAAAAATCCCGAAATAAATTTTTCCCGGCTTCTAAAATCAAGCCGCACAGGATGAACATTTATTTGGGGCCTAAATGCAATTTTGAAAAACGCGCATTTTTCTTAAATTCAAATAAAATAGCTAATAAAACCAAAATAAAATCTTATTTGATTTTATTATTAAATCCTCAATATTTCTTTGTTTTGGGAAAGTTATTTTATTCCCTCTCTCATAGTTTGATAATATAAATAATTGAAGATAAAATAAATAAAATCAAATGATCCTATTTTCAAAATTTGAGAAAACTCAAATATGAAAATAACGAAATCCCCAACTCTCTCCGAGGGTCCTTGAGTCGCGTAGAATTTCTAGGATCAACCAAAATGCAATAAAATATGATATGCAATGATGATCTAGTGTATAACATTCCAAATTGAAAATTTGGGATGTTACAAACCTACCCCCCTTAAGATGAATCTCGCCCTCGAGATTCGGGTTGGCTAGAAAATAGGTGAGGGTGGTCCTTCAGCAATTCTTCCTCTCGTTCCCAGGTGGCTTCATCCTCCGTGTGGTGGCTCCACTGAACCTTGCAAAACTTGATAACCTTGCTGCGGGTGACTCGGCTAGCATACTCAAGAATCTTGACTGGTTTCTCCTCATAGGTCAAATCACTGTCCAACTGAATCGCTTCCAGCGGCATTGTATCTCTCAGCGGTATATCAGCCATCTCTGCGTGGCACTTCTTCAACTGGGAAACATGGAACACGTCATGAACTCCTGACAATCCTTCAAAAAATTCCAACTTATAAGCTACTTCTCCCATACACTCCAAAACCTTGTATTGGCCTACAAAACGTGGCGCTAATTTTCCCTTAACTCCAAAACGCTTAACTTCTCGAAGTGGAGATACTCGAAGATAAACTCGGTCTCCGACTTCGTAAACTGTCTCCTTGCATTTTGAATCTGCGTAGCTCTTCTGCCTGGATTGGGCTACTTTGAGCCTATCGCGAATCAATTTCACTTTCTATAAAGACTCCTTAATCAGATCCGGTCCAAACAACTGTCGGTCTCCAACTTCATCCCATGACAATGGTGTTCTGCAACTTCTTCCGTACAAATCTTCAAAAGGGGCCATCTTCAACTGGATTGATAACTGTTGTTGTAACAGAACTCTGTGTATGGCAAATTCTCGTCCCAAATAGATCCGTAATCTAGCACACAAGCTCTCAGCATATCCTCCAAAATCTGATTGACTCTCTCGGTCTGTCCATCTGTCTGCGGATGGAAAGTTGTACTGAACTCTAGCCTGGTACCCAAAGTTTCATGCAACTGATTCCAGAACTTTGAGGTAAACTGGGTTCCTCTATCTGATACAATGCTCCTTGGAACTCCATGCAGACATACGATCCTGGTCATGTATATCTTTGCCAACTTGGCACTAGTATAGGTAGTCTTCACTGGGATGAAATGAGCTACCTTTGTCAAACGATCGACTACCCCATATCGAGTCATAGCCTGAACGAGTTCTGGGCAATCCTGTGATAAAATCCATGCCTAACTTATCCCACTTCCATTCGGGTATCGGCAATGGTTGTAGCAATCCTTCTGGCTTCTGATGCTCTGCTTTTACTCTCTGACATACATCACAAACTGCTACATACTCCGCAATATCCTTCTTCATTCCGGTCCACCAGAAAGTATCCTTCAAATCCAAATACATCTTGGTATTTCATGGGTGAATTGAATATGGTGAAACATGGGCCTCTTGCAGAATCAACTTCCTGATCTCCGGGTCATTGGGCACATAAACACGGTCTTCAAACCATAAGGTATCGTGCTCATCCTCACGAAATCCTTTAGCTTTTCCTTTGCTCATTTTCTCCTTAATAGAAGCGATCTCCTTGTCAGTCTTTTGAGCTTCTCTGATCTTATCCATCAAAGTAGACTGAATCTCCAATGCTGCTACATAGCCTCTCGGGACTATCTCCAAACGTAGCTCACGAAGATTTTCGGCTAACTCCCTTGGTAAATCTCCCGTCATTAGGGTGTTGACATGAATTTTACGGCTCAGCGCATCGGCTACTATGTTAGCCTTTCCAGGATGATAATGCAATCTCATATCATAATCCTTGATGAGCTCCAACCATCTCCTTTGCCTGAGATTCAACTACTTCTACGTGAAAATATACTTCAAACTCTTGTGATCCGTTACACCTCACAATGATTTCCAATGAGAAAGTATCTCCAAGTCTTCAATGCATGCACTACGGCTGCCTACTCCAAATCATGCCTGGAATAATTTAACTCATGAGGCTTGAGCTGTGGTGAGGCATATGAAACAACTCTTCCTTCTTGCATAAGCACTACTCCAAGTCCTCGACGTGAAGCGTCGCAATACACCTCATAATCCTTGGTCTGATTTGGCAAAATCAACACAGGTGATGTAACCAAATGTTTCTTCAACTCCTGGAAACTGGCCTCACATTCCTTAGTCCATATGAACTTGGTATCCTACTTCAGCAACTCCGTCATAGGCTTCGCAATCTTCAAGAAATTTTCAATGAATCTCCGGTAGTATCCTGCAAGTCCAAGAAAAATCCGGATCTCTCCAACTATTGTTGGGGCTTCCCAATTTGTCACAGTGTCAACCTTGGTGGGATCTACTACTATACCTTCTCCAGATATAACGTGTCCGAGGAATCCAACTTCCTTCAACCAAAACTCACATTTGCTAAACTTGGCATATAACTGATGTTCTCTGAGCTTACCAAGTACCAAACGCAAATGCTCCTTATGCTCCTCTTCGTTCTTCGAGTAAACCAGGATATCATCAATGAACACTACGATGAACTTATCCAAAAACTCCATAAACACTTTGTTCATCATGTTCATAAAATAGGCAGGTGCGTTTGTCAGACCAAATGACATAACGGTATACTCGTACAGCCCATACCTGGTGGTAAAAACTGTCTTAGGTATATCCTGTTCTCGAATCTTCAACTCATGGTATCCTGATCGCAGGTCGATCTTGGAAAATACCTTAGCTACTTGCAATCGATCAAACAGATCATTGATCATCGGTAGTGGGTACTTGTTCTTGATGGTTACTTCATTCAATCCTCAATAATCAACAACCATCCTTAATGATCCATCCTTCTTCTCCACTAGAAGTACTGGCGATCCCCAAGGCGAAGAACTTGGGCGAATATAACCTTTATCCAGTAACTCCTTAATCTCTTCCAAATCCTTTGCGGGCATCCTATATGGTCTCTTAGATATTGGCCCTGTGCCTGGCAAAAGCTCAATCAAAAACTCAATATCTCTATCCAGTGGCATGCCTGGCAACTCCTCTGGAAATACATCTGGGAAATCCTTCACTACTGGTACTTCCTCCTGCACAACTCCTGTTAAGCAATTTACTTGAGTCCTCTTTGGCACATGCCGGGATACATACTTGATCCTTCTTCCTTCTGGGGTGGTAAGCAAAATTGACTTACTGGCGCAATCGATGTTTCCTCCATACATCGACAGCCAATCCATACCCAGGATTACATCCAAACCTTGTGATTCCAAAATGATCAAATCCGAGGGAAACACATGCCTACCTATACTCAATGGCACTTGAAAACATCCCTTGCTAGCCATATACTCCACTCCTGGTGAGCTTACTAACATAGGGGTTCTAAGAACTTTGGTGGGCAGGTTATACTTATCCACAAATCCCCTTGATATGTATGAATGCGATGCACCAGTATCAAAAGAACGAGTGCAGTAAATGACTTAACCAAAAACTTACCGATTACTGCATCCGGCTGCTCTTCAACCTCCTCCACGTTAACGTGGTTCACCTGTCCCCTGTTGAAAGGGTTCGGCTTCTTCGCAGAGCTTCCATTGCCATTTCCATTCTGGGCTTCAGGACATTCATTGGCATAATGTCCGGTCTTCTGGCACTTGAAACAAGTGACTTGGCTCAGATCCCTCTTGGCTGGGGTTGATGGGTTGGTGCGGTTCTGGCCATTGCTTCCTCCATTCCCATTACCATTCTTGGTGCCATTGCGATTGTGCAAGCTACCTCCTCCATGGGTATGCTGAAAATGTCCTCCCGGTCTAGTGGTAAAACGTGGCTTCAGCTGAGCTCCTGAATTGTACTTCCCTTGTCCATACTTCCTCTTGCGATTTTCAATCTGCTGCTTCTTCCCTTCAATCATGAGAGCACGATCTACCAACTCCTGGTAGTTATTGAAAGTTTCTACCATCAACTGCATGCTCAGCTCATCATTCAGTCCTTCCAGAAACTTCTCCTGCTTAGCTACATCCGTAGCAACGTCATCTGGGGCATAACGTGCTAACTTACTAAAGTCCTCCACATACTGGCCAACTGTCCGTCCTCCTTGACACAAATTGTGAAACTCTCGGTTCTTCATGGCCATAGCTCCTGCTGAAACATGGGCAGTACAAAAAGCCTGCTGGAACTGGTCCCATGTGACAGTGTCAATAGGGAAAGTGGCGGTGAAATTCTCCCACCATGATGCTGCGGGTCCGTCAAGATGGTGTGCGGCAAACTTCACCTTTTCCGCATCTGTGCGTCCTGCTGTGGTCAACTCCCTTGCTGTCTTGCGGAGCCAATCATCTGCTACTATTGGTCGGTGCTACTGGAAAACACCGACGGATTCAGCCTAAGAAAATGGGCTAAGTGATCAACAGGTGGTGGTGGTGGTGGGTTGTTGTTGTTGTTCCCCTGATTCTGATTCTAGACTAGCAACTGCATCAATGTGTTCTGCTGCTGGATCAACTGGGTGAGCTCCGGTGGGAAGGTAAATCCGGGGTCACGTCTCGGAGGCATCTGAGGGTTTAGAAAAGATGAGATTTAAGAATAGAGAGGGGTCTAGAGAGAAAACACTACCCATATGCACATGAGGCAAAAGCAAACAATTCACTTCATTCAATCAAACAAGGGCATACAATCGATCTAACTATCACAAAAGTGCTCGGACTACTATATTTACATGGTGGACTACTACTACTATTGGGGTGGTCTACTAGAAATATTCCTCGGTTGCAGACTCCGTGATATCTGCTCCTGCTTCATCAACATAGTCATCATCGCTATCATCTAGATCCGAGTCGGTGTCGTCGATGATGATGTAGTCTTCCGGGCGAATCTCCCTGGGTTCTTCGTCTTCTTCTACTGGTGTAGGGTCTCCCATAAATATTCCAATCTTCTTGATCAGATCGTCATTCTTCTCCACTAATACTTCGATTTCCTCTTCATAATCTTCACGTGTAGCCTTGAGTTCTTCCTCCAGTTCCTTGATTCTTGTCCTCGCCTTCTTCAGATCTATCATGCCGGCGCACATCTGGTTCTCCTGACGTCGAATGTGCTGGTTTAACTCCTAGATAAAAGCTGCAATTGATCTATCCTTCCCGGTGCTGATCATCTCCCAGTGCTCATCTCGGCGCCCACAAATCTGGTATATAGTATCCTTGAGATCATTACGGTAAACTTCTCCAATGCGTCCCATGGCGATGTGAGCTGCCATGCTCTTTCCTAGACTCCATGTTGGTGCATCAAAAGAAAACTCTATGGGTTCAGTGATTGGCATGAACGTCCTTCCTGGAATTTGAACTTGAATCATCCAGCGCTCTTCTTCAGGTAAAGTGGCATTGTAGGTCCCGGTGAAGCTTGGTACTCCTATGTTCAGATATCTAGTGACTTCCTTCAAATGACGTCCGAAGGGTGTATCTTCATCCGGTTGCGTGAACTTGTTCCTTGCATCCTCCATCCTAAAAGAGTAGAAAAGATGAGAGGTCAGAATGAGAAGAGAGTGAGTAGTGATCTAGGGTTTTATCTTAGTGGTCGTGTCCTACAGTCAGCGTGTGCTCTGATACCATCTTGTAGCAACCAGACCTGAAATGGTCCAATCTCTGTGCTCAGGTGTCATCCCTGGATCAGTAATGTTGACACCACACAGTACTTGAAGGATTTATAACAGAGTAGCAATCACACACTTATTACATCGAGTGTCTCAAAAGAGAACTTATTACAATAAATACGGCTTAAGGCCATATAAATATGATAATAGCAGAAGGCTTGGAAGATAAGTGAGTCCATCAACTCCAACGACATCACTGAGTATAGAACCACGACCTAAAAGGCACCTTACTTGTCGTCTGAAAAGTCTGCAACATGAACGTTGCAGCCCGAAACGGGTCAGTACATGGAATATGCTGGCAATGTAACACATAGAGAGCAATGAAAGAGTAATGCTATACTACATGCATATTTGGTTGGTGGAAAGCTCTATGGTTACAGTTTTGCGTAAAGCCAATTTTTCCCTACTGCAAAGGAATAAATTTTATTTAACTATCATGGTAGTTGTTAAACATTGAGAGTGTAGACACCTTCTCAATCCCAATTAAACATCAACATTAAAACCCAACAAATTAATTAGAGTAACATGATGAGATTCACATGATAATGCAAGTACTAGATACTCAAGATGTCCATACTCGGGGACACGACTAACCATGATTAGTTTATACACTCTGCAGAGGTTTGCGCACTTTTCCCCACAATACTCGATCTCATCCGTTGGGATTCTCGCACTACATGGTGTTTGAGAAACGGATGACCGAGACATAGTCTTTCAGAAGTGCTAGCACCTTACGAACGGGTAGACCGTTACACCTACTTTCCCCTACATCTGCTAGTCTGCCACTATAAGAGTTCGCACGACTTACTCAACTATGCTAGATCCCATAGTAGCTTGTGGCTGCACACAGAAGTTTCTAGCATGAATAATCTCATGATCCCTTTGAGCCTGGGTGGCAGTCCAAAAGAAAACAGGCAATCGCTGGAATACCCAGGTGCCTCAATCCACCCAGCTGTGTATTTAAGTTGCCACCTTAGATAAAACCATTGATTTAACAAACTCACATCTGTCATGGATTTCACTCACCCAATCCACGTCTACTAGCATAGCATGGCATAAGCAAACGTAGAAATAACTCACAAAGGTTTGATAATAAACAGGTAATAGGTACTACCTCAACTACTTCCCAAACTCACAATTTAATTAGATCCTAAACATGCAATGTGTGAGGATTGATCTAATGCAATAAAAACTGGGTAGAAGGAAGTATGAGCAAAGTGTTACTTGCCTTGCCGATAATCCGGGAAACCTAGCGATTCGAAGTAGCAAGCGGCGCACTCCGGGTACTCTATCGCAAACAAACAAGCATACAATAAGTACTCAACTAATGCACAAGTAAAACTCAAATAAGAGATCTAACCAAAAAGTTCAACTTAAGAACTCAGGTTGGCAAAAAAACCAAATCGAACGAAGCAACGAAAGACAAACGGCAAAAGAAACAGGCTTCGTTTACTATTCTAGATCTAGGGCAATTTTTACAGAGGCAAAAACTTGTTTGAGTTGGTTAAACGGAAAGAGGGTTTCGAGACGAAACTCCAGGTGATTGAATCACCTGATTCCGATAAACGAGCGAAAAGTTATACTAGAACGAAAATCGGATCAGGAATCGCGATCAAAAAAATCACGGATTTAATCCGAGAAAAGAAAAGCGATGAACAGATTAAGGAACAAACGTTCGTTATCTGGATCTAAACGATGAATGCGTTCGTTAAAACGAACGAACGAGCGAATGCTCGCTAATTAACTAAACCGAAAAAACCGATCTATCTAAAAAAACGAATCTAAAAAAACGAAAAAAAACCTGGTGAAAACCTAACGGTTTTCTAAAAAAACGGCGGGCGGCTCTACCTCGTCGGCGGCGAACTCAGGCGGCGGTGGCGGCATGCGGCGGCGGCAGCGGCTCCTGGCGCTAGGGTTTCGGGCGGGGTGCGGTGGTGGGCTGGGGTGGCCCTGGGCGGCGGTACTTAAAGGCTTCGGCCGGACAGAGTCCAGGCCGAACACGGCCCGAAGTCGGTTCGCGTTTTTTTTAATAATTACGCTCAGGAAAAAACAAAAGGAATACTAAACTGACTCCAAAAGTCCCGAAATAAATTTTCCCCGGCTTCTAAAATCAAGCCGCACAAGATGAACATTTATTTGGGGCCTAAATGAAATTTTGAAAAACGCGCATTTTTCCTTAATTCAAATAAAATAGCAAATAAAACCAAAATAAAATCTTATTTGATTTTATTATTAAATCCTCAATATTTCTTTGTTTTGGGAAAGCCATTTTATTCCCTCTCTCATAGTTTGATAATAGAAATAATTGAAGATAAAATAAATAAAATCAAATGATCCTATTTTCAAAATTTGAGAAAACTCAAATATGAAAATAACGAAATCCCCAACTCTCTCCGAGGGTCCTTGAGTCTCGTAGAATTTCTAGGATCAACCAAAATGTAATAAAAATATGATATGCAATGATGATCTAGTGTATAACATTCCAAATTGAAAATTTGGGATGTTACATCTAGGGTTACATAAGGTCGGTTACAGAGAAAGAAATCTTTATATTTGGACGCCAAGCTTGCCTTCCACATCAAGGAGAGTCCCATCCGGACACGGGTAGAGTCATCGGTCTTTGTATCTTCATAGCCCATCAGTCTGGCCCATGTCTAATAGGTCGGACGCCCGAGGACCCCTTTGTCCAGGACTCCCTCAGGGGCTTCCAATCGACCGGGTTTAGCTTTCATACCCTCTTGATCAGGCATAACAACAACAACAACAACAAAGCCTTTAGTCCCAAACAAGTTGGGGTAGGCTAGAGATGAAACCCATAAGATCTCGCAACCAACTCATGGCTCTGCCACGTGGATTGCAAGCTTCCACGCACCCCTGTCCATAGCTAGCTCTTTGGTGATAGTCGAATCCTTCAGGTCTCTCTTAGCGGACTCCTCCCATGTAAAATTCGGTCTACCCCGCCCTCTCTTGACATTCTCCGCATGCTTTAGACGCCCGCGATGCACTGGAGCTTCTGGAGGCCTGCACTGAATATGCCCAAACCATCTCAGACGATGTTGGACAAGCTTCTCTTCAATTGGTGCTACCCCAACTCTATCACATATATCATCATTCCGGACTCGATCCTTCCTCGTGTGGCCACACTCCATCTCAACATACGCATCTCCGCCACACCTAACTGTTGAACATGTCTCCTTTTAGTCGGCCAACACTTAGCGCCATACAACATTGCAGGTCGAACCGCCGTCCTGTAGAACTTTCCTTTTAGCTTTTGTGGCACTCTCTTGTCACAGAGAATGCCAGAAGCTTGGGGCCACTTCATCCATCCGCCTTTGGGATGAGTAGATTGCTTGTTGGTATGTGGGGTGCAAAAACAGAAACTTTGGCTGTAGTGTGTGATTTTACATTTTTTTAATGGTACATCGTAAGTTTCTGAAACTTTTTGAAAAGTATTTCTATACAAATTGTTTATTTTATCCTACGTTTTCAGAATTTTTCGAGTAAAAAAAGTATGGTAGATGTTCAGATTACTACAGACTGTCCTGTTTAAGGCAGATTCTGTTTTTGATGCATTGTTTTGCTTGTTATGATGAAACTATCGACTTTTATCGGTGGTATAAGCCATGGAAAAGTTATAATATTGTATCTACAATGCAAAAACAAAATATTAATTGGTTTGAAGCAGTACTTGGAGTAGTAATTTGCTTTATTATACTGACGGATCTTACCGAGCTTTCTGTTGAGTTTTGTGTGGATGAAGTGATCAAAGATCGAGGAGGTCTTGATATGAGGAGAAGGAAGAGAGGCAAGAGCTCAAGCTTGGGGATACCCAAGGCACCCCAAGTAAATATTCAAGGAGACTCAAGCATCTAAGCTTGGGGATGCCTCTGAAGGCATCCCATCTTTCTTTAACAAGTATCGGTATGTTTTCATTCTTGTTTCATTCATGTGATATGTGTGAATCTTGGAGCGTCTTTTGTGTTTATTTTTCATTTTTCTTTTATGCACCATGCTGAAATGAGATAGTCCATGGTTGATCTATAGAATGCTCATTGCACTTCAATTATATATTGTGAGTATGGCTTTATAGAATGCTTCATGTGCTTCACTTATATCATTTGAAATTTGGATTGCCTGTTTCTCTTCGTATAGAAAACCGTTATTTGTAGAATGATATTTTGCTTCACTTATACTTATTAGAGAATGATCTTTTGTAGAAAGAGTTAAACTCTCTTTCTTCACTTATATCTATTTAGAGAGTCAACAGGAATTGGCCAATTGCATGGTTAGTCATAAAATCCTATATAAAACTTGTGGATCACTGAATATGATATATTTGATTCCTTGCAATGGTTTTGCGATATAGAGATGGAATATGTGGGAGGTACTAGTAAACAGTTGTGGTTGGTAAGAATATTGGTGTTAAGGTTTGTGATTCCTGAAACATGCACATATAGTCTCTCGTTATGCTATGAAGTTGGAGCATGATTTATTATTGATTGTCTTCCTTATGAGTGGCAGTCGGGGACGAGCGATGGTCTTTTCCTACCAATCTATCCCTCTAGGGGAATGCGTAGTAGTACTTTGCTTCGAGGGCTAATAAAATTTTGCAATAAGTATATGAGTTCTTTATGACTAATGTGAGTCCATGGATTATACACACTCTTACTTTTTCGCAATTTGCTGGCCTCTGCAGTACCGTGGATTTCCCTTTCTCACCTCGAGATGTGGTGCAAACTTCGCCGGTGCATCCAAACCCCGTGATATGATATGCTCTATCACACATAAGCCTATTACATCTTCCTCAAAACAGCCACCATACCTACCTATTATAGCCTTTCCATAGCCATTCTGAGATATATTGCCATGCAACTTCCACCGCCTCCGTTTTGATGACTTGAGCATTCATTGTCATATTGCTTTGCATGATCATATAGCTGACATAGTAGTTGTGGACCAGCCAATGTTCATCATTTTTATACATGTTACGCTAGATCATTGCACATCCTGGTACACTGCCAAAGGCATTCATATAGAGTCATATTTTGTTATAGGTATCGAGTTGTAATATTGAGTTGTAAGTAAATAGAAGTGTGATGATCATCAATTTTCATTATTAGAGCATTGCCTCGGTGAGGAAAGGATGATGGAAACTATGGTTCCCCCACAAGTCGGGATGAGACTCCGGACAATGAGAGAGAGAAAAATAAAAAAGGAAAAAAAGGAAAAAAGGAAAAAAAGAAAGAAAAGAAAGAAAAGAAAAAGGAAAAGAAGGAAATAAAGAGAGCAGGGGCATGCTAGTTCCACACTTGTGCTTCAAAGTAGCACCATGTTTTTCATATGGAGAGTCTCCTATGTTGTCACTTCCATATACTAGTGGGAATTTTTCATTTTAGGATTAGATGCACACCCACTTAGTTTTCATATTGAGCTTTCATACACTTATAGCTCCTAGTGCGTTCGTTGCATGGCAATCCCTACAACTCATGTTGATATTAATTGATGGGCATCTCCATAGCCCGTTGGTTAGCTGCGTTGATGTGAGACTATCTTACTTTTTTGTCTTCTCTATATTTACCCCTATCATCATACTCTATTCCACCTATAGTGCTATATCCATGGCTTGCGCTCATGTATTGCGTGAGGGTTGAAAAAGTTGAAGCGCGTTAAAAAGTATGAACCAATTGCTCGGCTTGCCATCGGGGTTGTGCATGATAAATACTTTTTGATAAGAAGACAAAGCATGACAAGACTATATGATTTTGTAGGGATAGCTTTCTTCAACGTTGATATTTTGAAAGACATGATTGTTTGTTGGGATGCCTGAGTGTTGATGTCTTTATGTCAAATTATAGACTATAGCTTTGAATCACTTATGTATTAATATTCATTCCATGATTAGATATATGATCAAGTTTATGCTAGGTAGCATTCCACATCAAAAATTATCTTTCTTATCATTTACCTACTCGAGGACGGACGGGAACTAAGCTTGGGGATGCTGATACGACTCTGTCGTATCTATAATTTTTGATTGTTTCATGCCAATATTATACAACTGTCACATATTTTTGGAAACTTCTTATATGATTTATTGGACTAATCTATTGATCCAGTGCCCAGTCCCAGTTCCTATTTGTTGCATGTTTTTGTTTAATAGAAAATCCATATCAAATGAAGTCCAAATGTGATAAAAATTGACGGAGAATTATTTTGGAACATTTATGATTTTTGGGAGGTGGAATCAACACAAACGGGGGCCCACAGTGACCACAACTCCAGGGCGCACCGGGCAGCCCCTGGCATGCCCAGGTATCTTGTGCCCTCCTCGAACGTTGGTTCGGGCCCTTCTTCTGGCACAAGAAAGATAATTTATGGAAAAAAATGTGTAAAAATTTCAGCGCAATCGGAGTTAGGTATCTCCGAGAATTTAAGAAATCGTGAAGGGCCAGATGTGGGGAACGCAAAACAGAAGAGAACATAGAGGGGGATCCAATGTTGAAGGGGCTCCCACCCCTCTGCCGCCATGGAGGCCATGGACCAGAGAGTGAATTCTCCTCCCATCTAGAACTCGCAATGGAAATGATTCCGTCTTTGTTGTTGTGGACCGATTCTCAAAAATGGCACATTTCATAACATGCTACAACATAGACGATGCTTCACATGTTGCTAATCTTTTTTTGTAGGGAAATCTTGAGGTTGCATGGAGAACCAAGGACCATTGTGTCGGACCGGGACATCAAGTTCTTAAGCTACTTTTGGAAGACCATTTGCGCCAAGCTTCTTTTATCCATGTCCTATCGTCCCCAAACCGATAGCCAAATGGAAGTCACCAACCGGACGCTCTCTACTCTCCTCCACGTGTTGATAAAGAAGAACATCAAGGAGTGGGAGGAGTGCTTTCCCATCGCCGAGTACGCCTGCAATCGAGCTCAACACATGAAAGTGTGTTATATTGACTAGAGGGGGGTGAATAGGCGATTTTTACAAATTCGTCACTAAGGAATTTCTATGTGAGGAAATTCCTAAGTCACAAACAACTAGCAGCGGAATAAGTACACAGATGCAAGCGTAACAGAGTAGTAGCACAGTCATCATGACGAAATGAAAACAAGCACTAAGTACAAGAAGCGTATAAACAGGATAAGTAGGCTAAAGACAAAGTGACTTAAGAATTAGGACTAAGGAAATTAACAAAGTCTTCAGTCAAAGTCTTCAAACAGTAACGATCAAGTTCATCAACACATGAATGAGGACATGGAAGGGTTGAGGAAATAGAACTAGTAGCTTGGTGAACACGATGATTTGGTAGACCAGTTCCAACTGCTACGACAGCCGTACGTCTGGTTGGAGCGGCTAGGTATTTAAACCTAAGGACACACAGTCTCGGACACATAGTCCTCACCATGTTTCTCCTTGAGCAAAGGTCACACAGATGTCGCCCAATCACTCGTGGTAAGTCTTCAGGTGACTTCCAAACCTTGATAGACTCAGTCACTCGGCGATCCACAATTTCCTCTTAGATGCTCCAGACCATGACGCCTAACCGTCTGGAGGATGCACAGTACTCAAAGGTAACAAGCGTCGGGTCCATACAGGAACAATCTCTTTAGTGATGCTCAATCACTTTGGTTTGTAGGTGTTTTGGTTTCAGTTTTTCCTCACTTGATGATTTTTGCTCAAAGTCCTCGGAGGATGGGGTGCTCTCAATGACAAGTGTTAGGTTCTCTCGGAGCAGCCAACCAACTAGTGGTTGTAGGGGGCGGCTATTTATAGCCTAGGGAGCAGCCCGACATGATAAGACATAAATGCCCTTCAATGATATGACCGTTAGGTGGGTAGATATTTTGGGACAGCTGGCATAGCACATCAACGGTCAGATATTTGAGTATCAAATTCCTTAGGGCTATCATGTTCCTTACTTGTAGGAAATTCACACTGGGAATTCCTAACTTCTTAGTCAGAACAAATTCCTCAGAGACCAGAAGAACTCTGTCTTTGTCATTGAAGAAATTGATTGAACTGTATGAGATTTCCAATGGCTTCACTCAAAAGGAGTGGGTAGGTGTAGGATTTTGAGATGAGCATCACTTGGAAACTTTTCCTTAGTTTTACCTCGACGCCCTTTAACAGTATGGTGTTTCCTATGAATCGAGAAAGAGATAATGAAACTACGAAAACAAAAGTCTTCACGCTTCATAATCCTTCAAGGTCACACCAATTTCTTCACTTTCAAGGTCTTCAAGAAAACCAAAGTCTTTAGCTGAGGACATTCATTTTTAGGGGTCGACTTTCATCGTAAATATCAAACTCCGCATAGACTTATAGACCTGTGTACACCCACAAACGCATTAGTGCCTTAACCTATAAGTCTTCAATACACCAAAATTACTAAGGGGCACTAGATGCACTTACAATCTCCCCCTTTTTGGTGATTGGTGACAATATAGGTTAAGTTTTCAACGGGGATAAACATATGAGGTGTAAATACTGATATTGAGGAATGTGATTGCAAGATATAGAAGAACTCCCCCTAAAGATGTGCATATGTGAGTAATTTGCTTTGAATAGAAAATGCACATTGTAGAGTAGAATCATGGAGATCTCCCCCTATATCGTGTAATTCATACACGCATTTAACATACGATATGAAGAATTTGAAATGCATGATGAAATATGGTGTCTGATGAAATTCAACATGCATGCATTAAGGTTCTGAGGAAATAGCATGCAGAAAGCAGAGCAGAAGTATCAGATCACCATAGGACTTAAGTTTACAACTCGATCGACAAACACTTTAGAAGAGCGAGAGTTGTACACTTTAGAAGAGCGAGAGTTGTACACTTTAGAAGAGCGAGAGTTATAACTTAACAGAAAAAACGCCCGTATATAGACCCGCTTGAAGACTAACTCAAATTTCTTCCCCTTTGTATGGAATGACCAAAAGGGATGAAAAATGAGGACTAACGCCCCTGAAGAATATCATCATGATGTCGATGGAGGAGCGTCATCATTGTTGGGGTCGTCCATTGTTGTAGGGCCTGCCGTGGTGTCGTTCAAATCTTCGGCTTCATCCGTCTCGCGCGATGAGGAATATGAGCTGGCAACGAGCTGAGGAACTTTGACATTCTTGAATTTCTTCGAAGGTGGCTGCGCCCAGTCAAAGTCATGTTGAAATTCCATCTCCTTGAGCTCTTCAGCACTGTAAAGGTTTGAAAGAATAGCCCAAGTGCGGTCATAGACTTCATGCAAGTAATAGTGGTTCTTCTTCACTGTATTTTGAGTGACTGTCATGTTCTGAAGAATAACACCAAATTGATGCTTGACCCACTTAAGATTTCTATCAACTTTCTGATGTAGGCTGAGGAGAAGCTCACGGCCAGTCATCACACGCGGAGAAGTGGCTGAGGATATTACTTTGAAGCATTTGCGGCAATATCATGCATTGCAGAATCGTCATTGGTGGGATATGATGCAGCTTTGTGAAACTGTCCATCCAATGGACGAGTGCCTTCATCAATGACAGCAGCCTTGCCCTTCTCATCAGCTGAGGAAATAGTCTGTTTGAGGACTTCAATTGGTGTTAAGTAGTTGAGATGATTTTGACAATCAGCCTTGTAATGAATTGAAGACCTTGATATGATGAATCTCATAATCTAGTGAGAGTAAGGCTTCAACTCAAAAGATGACAGAGCTACATTGGCCAAAGTCCTCATGAAGAAATCATGGTAGTTGATAGGAATGTCGTGTATGATATTGAATAGTAGATTCTTCATTATGCCAACAACTTCTTCATCATCAGAGTTGTGGGCCCTGATTGGACTAAGGCTTTTGGTAAATATGTGATATATAGTCCTTGGCACATAAAGAAATTCCTTGATGAGGAATGTGGTCATTGGAGCTTGGCCAGGCTTCAAAGGCTTCATTAGGACTTGCATCAGATGAGTTGAAAGTTCTGTTTCATCATAGATGCGCCTTGCACCTTCAGTGGGAGAACTGACTAGAGCCAGGGCTGATGCTGAAGAAAGGGGCACCTTCCTGCCCGCTAAGGTGGAGAGTCGAGCACCCCAAGCCCCCTGGCCGTCTTGGACATCGGCCGCTTCTTCGGGGAAGATGTCGGACCGGGGGCCCGGCGTCTCCCTGGAGCAGTGGTGATGGAGAGAAAACAAGCGAAGACGGAGAAGGCAGGTGGTGGGGCATCATGTCAGAGTACGATGGCACCGACGCCTTCATCTCCTTCTGGCGACCTGCCGCCTCGTCTTTCTGCTCTTCCCATCCCTCCCGCACCATCATCACCGGTCTCTTCGGGTGATAGCCGGGGAGCGATGTTCCCTTGGTGTCTTCATCCCCATCCAGCAGTCTTCCAGCTGAGCATTGGTGGTTGATCCCACCGGCGCTCGAGCTGGGACTTCTTGATGGTCCTGGAGGTGGTGACCAGGGCACCGCCGAGCTGCTCCCCGTGCCCCTCCTTTGCAGCCTCGCCACTCCTGATCTTGTCATGCTACGCCTGGTAGGCCATCACGGGATTGGAGTGGGTTCCTGCTTGGGGTGCTCCTTTAGCCCTCTCCTCTTCCCACCACAATACCTGGCGGAGGGAAAACGAAAAGAGGAGATTACGGGGCACTTATCTTTTCTCAATCTTAAACCTATAGGCATTTGCCAAATTTTAGTTCAAATTATGTAATCTCTTGAATCCACGTTTCTGTCCTGTATGGTCAGTACTTGTTCGATCAACATATTAATGAAAAATATAAACCTTGTCGTGGACTCATGCAATTAATATGTCCATGCAGAGGTGGAACGCCTCTATACTTTTAAGTAAACAAGTTTCCCCCGGCAGGCTACCCTGCCGGTACCCTCAGTTTTGTTGCCGTGGAGTTAGGCCTACCGGTCACAAATCGTGAAGAGGGACCAGCCCCTGCTGATCTTTTTTCACCCAAGACATCTGCAACCATCCTGACTGAAGCAACGTTCGAGTCAAGGAATGGGAGCACCTAAGTTTCAAAAAGCGACGAAGTTTTCTTATCGACAAGTCCTCGCTTACAGAACATGTATGGATAAGATAAAGAACTTATCTGTTTGGCTTGTTGGAGATCGTTGTGTAGGCTTATCTTTCCATCTCCTCTTGGGGACCAAGTCCTTGGCAGGAGCCTGCAGTTTATGCAGATGAAAATGATGCCAGATGCGATCTTATCTACATGAACATGCGGTGCCCATGAAATGCTTATGCATGCATGCAACTTGTCGGGGGCCCCCAACACTTCATTTATTTATCTGTTGCTCAGGGTCTGCGCCTGGCTTTGTACACGGGGTTACATGCAACTAAGGCAAGGCCTGTACAAAAGGGTGGCTGCTGGGCAGGGCCCGACGGCCGCGCCTTACGGGTAGAACTTGCGGAGATGCTCAATATTCCATGAGTTTTGCAATTGAATGCCATCTCCGGTCTCTAGACGGACTGCGCCAGGTCTGGTGACTCATACTGCCCGATAAGGGACTTCCCACTTCAGCGTCAACTTGTTTGCACCCTTGGCGGACTAAACGTGGCTAAGGACAAGGTCACCTTCCTCAAAACACCGGGCATGAACCTTGTGGCTATGATAGCGACGCTGGGCTTGCTGATAGCGTGCAGCACATGTAGCAGCCCGGAGACAGTTCTCCTCGAGAAGCACAGCGTCGTCACACTGGTGCTGATCCTGCGCTACTTCATCATACGCAAGCACTCGAGGTGACCCGTAAATGAGTTCCGTGGGGATAACTGCTTCTGGCCCATAGACTAGGGAGAAGGGAGTATATCTGGTAGCTTGATTTTTGTCATTCTGAGGGACCAAAGAACCACCGGCAGCTCGTCGATCCATCACCTATCGCACTTCTGCAGGTTATCAAATGTTCTTGTCTTGAGTCCATGCAACACTTCAGCGTTCGCCCTCTCAGCTTGTCCATTGCTTCTGGGATGTGCATTAGAAGCAAATGAGATCTTGCTTCCAAGGGCATGAACATACTGCATGAAGGGGCGGCTCGTGAACTGGGCGCTGTTGTCGATGATGATCTGGCCAGGGACCCCGAAGCGGCACACCAATCCTTTCAAGAACTTAATAGCCGACTAACCAGTCACCTTTCTCACGGCTTCTACTTCCAGCCACTTTGTAAACTTGTCGACTACAACAAACAAGAATTCAAAGCCCCCGGCAGCTCGGGGGGAAGGGCCGAGTATATTGAGCCCCAAGACCAAAAACAGACATGACAAAGGGATTGCCTGAAGAGCTTGAGCAGGCATATGGATGTTCTTGGAATGGAACTGGCAGGCTTCACATTTGGTGACTAGCTCGACCGCATCTTGGAGGGCTATGGGCCAATAGAATCCTTGCCGGAATGCTTTCCCAACCAACACCCTTGATCCAATGTGGGAGCCGCACATACCTTTGTGTATTTATGCCAGCAGTTCCTTTCCTTCTTCCCGGAAAATGCACTTCAATTTCACACCGTTGGGCCTCCTTTTGTATAGTGTGTCATCGACAAACTGATACATATTGGCCCTCCGGGCTACTCTTTCAGCTTCTTGCTCTTCGGGAAGTTCTCCGGTTTGTTGGAAGTGGACTGTGTGCCTTGCCCAAGTTGCAGCCTGGTGCTCGCCAACGAGGACTAGCGACACCTCCTCATTCGCTGGAGCGCGTTCATCGACCGCAGGGACCAATGGCCCGACAGGAGGGTGCAACCCGGCAATCGAAGGGGAGTTGTTTCCGACAGGGTCCCTGCCAGGAGCCTCGGGAGGCTCTACCGGGAGAGGCTTACCAGAGTCCAATTTCCTCCTTTTTCGGGCCATTTTTGTCGGGGATACGAAGGGCTGAGTAAGATGGAGAACAAAAGTTCCTGGTTCCATAGGAAGCTTTTGCGCAGCGCACTTTAACAGATGATCAGCAATGATGTTTTCCGCATGGGGTACGTGCTATGTTTGCAATCTGTCAAAGCGCTCCTCCAGTCTTCTCACTTCCTCAATGTATGCCTCCATTAATGGAATTTGGTAATCCTTGTTGACTTGTTTCACCACAAGTTGAGAATCTCCTCGAATGATCAGCTTCTTGATTCCCAATTTGGTGGCAATCCTGAGCCCGGCAAGGAGCCCTTCATACTCTGTTGTATTGTTGGTCGCCTCCTCCCGGGGAAAATGCATCTGGACGACGCACTTCAGGTGCTCTCTCATGGGAACAATGAGAAGCACGCCAGCCCTTGCACCTTGTAGGGAGAAGGCACCATCGAAATACACGATCCATTCTTGGGATGCTTTCTTGTCGGGAATAACTATTTCCAGCACTTCTTAATCAGGCGTTGGCGTCCATTCTGCAATAAACTCTACCAATGCCCTACTCTGAATTCTTTATGTGCTTTCAAATTTCAGGCCAAAGCTGGATAACTATTCATCCGGTAGGCTCACGGTTTCGGAGTATCCTTTGCAAATGAAAGCGGGTGAAAACAGTGATCTCATGGGCTTGGAAGTAGTGGCGCGGTTTCCTTAAGGCCATGACAAGGCCAAAAATCAAATTTTGCACACCAGAGTACCTGGATCTAGCCCCCTGCAATAGAAAGCTGACTAAATACACTAGGCGATGCACCACTTTCTTTCTTGCCACGTCCTTAGGGTTGTCTCTGCTATCGCGCTCTACTTTATCCTGATCCATATCTGGCCTTGTCAGGCTGTTCTCACTCTCCTCCCTGGAAGGGACACTAGCTGAGGCCGCTGCTTCCTCCACTTCCTGCTACGCCACTAGTGCTGCACTAACCACTTGATTACTTGCCGCCAGGTATAGTAGCAACGTCTCTTGTGGTTTGGGAGCAACCAAAGTGGGCAGAGAGGACAAGTAGGTCTTCAAATCTTATAGTGTTGTATCTGCTTCCGGAGTGCACTTCATGGGTCCTGCCTTCTTCAAGATCTTGAAGAACGGCAAGGCGTGCTCGGTAGACATGGAGATGAATCCGCTAAGCGTAGCAACACACCATGTCAAACGCCTCACGTCCTTAACTGTCTTAGGTGCTTGAATATGCTCGATAGCCTTGATCTTATCGGGGTTGGCCTCTATCCCGCGATGGGACACGAAGAAACCAAGTAGCTTGCCAGAGGGAATGCCAAACACGCACTTCTTCGGGTTCAGCTTCAAGTTGATCTTGCGCAGGTTAGCGAACGTCTCTTCTAAATCCACGATGAGGGTTGATCTGTCCTAGGTCTTGACCACAATATCACCCATATAAGCTTTCCTATGCAACTGTGATTCAAAACCAATCTGGACTGCTCTTGAAAAAGTGGACCCGACACTCTTGCACCCGAAAGGCATGAGCACGAAGCAGTATGTGCCACATGGGGTGATGGATGAGGTCTTCTCTTCGTCTTCCTTGGACAAAAAAATCTAATGATATCCAGAGTACGCATCCACAAAGGAGAGCAAATCACATCCTGAAGTGGAATCCACAATCTGGTCGATGCGCGGCAAGGGAAATGGGTCCTTCGGGCAGGCCTTGTTAAGATCCGTGAAATCTATGCAAAGCCTCCATTTTCCGTTAGCCTTGCGTACGACCACTGAGTTTGCTAACCATGTTGGATGTAGTACTCTGACCAAACCAGCTGCCTCAAGTGTCTTGATTTCCTCTACAATGAATTGCTACCGCTCCAAGGCTTTCTTTCATACCTTCTGCTTGACAGGTCGGGCATGTGGGCAGACAGTAAGGTGGTGCTCGATTACCTCCCTGGGAACATCGGGGATATCAGATTGTTGCCAAGCAAACACATCGATATTCGCCCGCCGGAAGGCAACAAGTGTGCTTTCCTATTTGTCATGAAGGGTGGCATTGATAGTAAAGGTACCATCAGCGCCAGCAAGCCCTGTCGGGACCTTTTTCACATGAGGTGCAACGGCCTTGGATTTCTTGCTGTTGGAACTCTCCGGCGAGTCATCAACAGGCGCAGCGTACTCCAAAGAGGTACACTTCCTAGATTCCTTGCTGGTGTACCTACTAGCCTTCTTCTTTCCTCTACTTTCCTTGGTGGGAATTGCGGCTTCTGCCGCAACTGTGTCCCGGTACATCTTATCTATGCAAATGATTGCGTCCTTCTCGTCTAATGGAACGGAAATGACACCTACCGGCCCAGACATCTTCAAGGTGTTGTAGGCATAGTGGGATGCTGCCATGAATTTTGTCAGAGCTGGGCGTCGAAGGATCCCGTTGTTCGGCAGCGGGAGGTCAACCAGATCAAACACTACATTCTCAGTCCGGTAGGTCAACTCTCCTCCGAATGTCACTAGCAACATGATCTTTCCCTTAGGATGACTCCTACCGGGGTTGATTCATTGAAACATGCCCGTGACTTTGAGTTCTTCCTTTGCTATCTGAAGTTTGCTGATGGCCTTTGGGGAAATCAGATTCAACCCAGCCCCACCATCAACCAACATCTTTGTGACTTTGAGGTTGCCTATCGTTGGTGAAACCAACAACGGCAAGCACCCTACCGCAGTGGTGCGGTCATGATGGTCCTCTTCATCAAAGATGATGGGCGTGCGTTACCACTTGAGCGGCTTTCGAGATTCTATCGCTGGCTCCATGGCATTGACCTCATGCGCCCACCATTTAAGTTGGTGGTGAGAGGAGTGCACCATCAATGCACAGGGCATCGGTTGCCTTCTGGAATTCCTGTTCACTGGTTTCCTCTTCATCCCCTCCATCACTTTCATCATTGCAATCCTCCTTCTCTCGGCCCCTGGCGGGTTTTCCTTGGTTCCTAAGAGCCTTGCAAGTGCGATTTTCTTCACTGCCTCGGCCCTTCCCGCCAGCGCCATTCTTGCCTTTTTCCTTATCACGCTTCTCATATCCAGCCCTCTGCTTCTTGATGATCTTCTCAACCTGATGAATCTTGCAATACGACCCATCACCTTTCCCAGCCTTCTCGGCTACCGCAGCCTCCCGACAGTCAGTGCGCGCGACAACGTCCTTGCTGGGGGCTTCGGCCTTGGCCTTCTTGCCGGTACTAGGCGTGCCTGATCCCTCAACGGTCAGCACAGCCTTATCCTTGCGCTTCTTGTTGTGCTTCTTGTTCTTCTTCTTCTAACAGGTGGCCTCGTCGTTATGTTCTGAGTCAATGTTGACACCATATTCTTCTTCAGGGAGTTTCCTCCCCTCCTCCACTCAAGAACACTTGTCCGCCAAGGTGTAAAGTTCCTTCATAGTCTTGGGAAACCAGACATTCATCTTGGAACGTATCCGACGGTTGCGTACGTTGTACTGGAATGCAGCTATCACAACTGTCGGGTGAATATCTGGAATATTCCTGTGGACTCGGCTAAACCGGTGCATGTACTTCCGTGGAGTCTCTCCTTCCTTCTGTGGGAGAAGCTGCAAATCGCTGGGCCGTCCTGGTTTTTGGTGGCCGCCCGTGAAGGTGCCAACGAACTCATGGCACAGGTCAGCACAGGTCAAGATGGAGTTCTCTGGCAGATGCATCAGTCAAGACCTCATGTTTGGCTTGAGCGCCAAAGGGAAGTAGTTCGCAAAGGTTGTATCCTCATCTGAAGAATCTGACTGCAGTTCTGATGATCCTCAAGACATTGGCAAAGAGCTAGCAATGCTTGTGAGAAAGTTCCAAAAGTTCTCCAAGAAGAATCGCTTCAGAAAGTCTTCAAGATCCAACTCCAAGAATGTTGAGACTTCCACTCGTGACTACAAAAAGAGAAAATGCCACAAATGCAAGAAGCCAGGCCACTACATATCTAAATGTCCTCAATGGGATAAGGAAGCAAAGAAAAAGAAGAAGAGCAAGGAATATGACTCTGACGACAAGAAGAAGAAAAAAATCCTCAAAGTCTTCTTCGAAGTCTTCATCTTACAAGAAGAGATCATCTAGCAAGGCACGTGCTTTCATTGGGAAGGAAATGTGATGTGGAGCATCCTTCCGTCATCCCCATGGACTCTACACCATCACATCCACCACTACGTGGACCCATGACAAGAGCTAGAGCAAGTGCAATGGAAACCGAGGTGAACTCCTTCCTAGTTGACATGCATATGCATACAAGTGGAAATTGGTTGCTACCTCACCAAAATACTCTATGCCTCATTAGGTACGAGGAGGAACCATTCCAAGCAGCTGAGGAGCACCACCAAGTCCAAGGAGAAGCAACCCAAGTCACAAAGGATGAAGAACGAGCCGAACAACAGCCGGACAGGAAGTCCCAGGCGACCCCATGTGCACGGGCCCCCGAGACCCAGTGCCCACAGACTACACAAGGAGCTACGACTGTAGCACCACGTACGCATGGGCGTGTACCATGCGCACGCGCCCAACTTACCCCGTGTGCACGGGCCCTACAGGATGGCCGGTTGATGCGGGCTATTGGGCCTCCACTTCGCATCCACTTCACCTCCTACCTATCCCAGCCCATATAATTCATACCTAGGGATATGTTTAGGTTTAGCAGAGACATAGATGAGAATTTCAGAGCTTTGCTCCTTCTACCACCTCCATTGGAGATCAAGGCCTCTTTGGAGAGGATCCACTTGTGGATATCAAGACCTCCATCTTGGAAAAGACTACCATCATCAGGGCCTCATCTCCTAGGAGTGGGAAGAACTCTACCATTGTATCTTTCCTTTGATTACATTTGTGAACTTGTGTATCTTGTGTTGCTATTCTAGTGGATGTGTAACTGGGTATTGTTGGAGTGAATTCCTCTTTGTGTTTCTTGGTGTTCATCCCTTTCCCCTCCAAGTGAGAAAAGATACATCTTAGGGTTTCACCGTACAACATCTTGGTATCATGAGCAAGGTTGATTCACATCTTAGAGTCCCTACCCTCCACTTTCTAGCTTGATTTTGTTGTTTTTCGTCCTATTTCAAAAATCCCCACAAAAAATAGCCCCAAAATTTTTCTTGCAATTTGTTGGATCTTGTGAGATTTGGTTGATTTGATCCACGAATTTGGTCTTTAGCAAGTGGATCTACACCCGTACCATCTTGCCCACCTTTCCACCCATCGAATTTTGCCTCAAAGTTGAAAATCACCATGGATCCGAAGCTTTTCATACGCTTCCAGAGGACCCCGTGCACATGGGGCATCAGGACCCCGTGCACATGGGACCCCATGCACACGGGACTCACTTACCCCGTGCGCACGGACCATCGAGAGCCCTTTGGCCATTTTTCGTTTTGCACCATTTTGATACCCCACCACCACTTGTGTTCTTCCACAATATTTCTCGGGTTTGTTTGAGTTTTGGGTTGCGGTTTCTCTCGTGTCGTAAGGTGTTTTGGCTACTTAGGCACGATTCGATGTCATCATCACCGCCACTCGATCATCGACTCGGCCTCCACATCAGCTTCGACCACTCCATCTTCATACCAACCATAAGCAAGGACCGTAACCTCGATGACACCATTGTCTTACCCTTGCCATTACCTTGATAGCCTCGATCCTCTTTTGCGTAGCTCACCCGTCGAGACTAGCTTGTTGAGTATTGCCGGGCCACACCTTTGGTGCACCATTAGTGTTACGTCTCTCCCGTGCATATACTATTTGTTACCTCGCATTGTGGCTCACATATCAAGCATTATGGCATAGTCAAAAAAAGAAGAAAATCTTTTAAGCAAAAGAGAAGAGAAGCAAGAGCTTGCAAGCAAGTAGCATTGCTCCACTTTGCCTAGTTCATCATCTTGGTTCATACATACATAAGCATACTTGGGATGGTGAGATGACCCGTTTCTCTATTAGGTTGGTGCACTAGCGTATCTAGCCCATTAGAGCAATCGAGCTAGCATCTCTCTAGTATTTGTACAACAAGAGCTTTTTCCATGGTTCCACTTCTGAAAGCTCACTCCTTGGTTGTGCGGATCCCATTTATCTTTCATGTGTGTGTTCCTAGTGATATCCTTGGGTTTGATCTATTTGTCTTACTTGCCATTTGTGAATCTTTTCAACCTTTTCAACATATTGACTAACATTTGCTTGAATTATTTGTGCCACTTCCTAACCAAGCTCTTCCATAAGCCGTTCACTTGTAGGTGTGAGGAACAATACACGGTACCAATTCTACTATTATAGCATCATGTGGGATCGTACTTGTTACATCCACAATCTTTGGAAAAGGTAACTTTGGTTTTGTTCTCTCATTTTCCTACTCGCCACCACTTCCACATGATGGATAGGCCTTCTTCTTCGGCGAACCCTCTCTTCGAGGAGCAAGATGGAGAATGCGACTACGTCACAAAGAATCACTTCATCACGCAACGAGCTCTACATTAAGAGAGTGAAGCTTTGGGTGATCGCATCGAGCAACTCGCCACCAACCTATGACAATCAGGAGAATGACAATGGGACTATTTGGATGCCAAGCTATCCAAACAAATGGATGAATTTCGCAACATGCTAGTGAGCCGCACGTCTTCCTTCTCTTCACGGCGCCACTCGAGTCGCCACTCGTCGTCGTATTCTTCTACCGACGCAGGTCCTCCTTGACGCAACGACACTCAAGATCGCCAAGCGCAAGAAAATCCATTCCATGGCAATGGCCTCCAAGACCGAGTTCGAGCGCGTGAGCAAGCACAACGCCAAGAGCAAGAAGACATGGATCAAGAGCAACCGTCGCCACATCGTCCACGTCTAGAATCTCAAGACAGCGATGCAATCCGGCAAGAGCACCAAAGTCGTGAAGCTCAAGCTCAAGCGGCTCAAGACGCACTCCGAGATTCCAATCGAGCAGTTGCCCAACGCAGTCATCAAGTACGTGAGCAAGAAGAAGCCCTTTGTCAAGCACGACAAGAAAAAGCCACTCAACATGAAGAATAACAAGAAAGGTGAAACCGTGAACATATGCCCCGACCTCCTCCTCGACAACCGGATCGAGTGATCCAAGACCCCCCATCCACGCCATGAGCAACACCAAGCAGATCGAGTGCTTGAAGATCCTCCTCCTTGACAAGAGCGACATCAACATCGTCACTATGATGAAGAACTCCGCTAAGGAAAGTTCAAGTTCACCATGGCCAAGTTCTCCGGAAGCAATGACCCTGAGGAGTACCTCTCATGGGCATTGAAAGTCGACAAGATATTCCGTCGTCGCAACTACGACGAGGAAAAGAAGATCGCCATGGCATCCCTCGAGTTCCAAGACTACGTGCTCATTTGGTGGGAACAAGTGATCGAGCGACGTCGCGAGAAGGACGAGCCACCCATCACGACTTGGACACAAATGAAGGACGTCATGCAAGCTCGCTTCGTGCCTACATACTACACACGATATCTATTCAAGAAGTTGCAGCTCCTCAAGCAAGGCATGAAGACGGTGGAAGAATACTATCAAGAAATGGAGATTGCCATGATGCGAGCCAATGTCAAAGAAGATTATGAGCAAACAATGGCACGCTTCTTGAATGGCCTCAACCACCCAATACGAAAGATTGCCGATTTCCAACCCTACTCCAAACTTCTCGGGCTAGTTCATCAAGCGACCAAGGCGGAACGACAAGTACAAGAAGACTTCAAATATGGCAAGTGATAAAGGCGAGGGTCCTGATCTTTCGATGAGATGATAACTATTGATTTGGTAGAGACGACTTTGACGATCCGACTACAAACGTGTAACGACGTTACGCCTTAGCAATCGCTAAACCAACTCCGAGAGGTTATTGACCACGCCGGAGCACGATCAACATGACCACGAAGGTCTATTCCTGCAAGCAATCAAAGAACAAGCAAGAATATGATTAAGCAATCTGAATATTGCGAATATGGATGAAGTATTGATAAAAGTGGGGTTTCATAAGCGGTCTTGGTCTGGTCTAGATTACATGGGCCTGGCCAAAATAAGGTGGCGCAACACCAATAATAAGCTATGGACGAAATTTATGAAAGGCCATCTTGTATATTTTGTCCATCTTCTTATATGTCATCATGGTGGCTTCAAAGTCCGGAAATCTCCACTTGAACCTATGTTCTTGTTCTCTTGGCACACACCTTCATCCACGTGCTTGACGATGCTCCAATGTTCATCCTTCTTGTCCGTGCTAGGCCCTTCAATTGCAAGCAACACAAATGTATCTAAGTTAGGCAGCATCATATTCTCATGAACACTAGAAACATTACCAAGAAACGAAAGTACCTGATAATTTAATTGGTGTATGCGAGCTCTAGAAATTGTTCCAAGTGGAAAAACAGCAGGGGATATGGGTGTAACCGCGGTAGTCATGTCCTCATCATCCTCCCCTTCTTGAAATCAAAGTCGTCCTCGGCGTTGCTTAGTCTGAAATGTGGCTAACAAAAGAGACAAGGTGTACACATTGTATATGTATATTCATCCATTTTTACTGATCTCAGTTGGGGCACATGTCACATGGTTATACAAGAGCACCCTTCAAAAATCATGAAATATAAAGCCAATATATATCACAAGAATTCAAAGGCATGAAAATATTGCAACTCAGTTTGCACATATAAGTGAAGCTCTTATTCATATCAAAAGATTGAAAATGCTTATCATTAATCCATCCCAACATTGATGAACCATCACCAAGACTAGAGGTCATATCAAAATGATTGAACATTGGCACAATTATTTTCAAACGTATTTGATCCAAATTTGAGTTATTTCCTGATTCACATGGTTCTTTCGCATCAATACTTAATTCAATGGGTTCACTCAAAATTGTTTGATCACATGGCAAAGTCGAATCATCAACAGAGTCCTCTCAAATAGTTGGTGTGATCAAAGTACTAGGTAGCTCATCGCATGGTGCATTTAAATTAACAAGCATTCATCATACTCATGTGGAGGTGGAAGATTAATACCTTTGTCATTACCTATTATGGTTAACTTAGATGATGTAGGCACTCTAGGTGGCGACAGATCACGTGGTGGAGGTGATGTAGTGCTCACAACAATGGATGTTGTTGTCATAGTAGGCGCAGTGGTGGAAGGAACAACCGTCGCAACTCTTGGGATTTGCACCTTCCGCTTGTTTGTCTTCTGGGCAACACGTCTTGTTATCTCCTGTTCAGCTTTGCAAGCAAGATGAAACAAACGGTCCATAGGATAACACTGTTCATGAATTAGTATCTCCTGAATGTCACGATTTAATCGTCCCCAAAATCTATCCATAAAATCATCTCCAATTTCTTCTAAAGAGGAATGCAACAAGGTAGTTTGTAAATCATCATAATATTTCATTATAGTGTCACTACCTTGTTTTAAAGGTTGCAACTTTTTAATCATGTCACGAGTATAATAAGCGGGGACGAATGTATGTCGCATGGCAAGTTTCAAATCATCCCAAGTAATAGGTATATAATCAGGGTGTAACCGACAATATTCACTCTACCAAACTAAAGCATAACCAGTGAAAGAACCAACCGCAACATTAACTTTTTTTACGTTCATTCAAAAATTATGGGAAGCAAATATATTATTTATGTCGAACTCCCATTCAATATATAAAGTAGGTCTAAAACGACCATTAAATGATGGTATAGAAACATTAACCTGAGCATGTGCATTTGGATGTTTATGCACCTCTCGTGATCGTTGTGGAATTTGCATAGGTGGTGGCACGTCTCCTGTGATCGACAAAGCCCATGAACTGACTCTAGATCATGTCATGATTAGTAGAAACAAGAAACATAATCCAAAAATAATGTTCCTATAACTACTAGGATGTGGTGGTAAAACACTAACAGTAAAGCAAATATCAATGTCTTACAAGTTCTTACCATGCAGCAGGCGGTGATCGGCAACCAGTGGTGTAAAGTAACTCCAAAAGTTGGGTAAAGCGATTGCCAGCTAAATGTATGGATACATGGTGCAGAAATATGTGAAGCTGGGTTGGCTTTATATATGTGCAAAAAAATGCCAAAACCACATTAATTAATGCAAGCTGAAAATCCATTCAAAGTGGTCGAGTGCTGGTTCTAGACTAGACCGTACTAGAGACGCGAGTCTAAGACACAAATACATTTCATGTGGAATCAACAAGAATCAACAAGTTGTCCTCTTGAGCAATGACCAACAGACAGATAAAATGTAACACTCGCTGAACAAATCAACTAACACTCCAATTGTCTTTCTTCCGTCAAATCTAATATGTCCAATACCAAAATACAGTGCGAATACAGTGCGTGTGAATGTTCTATTTGAGAAAGAATCTCAGCTCTCCAAACAAACTAGGACTAGGACTAGTCAGGTGTCTTTTTTCCCTTATCCAAGTCAACTCTGCAACTTTTTATTTCTTTCCAAACACTTTATCCTTTTTTACTCTCTCTCAAGATTCCAACGTAGCAAAAATAGGGGAAAAAATCAAACAAGATCTCAACTTCGCCCCAAAAAAATGAGGGCCACGTGATTCTTTTAGAAAAATTGTATCCAAACCAAGGAGTACTACTTCGTGGGAACCAAATCTTTTTTTATCTCCACGTCCCAAACGAATTAGTAGTCTCAAAGGAAACAGATCTGGAAACAATTCATCCTTTTTTCTTTTTTTTCCTTGCTGCGATCTCCACTCTCCCGTAATGCAATCTGCTCTTTTTTATTAAACAACAAACATGCCACACAAGGACACCAAATCAGCCACAAACCAAACCGACTGGTACTTTCCTTTTTCTTTACTTCTTTCGGTATTTCCTTTGGCAATGTCCAAAAATAATTTCTCACAATAAATGCCGATTCCAAAACATGTGCCACCACATTACTAACCAAAAAAATAGCATTGGAGGCCGATCCAATCTTTACTTTCCAAATTTTGTTTTTTTGGCCGGTCAGAATCGCCTTTTTTCAATCTCTTTGATTTCCTTTCCAAGGTTAAACAGCCAATGTGGATCGCTTCCTAAACTCCAACCGAATCTGGTTTTTTTTCCTTTTTTCACGGATCGCAGCCTTTCCAAAGTATCAACAGATTGGTCGTACAGTTTTTTTCTTGTTGGCAACGTCCTAAAAAGTCAACCGATCTGCTATAATTTCTCTTTTTTTACCGGTCCAAACCTTCCAAAGATAGGCGATTTTTCGATACCCAGAAGATCGTGCCAATTGAAGGACTTATATCTTTCCAAACGTGGACCTTTTCTTTCTTTCCAACCTTGAGCTCGCCAACTACTCCCTCTATGTTTTAGGCCGCACCAAAACTTTCCATGTTTTCTGCTGATCCGAACTTACAAATCAGGAGGATTCGACCTGATCTCTTTTTTTATACCACGAAAAATGAGGGATTTATAGTAGATCAGCGCTTGCCTTTTTTGTTGCGTACAATCCTTTCTGTCCTTCTATCTATTTCTCTCTTCAAACGTTTTTCTCTCTTAAAAAAACCAACTGGGATATGTACGGGGCTACGGGCGAGAGACCAGCAGAATCACGTGACCTACTTACTTCCTTCGATCAACTCCAATGATTGCTGCTTCTTCTGTTTCCTCTATGATTGATCCAAACTTATGTAGTTTCCAAACAAACTCTATCCCGCATCCTCTCCTTTTTCTTTTTTTTCAGATTTCTTTCTCTCTCTCTCTCTCTCTCTCTCTCTCTCTCTCTCTCTCTCTCTCTCTCTGAGATGAATCAAGCAACAAGATGAGGCAAGAAGGTGATGACAACGAATGACGAAAGCGGATGGATGGTAGTGAGGATGGTGAACAAAATAAGTGGCAGCGGATGATGACAATGAAGTATATGATGGTTGATAGAGGCAAAGGTGTCCCGTCTTTCGATGAGATGGTGGCTATCGTTTTGGAGGAAGTCGACTTTGACGATCTGACTACGAACGTGCGAGGACGTCGCGCCTTAGCAATTGCTAAACCAACTCCGAGAGGTTATTGACCACGCCGGAGCACGATCAACCTGACCATGAAGGTCTATTTCCTGCAGGCAAATGAAGAACAAGTAAGAAACTAAGATTGCAATCTGGATATTGCGAATATAAGAGGAAAGCTTTATTGATCAAAGGTGGGGTTCTGTAACGCCTTTGTCTGGTCATTGAACACAAACGAAGTACGCAAAGTTGCAGCTTGCAAACTTTAATCTAAATAAAATCCAAAGTCTAAATGACGCCCTAAGGGCTGTATATATGGAGGAAGAGGGGGGGGGATTTCGTGGCCCTTGGAGGAGGGGTCCGAAACCAACCCTAACTCTTGTTTCCCCACACATACGGACTCTAAAAACAGCCTATACTTAAGTACTTCGAAAATACATGGGCCTGGCCCAATAATAAGGTGATGCAGCACCTAGAATAGCCTCTGGACGAAATTTATGAAGTGACATCTTGTATATTTCGTCCAAGGCGTCATGCACTCCTTATGGTGGCTTCAAAGTCCAGAAATCATCATTTGTAACTCCGTTCTTGATCCCCTTGCGCATGCCATCATCTCCATGCTTGGTCTTGCTCCAGTGTTCATCCCTCTTATCCATGCTAGGCCCTTCATTTTTAAGCAAAAGAAATGTATCCAGTTTGGGCAGCATCATATTCTCATGAACATTAGAATCATTACTAAGAAACGAAAGTACGTGCTAATTCAATTGGCATGCGCGAGCTCTAGTAATTGGTCCAGTATGTATAGCAGTAGAGGCTGTGGGTGTAACAATGGTATTGATGTCCTCATCATCATCCCCTTCTTGAAATGAAGTCATCCTCGACAGAAGCTCATCTTCTTCACCCAAATAAGGCTTAAAATCTGCAATGTTAAAAGTGGGACTAACCCCAAAATCTGCAGGCAGCTCAAGTTGATATGCATTATCATTTATTTTCTCTAACACCTTAAAAGGACCATCAGCACGTGGCATTAGCTTTGATTTGCGCAAATTAAGAAATCTATCCTTACGCAAATGTAACCAAACAAGATCTCCAAGTGCAAACACAACATGTTTTCTACCCTTATCTCCAGCAATTTTATATTTAGCATTCATACGCTCAATGTTTTCCTTTGTTAACTCATGCGTTTTCAAAATCAATTCAGCACATTCTTTAGCATCAAAATTAACCTTCTCCGAAGATGGAAGAGGCAACAAATCAATAGGTGCAAGAGGTAGGAAACCATACACAATTTCAAAAGGGCATATCTTAGTAGTAGAATGCAATGAACGATTATAAGCAAATTCAATATGAGGCAAGCATTCTTCTCACATTTTCTTATTATTCTTCAAAACAGCCCTAAGCATAGTAGACAATGTTCTATTGACTACTTCAGTTTGTCCATCAGTTTGGGGTGACAAGTAGTACTAAAAAGCAGTTTAGTCCCCAACTTAGCCCATAAACATCTCCAAAAGTGGCTAAGAAATTTAGTACCACGATCTGAAACAATAGTATTTGGCACACCATGCAAGCGAATAATTTCACGAAAGAACAAATCAGCAACATTAACAGCATCATCGCTTTTATGACATGGTATAAAGTGTGCCATTTTTGAAAATCTATCCACGACAACAAATATGCTATCCCTCCCCTTCTTTGTTCGAGGTAACCTAAAACAAAGTCCATGGATATATCCTCCCAAGGAACACTAGGTACAGGCAAAGGCATATATAAACCATTAGGATTGAGTCCTGACTTAGCTTTTTGACATGTAGTGCAGCGAGCAACAAAACACTCAACATCCCGTCCCATCTCTGGCCAAAAGATATGTGTAGCAAGTATATCCTCCGTCTTCTTGACGCCAAAGTGTCCCATTAATCCTCCTCCATGCGCCTCCTGCAACAACAAAAGACAAGTGGAGCCAGCTAGAATGCATAGCTTGTTAGCACGAAACACAAATCCATCGTTAAGAACGAACTTGTTGCAAGTTCTCCCTTCCTCACAATTCTGCAATACATCTTTAAATTCAGCATCATGCACATATTGATCTTTGATGGTCTCCAAACCAAATATTTTAATGTCAAGTTGTGAAAGCATAGTATAACGACGAGACAATGCATCAGCAACAACAATTTCTTTACCCTTCTCGTGTTTAATGACATAAGGGAAAGTCTCAATGAATTCAACCTATTTAGCATGTCTACGGTTCAGTTTTGCTTGACTTTTAATGTGTTTCAAAGATTCATGATCAGAATGTATAACAAATTCCTTGGGCCATATATAATGTTGCCATATTTCTAAGGTCCGAACAAGAGCATATAATTCTTTATCATAAGTAGAATAGTTCAGACTAGGCCCACTCAATCTTTTAGAAAAGTATGTAACATGTTTGCCATCTTGTAAGAACACACCTCCTAATCCAATTCCACTAGCATCACATTCAAGCTCAAAAGTCTTATTAAAATCAGGAAGTTGGAGTAAAGGAGCATGTGTCAACTTATCTTTCAATACCGTGAAGGCATCTTCATGTGCGCTACCCCAAACAAAAGGCACATCCTTCTTTGTAAGCTCGTTGAGAGGTGAAGCAATGGTGCTGAAATCTCTCATAAAACGCCTATAGAAACCAGCGAGGCCAAGGAAACTCCTCACTTGTGTGACCGTTTTGGGCTGCGGCCAAATCTCAATAGCTTCAATCTTGGCTTTATCAACTTCAATTCCTTGTGGAGTAACAACATAGCAAAGAAAAGGTACTCGGTCGGTGTAAAAGGTGCACTTCCAAGGTTACCAAACAAAATTGCATCATGTAGAGCAATAAAAATAGCACGTAAATGTTCCAAATGTTCCTCCAAAGATTTGCTATAAACCAATATGTCATCAAAGTAAACTACCACAAATCGTCCAATGAAAGTAAACTACCACAATATGTCATTAACCTCATGAAAGTATTAGGTGCATTAGTTAACCCAAAAGGCATGACTAACCACTCATATAATCCAAACTTAGTTTTAAATGTTGTTTTCCATTCATCTCCCAATTTCATACGAATTTGATGGTATCCACTACGCAAACAACTTTGGAGAATATTGTAGAGCCACTCAATTCATCAAGCATATCATCTAGTCTAGGAATAGGATGATGATAACGAATAGTAATATTATTAATGCCTCTACAATCAACACACATACGCGACGTACCATCCTTTTTCGGCACTAAAATGATAGGAACAACACAAGGACTAAGGGATTCGCTTATATAACCTGATGCAGGGTAGAAACCCTATAGCCCGACCTTTCATGATAGGAGCGGATCCCGTGGTGAACATGAAGAACACGAGGTGGAAAGAGAGGGAAAACACAAGGGAAACACAAGAGAAACACTAAACCAACATAGGGAAGTCACACATGTGCTAAATCCTCGAGTACATAGGGTTCACACGGTACACAATCAACCAAGGACGATACAAGGGTAGCCGGTCTTCTCCGTGAGGAGGTCTTGATGTTCTTCCCTAAAGAGGGGTCTTGAATCCAAAGGGATCTTCTCCGAAGAGGCCGCGGTCTCTCACTAGGAGTAGATCCGATGTGGATGAGCGAAGCTCTATCTCACAAAATGAGATGTAGGCAGATCCATGGGGATGACCTTGGGATGCTCCGCATCATCTCCCCTCCCTTGGGGAAGATCCATCCTCGGATCGAATTCTTCATCACAATGGAAGGGCGAGAGGTCCTTGACATTGAAGATATCGCTCACGCTGTACTTGCCACGGGGGAGGTCGATCTTGTAAGCGTTGTCGTTGTAGCATGCAAGCACCTTGAAGGGTCCGTCCGCTCGTGGTCAAAGTTTGGACTTGCGTTCTTATGGAAAGCGGTCCTTGCGAAGGTGTAGCCACACGAGATCACCAATATTGAAGACCATGGGGTGCTTGTTGATGTTGCGCTTGGTTGCAAATCATTGTACTTGGCGCTCGACGGTTTCCCTTGTTTCGTCATGCACCTTCTTGAGATGGGTCACTCGTGCACTTGCGTCCAAATTGATGCACTCTTGGAGTGGTAGGGGGAGAATGTCCAATGGTGACAACGGGTTGAATCCATAGACTACCTCGAAAGGGGACTTGCCGGTTGTTGAGTGTCTTGCTCGGTTGTAGGGGAACTTGGCGATAGGTAGGCACTCCTCCCACTCCTTGATGTTCTTCTTAATGAGTACTCGAAGTAGAGCGGAGAGTGTGCGGTTGGTCACCTCCGTTTGGCTGTCGGTTTGAGGATAGTAAGCCGTGGAGAAGAGTAGCTTGATTCCGAGCTTGGCGCACAGGGTCTTCCAAAAGAAGCTTAGGAACTTGATGTCTTGGTCCGAGACGATAGTCTTTGGCACTCCGGGTAGACGCAATATGTCCCTACAAAAGAGATTAGCAACATGTGAAGCATCGTCTATCTTATTGCAAGGAATGGAATGTGCCATTTTTTAGAAACGGTCCACAACGACAAATACTAAATCCTTCCCATTTCGAGTCCTTGGCAAACCAAGTACAAAGTCCATGCTAATGTCTTCCTATGGTTGATATGGAATGGGTAGAGGCATATAAAGGCCATGGGATTGAGCTTTGGACTTAGCTTTGCGACATGTAGAGCATCAGTTGGTGAAGCGGTTGACGTCGCGAAACATCTTGGGCCAACAGTAGTTCTTTGAAAGCGTAGAGAATGTCTTGTCTCGTCCAAAATGTCCCATTAAGCCTCCTCCATGAGATTCTTGCAGAAGCAACAAATGAAGAGAAGACTCGGGGATGCAAAGTTTGTTAGCTCTCATAAGATATCCATCGTTGATGTAATAGCGTTCCCAAGAAGTATGCATCAAACACTTGGCATAAGGAGTAGCAAAAGTAGGGTCATGCTCATACAAGTCTTTTATGTGCTCAAAGCCAATGACATTCAACTCAAGTTGATTAACAAGCATGCATATGCGGGATAGGGCATCTGCCACAATGTTTTCCTTACCTTTAATGTACTTGATGACATAAGGAAAAGACTCAATAAATTCACTCCATTTAGCATGACGCTTGTTCAACTAGGTTTGGCCCTTAAGATACTTGAGCGTTTCATAATCGGTATGAATGATAAATTCATGAGGGCGAAGATAGTGTTCCCATTCATGCAAAACGCGGACTAAGGCATATCGCTCTTTGTCATAGATGGGGTAATTGAGCTGCGCTCCGGAAAGTTTCTCACTAAAGTAAGCTATGGGACACTTCTCTTGCGTTAACACACCTCCTATGCCATTACCACTAGCATCGCAATGAATCTCAAACGGTTTGTCAAAGTTGGGTAAAGCAAGCACGGGAGCATGAGTAAGCAAATTCTTGAGCTCATTGAAAGCGGTATCTTGGGATGGTCCCTAAACAAAAGGCGCATTCTTCTTGCTCAAAGCATGCAAAGGAGAAGCAATGGTGCTAAAATCTTTCACAAAGAGAAACCCGCAAGGCCAAGAAAGCTATTCTACTTGTTGCAAATTGGTTGGTTGTGGCCAAGTCTTAATAGCATTGATCTTGGACTCATCAACGTGAACACCCTTGGAAGAGACAACAAAACCCAAGAAAACGAGCTTATCAACACCAAAAAGGCATTTCTCCATATTAGCATAGAGATGCTCTTTTCGAAGAGTTTGTAAAATGGTTTGGACATGGGTGACATGCTCTTTGAGAGACTTGCTAAAAACAAGGATATCATCGAAGTAGACCACAACAAACACACCAATGTAAGGGCAAAAGACATGATTCATAAGACGCATAAAAGTACCCGGTGCTTTCGATAGACCCATAGGCATGAATAACCACTCATACAAGCCAAACTTGGTTTTGAAAGCGGTTTTCCATTCATCACCCTCTTGTATGCGTATTTGATAGTAACCACTCTTAAGATCAATTTTCAAAAAGATAGTGGCACCACTAAGTTCATCAAGCATGTCGTCAAGGCGTGGAATGGGATACCTATAACGAACAGCGATAGCATTGATTGGTATACAGTCGAAGCACATGCGAAAGCTACCGTCTCGTTTTGGCACAAGAATGATCGGGACGGCACAAGGGCTCAAACTTTCACGCACATGTCCATGGTCTATGAGATGCTTTACTTGCCTTTGTATTTCTTTGGTTTCTTCAGGGTTGACGCGGTAGGGAGCTTTGTTTGGAAGTGGCGCTACGGGGATGAGGTCGATGCGGTGCTCAATGCCTCGTAGAGGAGGTAGTCCCGGAGGTAGCTCGGCGGGGAAAACATCGTAAAATTCCTGCAAAAGAGGAGATAACACTAGAGGAAGAGTGTGAGAAGTGTTAGTTTGTGGTGCATTGTCCTTGCACATGAGGACATAGTGTAGGACACTAGATGGGTTCTCACACACTCCTCTTATCTCACTTTTGGTGGCAAATAGGACTAAGTTCTTTTTTTCGCTCATCATGGAGGTGTTCGATTTGGGCTTGTGGTGGTCACTCTCTTTTTGGTGGCTCGCTCTCTCACTATGATCTCCATGATGGGTGGCTTGCTTGTCAGCGATCACTTGGCTTGGCGACATTGGACGGAGGACGTACTCCTTGCCCTTCATCTTGAAGATGTAGTGGTTCGTACGGCCGTCATGGAGGACTCCTCTATCAAATTGCCATGGGCGTCCAAGGAGAATGTGGCAAACGGTCATTGGAACGACGTCGCACTCCAAGGTCTCTTCGTAGGCGCCAATTGAAGGAGACTTGTACTCGATGCTTGACTTGGATAGTGCCGGAGTCGCTAAGCCATTGCACTTTGTATGGATGAGGGTGCTTCATCTTGGGCAATTGGAGCTTGGAGCAAAGTTCTTCACTTGCGAGGTTATGACAACTCCCTCCATCGATGATGACCTTGACGGATCGTCCATTGATGCCGGCCTTAGTATGAAAGATGTGGCATCTTTGGTCTTCTTCTTGGTGATGTTGGAGAGTCAAGAATTTGGAGACAACAAGAGCGGGACTTGAATCTTCATCACAAAAGTCTTCTTCTTCTTCATCGTTCACTTGCCGGTGCATGGCGACTTGCTCAAGAGCGTCCATTTCTCCTTCACTCATCGAGTCATAAGTGCCATCGTTGTTGAGGATCATGGTCCTCTTGTTGGTACATTCGTAGGACTTGTGGCCTCGGCCTCCGCAAGTGAAACACTTGAAGGAACTCGTCTTGACGGTCTCATCGGTTGGGGTTGATGATTATGAAGCTCTCGGCTTGAAGTTGCTCGTAGTAGGATGACTTGGAGTTGAAGAACCTTTCTTTGAGCTCGACTTGTCGATGTTGGTAGTAGAAGGCTTGGTAGTCGGTGATGGAGTCATTGAAACTTGGTTGTTGGAGAATTCGTATGAATTGGATGAGAACTTGGCATACTTGAAATCATCTTGCACTTGGCGTTTTGCTTTGGTAGCTTGATGCACTAGCTCGATGAGGTTCGAGTATGGTTGGAAATCGGCGATCTTCTTGATGGGATGATTGAGGCCATTCAAGAAACATGCCATTGTTTGCTCAAGATCTTTCGTGACGTTGGATCTTATCATGGCAACCTCCATTTCCTTGTAGTACTCTTCAACGCACTTGGTTCCTTGCTTGAGGATTTGGAGTTTCTTGAAGAGGTCGTGGTTGTAGTAGGTAGGCACGAATCATGCTCTCATGAAATCCTTCATTTGCGCCCAAGTAGTGATGGGTGGTTCACCTGTTGCCTCATGGTGCTCGATTACTTGTTCCCACCAAATGAGGACATAGTCTTGAAACTCAAGGGATGCCATCACGATCTTCTTCTATTCTTCATAGTGATGCAAACAGAAAATCTTGTCAACCTTCAATGCTCATGAAAGGTACGCTTCGGGGTCGTTGCTTCCGTTGAACTTGGGCATGGTGAACTTGAGTTTGCCATAGCGTTGCTCTTCATTGTGTTGGGGTCATGGATGATGACGTCCGTGTTGTAGATGATTGTTCAACTCATGGTGCTCCTGGCGCGGAGGGTTGTCGACCTCATGATGCTCTTGTCATGGAGGATCTCCAATGTCTTCATGCTCTTGATGTACTTGATGTTCTTGGAGAGCTTGTGGAGAAGCTTGTCGAGCTCGAGGAGGAACTTGAGGAACGTGACGGTGCACGCGAGCTTGATGTCGTCGTTCATGAATTTCTTCGCGAAGTGCTTCCTCTTGTTCACGGGCTTGTGGGCCTCGATCGGCTCCGGCTCGAATTGAATCTCGTAGAGCTTGTTGCGCCGCAAATGCTTGAGCGTCACGGAGTTGTTGTTCTTGACGTTGTGCCTCGGCATCTTGGGCATCTTGATGTAGATGCGCGCGCTCTTCCTCTTCATGTTGGCGTTGTCTTTGCCGTGCTCGTGCTAGCGCGGAAGCCTCTTGGGTTTGACGTTGTTGTCGCTCTTGAGAGTCGGTGTCGCGTAGAGGATTGAGGCTTGCTTGACGATCGTTGCGCGCGGCATGGCGTAGAGTGTTCGAAGTCGGTGTACTTGAGACGGAGAGGGTGAAGTCGGAGTGTCGACTTGAATGGCTCCTTCTTGAAGTGGAAGAAGAGCGGTTGAGCAACAAAGCACGAATCTCGTCCATTCTTGCGTCATTCTCTTGCTTGTGATCATCGAGCTTGTGGTCGAAGTAGTCCCTTGTACGTTGCTTGGAGAGTCACAAGTCGGCGGCAAGGTTGTCGATGCGTTCACTCATAGCTTGTTGCTCTTGATGCAAAGCACGTTGTGCACCAAAGAGGTGACTCTTGGTGACGAAGGAGTTCATGTCGTCGTCTTGCTCCATGAAGAGTGGGTTGGTCAAAGTACTTGGCCTATCCATCATTCCAAGACAAATGTGAGTGGTAGAAAGAGAAGAGCGAATACCAAATGTACCTTGACCGAAGTTGAAAGTGGATCGATGATCACTCCAATGTAGGACAAGGAAATAGCACAATTGGTACTAGGTCTTGTCGATTTCTCACACCTACACAAGTAAAAGGTTATGGTGGAGCTTGGTTAGGATGGTGGCACAAAATTTGATGCAATTGCAACTGAGCTTCAATAATGTTGGAAAAGATTCGCAAGATGCAATGTAACAAGTAGACCAAGCAATAAGGTACACAGAGACACACATGCAAAAAGACAAGTGGGGTCGTGCAACCAAGGGTGAGCTAAAATGTGGTACCCACAAAAATGCTCTTGTTGCACAACGCTAGAGAGACGCTAGCACGATTGCACAATAGGCGGATACAAGAACTTGTGCACAACCTACTTAGCAAAAATGCAACGACTTCTATCCCAAGTATGCTCTATGCAAGGTGTTTCTATGATATGATCCAAGATGATCGAGTATGACAATATTAATGTTGTATGATGCTATGGTTCTTGCTTAAAAACTCTTTGCTTATCTTTCCTCTTTGCTTAAAAGCTTGTTTGGCTCTTTGATGTTTGAGCTCTTTTCTCATGCCATGCTTGACGAACCAAGATAGCAATTGTGTATGCAATGACAACTTTGTGACACAAGAGATGGTACCAATATATGCAACAATGATGTATGTATGCTATGGGAAGTATGATCACTAATGTGCACAAGTATCGTTGCCGGCAATACTCAAAGGCTAGTCTCGATGGGTAAGCAACACAAAGGAGTAAGGCTATGGTGGCTATCAATGTAATGGCAAGAGTGATATGTCCAATACCAAGACAAGGTTACTGTTCTCCGGTTCCTTGTCCGTAAGCAAGAATGGAGGACGGTGATCAAATGGGTGGCACGAATACCAAGATGTAGTCGAGGTGGTCGTTGTTGTTGACGCGTCCATGGCGAAGATGAGCGGCTGTGATGTCGATGTCGAACCGTACCTAGATAGCTGAAACACAAAAGGATACGGTACCGCAACTCAAATTCTCAAAGCTCGACGTGGAAAACGTATCGGAGAGCTAAACGGTCCAAAATGGTGGTGGTATACGGAAGTGGTGATGGTGTATAGTGGTTGAGGCAAAGATGCCCATCGGTTTTGACTGAAATTGGGCGGGGCGGTAGTACCGCTTGTGGTATTTAAGAGGTAGTGCCGCTCGGGGAGGGGGGGGGTAGTACCGCTGGGGTCGTAAAAATATTGCAAGATCTGGATCGATGCGTGTTTTGGGGCGGGCAAGGGTGATTTCGATGTCAAAATTCAAGCGATTTCAAGGATGGAAGGTGGAGAAAATTGGGGAGATGCTAGGTCCACAAGTAACAAGGCAAATCCCCGGATCAAATCCAACAAAATCTCAACACACCAACAAATCACAAAAAAAAATTGGGGTTATTTTTGTGGGGAATTTTTGAATTAGGACGAGAAACAACAAAAACTAGGCTAGAAACACAACGGGGAGGCTCCGAAATCGTGATCAACCTGGCTCATGATACCAGATTATGTAGGGTAGAAACCCTATAGCCCGATCTTTCACAATAGGAGCGGATCCCGCAGTGAACACAAAGAACACGAGGTCGAAAGAGAGGGAAAACACAAGGGAAACACAAGAGAAACACTAAACCAACACAAGGAAGTCACACATGTGCTAGATCCTCGAATACATAGGGTTCACACGGTACACAATCAACCAAGGACGATACAAGGGTAGCCGGTCTTCTCCGTGAGGAGGTCTTGATGTTCTTCCCTAAAGAGGGGTCTTCAATCCAAAGGGATCTTCTCCGAAGAGGCCGCGGTCTCTCACTAGGAGTAGATCCGATGTGGATGAGCGAAGCTCTATCTCTCAAAATGAGCTAAACCAACGCTAACCCTAGTACGGAGCTAAGGGACAAGTATATATAGTCCAAGTGGTAAGTTGGGGGATACATGGGGTGAAACCCCTGTCGCTGCGCGCAGGCAGGGTGGTTGTTCCGGTCATGGGGGCGGTTGTACCGCTGGGAGCTCAGGTACTAGTTCCTGGAGGGGGTTTCCGGATGTGCTCAGCGGTTGTACCGGTGCTTGGGGCGGTTGTACCGATCACGTGGCTGTTGCAGGGATAAACCGGTGATGTATCGGCCTTACACCGCTTGATGTCAAAAGCTTGACCGGTGGTCGAGCGGTTGTACCGCCCGGGCGGTAGTTGGGCGGTGCATGGGCGGTTGTTCCGGCACTTCTGAGCTGGGATGATGTTCTTCATGCTCTTGATGTCCTTCTTGCATCGTGACTCCTCCTTGGTTGCTTACTTAGTACCTAAGCACACAAAGCGTCTCCGCTTGAGGTAGTAGCCATGTCTCAAGTGGGTCAAAGGGAAGTTCAACAAGGAGAGAGTTAACCTCGTTCTCAATGGTTCTCGCACGGGCTCTTGTCATTGGTCCAAGTGGTGTTGTGGGAGATGTAGGTAGATCCACGGGGGTGACCTTGGGATGCTCCGCATCATAACCTTTGTTGAGCAGTTCTTGTACTTGACGCATAATCTCGTTCGTCTCCTCTGGATTGGTACGGTATGGTGCACGGTTGGGTAATGATGCACCGGGAATTAAGTCAATTTGATGCTCAATCCCTCGAATAGGTGGTAATCCCGGCGGCACGTCTTGTGGAAAGACGTCAGCAAACTCCTGCAAAATGATAGTGACAGCAGGAGGCAAAGAGGAAGGCACAACCTCGAATGAAAATAATGCCTCTTTGCACACAAAAGCATAGCAAACAGATTTGCTAAAATGTAGATCTTCAATATCAGATTTGGTGGCAAGTAAACATGCACTTTTCAATTTAATTTCAGAAGCAACACTAGATGGTTTATTATTAGGCTTCATTTGTTGCTCAAATTATTTTGCCACAATCTGATTTTCACTCTTATTTTTCTGTTGTTTTGCTGTATTAGCTCTATTAATATCATCTTTCAAAATGGAATCGGGAGTCATAGGAAGCAAAGTAATATTTTTATCCTTATGAACAAGAGTATACTGATTGTTTCTACCATGGTGTACAGAATTTTTATGAAATTGCCATGGTCTACCAAGTAATAAGGAACATGCTTGCATAGGTACCACATCACTATCGACCTAATCAACATATGTAGAGATACTAAAATGCACACGAACAGTATGTGTTACCTTAACCTTGCCACTGTTGTTGAACCATTGGATGTAGTAAGGATGTGGATGCGGTCTTGTGGTGAGAGATAGCTTCTCCACCATCTCCATGCTAGCCAAGTTATTGCAGCTCCCTCCATCTATGATGACGCGAGCAGAACGTTCCTTCACAAGTCCCTTTGTATGGAACAAATTATGCCTCTGGTTTTGCTCAGCTTGTGTAACCTGCACACTCAAAACACGTTGAGCAACTTAACATTCATACCTGTCAGCATCTTCAGCAGCCATGTATTGCGTCTCATGATCAGAATCATCTCCACTGTGTTCTTCATGTGTAATAAGAGCCAAAGTCTCGTCATCATAGTCACTACCAGACTCATACCCACCATCCTCAGTAGCAATCATCACACCCTGAGATTTGCATTCTCTCGCAAAATGTCCTTTTCCCTTACAACGATGACAAATAATATCACCTGTGTGCCCTGTTGATGCCATGGAAGAAGAAGAGCTCTGCGGAGGCCCGGCAGGTGTTCTCTTGGCAGATAATGGTGGTTGTGCCTGCTTTTTTGTATCACGGCTGGAGGTGGCACCCAATGGAGATGCTGGTGCAGTGGAAGTAAAGGATCATGTGGTTTCCATGATGGAGATCGACCTGCAGAAAAGTTAGTTCACGCCAATGCTTCTCGATCCTGCACTTCACGTTCAGCTTTACAAGCAAGATGGAATAAACGAGTGATATTAGTATACTCTTTATACTCTAGAATGGTATGAATCTCTCTATTTAATCCACCCATAAAACGTGCAAGTATAGCTTCATTCTGCTCAACAATACTACATCTAATCATGACAGTTTGTAATTCCTGATAATATTCTTCTACATAATTTTTTCCTTGTCTTAAACGCTGTAATTTTTGAAGCAATTCATGTTGATAATATGGTGGAACCCAACGAGTACGCGTAGCAGTTTTCAAAGCAGCCCAAGTAGTTGGAATAGGATATACTCTACAATGTTCAGACCACCAAACACATGTGAAGCTAGTGAAAGCACAAACAGCAGCATGAATACGTCTCTCCTCAGGATATTGTAAACATGGAAAATGTTGTTCAGTTTCTAACTCCCAAGTAAGATATATATCAGGAACATATCTACCCTCAAATGGTGGAATATTCAATTTCAGTTTAGGAAGATGGTCATGATCTTGTACCTCATATGGTGGTGCAGCTCTACCATTGCGATGATATACCTGAGGACGACCTAGTGGTGGTGGTGCTGGTGGTTGCACGTAGTTCTGATTTTGCTCAACCTCATCCTCGTAATGGTCCTCCACCTCTGCAGTAGCAGCAGGAGCTACAAAAGCATCAACAGCGGCACCAGAATTTTGCCCAGGGTCAATGGTAATGCACTGTGCTCGTCCCACTTGATTTGGAAGGCGACGTTGTTGTTGTTGTAGAGGTGCATTAGGTGTAGCCGGTGGTGGTCGTGGAAGACGCGCGAGCAATTCATTAAACTTGTTATCGAGCTTTGTTTCGAACACCTTCTCAATGCCACCTATCTTCTCCATGGCCTCGTCAAATCTATTTAGCATATCTTCCACCTGTCCACTCATCATTTGCTGAAACTTATTTTGTAACTCTTTGTTTGTCATGTTCTCCCAGTCAGTCTTGTCGGCTTGTGATCCTGCCATGGTAGCAGCAATAGAAACACACAAGAATATGATCCTACAGACTACTAGGAAGTGGTGGTGATGGTGTGGTGGACAGTCACAAATCCTTCAAGCGAATTTCAAATTCTTACTAGTTCTTACCAAGCAGCTGGTGGTGATCAACAACCGTTGTAGTCAAAACTCTCAAAGCTTGGATAGAGCGATTACCAGGGAGAGTCAAACGCACGACGTAGATGTATGTGGAGCTGGGAAGGCTTATAATATGGTAGCAAAAAGGGTCACCAATAATCAATTCAGATATGCAAAGTTGAATAAACGTTCAACGACAGTAATGTGCTGGTCCTAGGCTAGACTGTACTAGAGACGCGAGCCTAAAACACTAACCAACTCACGGCGCTGCACGTAAACAAGGGAGGAGCACACTCTAAATTTTTTCTTTTTTTGCACTTTTTTTCTCACTCTTTTTTTTTGAGTTTGGAACTATTTTTCTTCTGTGGATGGCTCAGAAGTTGGGGAGTCCTACTCTGTCAAGACTCGGAGTATCGCGTGATCTGTAAATCGAAAACAAAGCAACAATTACTGTACTCCGAATAGGACTGGTGACGGAGATGAATCTGGTGGAATCTCAGACTGGTGGCGGAGATGAATCTAGTGGAACTCAGACTGGTGGCGGATATATGTTGTAGGTGGACTCGGATTGGCGTGATGGCGACTGATATTTTGTGGAGGATATGGACTCGGATTGGCGGTGAATATATGGTGGTGGTATATGGCAGCGACGATGAACTTGGTGTGGTGGTGGTATATGGCAGCAACGATGATGATGATGCGGTGGTGATATATGGCAGCAGCGACGTGACAACTTGTGAACAGAACTCGAAACTCTAAAGGACTAGACGCTAAGACCAGCAACTTGACATGACGATGCAACCGCAAATTCAACAAAGCAAATATAGAAAAGATTATGCAAAGGCTCAGATTGGTTCGGATAGGATGAACTAACCCTATTTTTTGGCTTTTTCGTGGACTATAGGTATGAAGAACAGACTGGACCTAAACTACGAAAAGCTGTAAAATCTCACCGAGCAACCTGGAAACCTAATACCACTTGATAAAGGCAAAGGTGTCCCGTCTTTCAATGAGATGGTGGGTATCATTTTGGAGGAAGTCGACTTTGACGATCCGACTACGAACGTGCGAGGATGTCGCGCCTTAGCAATCGCTAAACCAACTCCGAGAGGTTATTGACCATGCCAGAGCACGATCAACCTGACCATGAAGGTCTATTTCCTGCAGGCAAATGAAGAACAAGCAAGAAACTAAGATTGCAATATGGATATTGCGAATATAAGAGGAAAGCTTTATTGATCAAAGGTGGGGGTTCTGTGATGCCTTTGTCTGGTCGTTGAACACAAACGAAGTACACGAAGTTGCAGCTATGGCGAACTTTAATCTAAACAAAACCCAAAGTCTAAACGACGCCCTGAGGGCTGTATATATGGAGGAAGAGGGGGGAATTTCGTGGCCCTTGGAGGAGGGGTCCGAAACCAACCCTAACTCTTGTTTCCCCACACATACGGACTCTAAAAACAGCCTATACTTAAGTATTTCGAAAATACATGGGCCTGGCCCAATAATAAGGTGACGCAGCACCTAGAATAGCCTCTGGACGAAATTTATGAAGTGGCATCTTGTATATTTCGTCCAAGGCTTCATGCACTCCTTATGGTGGCTTCAAAGTCCCGGAATCATCATTTGTAACTCCGTTCTTGATCCCCTTGCGCATGCCGTCATCTCCATGCTTGGTCTTGCTCCAGTGTTATCCCTCTTATCCAGTCTAGGCCCTTCATTTGTAAGCAAAACAAATGTATCCAGTTTAGGCAGCATCATATTCTCATGAACATTAGAATCATTACTAAGAAACGAAAGTACCTGGTAATTCAATTGGCGTGCGCGAGCTCTAGTAATTGGTCCAGTATGTATAGCAGTAGGGGATGTGGGTGTAACAATGGTATTGATGTCCTCATAAATGGTGGTTGTGAAGACAGTGTGAACAAAACGTGACTAGAACCCGAAACTCTAATAGTCTAGACACTAAAAACCAGCAACTCGACAAACAATGCAACCAAAAAAATTCAACAATGCAAAAACTAAGTGATAATAGCAAAAGGCTCAGACTATCTGGGACATAGATGAACTAATCTAACTTTTTTTGGCTTTATCATGGACTGTAAGTATGAAGGACAGATGCATTCTAACTATGAAAAACTGTAAAATCTCAGCGAGCAACCTGAAAACTGGTACGACTTGATAGAGGCAAGGGTCCTGATCTTTTGACGAGATGATAACTATCGATTTGGTGGAGATGACTTTGACGATCCGACTACAAACGTGTAACGACGTTGTGCCTTAGCAATCGCTAAACCAACTCCGAGAGGTTATTCACCACGCCGGAGCACGGTCAACCTGACCACGAAGGTCTATTCCTGCAAGCAATCGAAGACAAGCAAGAATATAATTAAGCAATCTGAATATTGCAAATATGGATGAAGTATTGATAAAAGTGGGGTTTCATAAGCGGTCTTTGTCTAGTCGTTGGACACAAACGAAGTACACGAAGTTACAGCGATGGCTAACTTTTAACTAAATAAACCCAAGTCTAAACGATGCCTTAAGGGCTATACTAATAGGGAAAAGAGAGGGGTCGTCCACCCTAGGCAAGGTGGGACTAAAACACCTCCTAAGTCATTTCCCCTACAATATGGACTCTAAAAATACATTACATGGGTCTGGCACAAAATAAGATGGCGCAACACCAATAATAAGCTATGGACGAAATTTATGAAAGGCCATCTTGTATATTTCGTCCATCTTCTTCTATGCCATCATGGTGGCTTCAAAGTCCGAAAATCTCCACTTGAACCTCTGTTCCTGTTCTCTTGGCACGCACCTTCATCTCCGTGCTTGATGATACTCCAATGTTCATCCTTCTTGTCTATGCTAGGCCCTTGAATTGCAAGCAACACAAATGTATCTAAGTTAGGCAGCATCATTTTTCCATGAACACTAGACACATTACCAAGAAACAGAAGTACCTGATAATTTAATTGGCGTATGTGAGCTCTAGCAATTGTTCCAAGAGGTAAAACAACAGGGGATATGGGTGTAACTGTGGTAGCCATGTCCTCATCACCAAGTACTCATCCAAGACCTATGGCTCATACACTCAAGCTATCTCTACTACGACTTCGACACCTCCTACCTCGACTCGAGCATCACCCAGTACTAGCGACAAGTCAAGTTCCAAGGAAGAGCCGCCTTCCTTGACTCATCCTCCGGCATGCACCTACAAGAACAAGACTTCTTCTTCGACACCACCAGACGATCACATCAAGACAAGTTCTACCAAGTGCTTCACATGTGGTGGCCGTGGACACAAATCTTTCCAATGCATCAACAAGCGAACCATGATCGCCAATGATGATGGCATGCACGACTCCATGAGTGAAGATGAAATGGAAGCTCTCAAGCACGTCGCCATGCACCACCAAGTGAATGAAGAAGAAGATGCTCAAGTCTATTGCGACAATGATTCAAGTCCCGCTCTCGTGGTCTCCAAGGTCTTGACGCATCAACATTGTCGGATTTTGGGTTCCGGCAGACCCTTGAGGTTCGAACACTAGGGTGCATGCGGAGATTTCGCCTTCTACCTACCTGCACCCCTCCGCCTCACTAAGATCTAAGCTATGGAAAGAACAGCACAAGAGACACAGGGTTTATACTGGTTCAGGCCACCATTGTGGTGTAATACCCTACTCCAGTGTGTGGTGTGGTGGATTGCCTCTTGGGCTGATGATGATGAGCAATACAAGGAAGAACTGCCTCGCGAGGGTCTGTTCTTGGCTGGGGGGATGAACTGCTAGGAGGAGTTCAGTCGCCCTTCTCTCTCTCTCTCTCTCTCTGTGTGATGCTACTTGATCCGATCCTAGCTAGTTTCTCTCTTGGCTTCTAGATTCTCCCTTCTTGATTGCCCCCCTACCCTGGGGGTGGCTAGTCCTATTTATAGGCAAAGGCCCTGGGCCTCTTCCCAAATATTGAGTGGGAAGGGCGCCAACAATTGGCCATTTTGAAGGGGAACATCTGGTACACTTATCCTGACTAAAGTTGGTCCTCGCCTGCCAAAGGCTCTGGTGGTGACGCTGGCTTGGGCTCCACAATGACTTCCTCCCTGCCGTTGGACTAGTCTTCGTCTCGTTGCACCGAAACGGGTGCCTTTGCTTGATGCTCTCGCCTGCGCTTGCTCCCTTTGCACCAAAGAGGAAAGGAGGACACTGCGCGGCTGGCGCCCGCCTAGCGCCTTTGGTCGTCATGGCTTGCATCACGGGCACCTCGTGAGGTACCCCGCCTAGATCTCTCCGCCTCCTCGCGAGCCAGCCTGATGAGGCCGTGCCTGAGGAAGCTCCGTGTCATCCGCCCAGCGAGGCTTGGCCCTTCGCGAGGGTCTTGGGTCTGTGTTGATGAAGATGGGCCGCGCTGGGCCCCCTTTTGAGCCACGCCGCAGGCCGCAGGCAGGCAAGTCTGGGGACACCCGTTCCCAGAACGCCGACAGTAGCCCCCGGGCGCAAGGCGCGCCCGGACTTGGCCGTACAGGGAGGCGAAAGGGCAAGAGCAAAGCGCCGCGGGCCCTAACAGCCTGCGGCCTTGGGCGCCGCGTGGCGGTTGACTGGACGTGGGCGCCTCAGCAACCACGCGAGTTGATAAGGGAGTGGCATCTGCCTAGGCTTTGCTTTTTTTGCTTTCTCCGGTTGCTGCTCAGATCCCCTTTCTTGCGCCTCTCCTTCCTTCCTCCAAAATTTCCAGATCTACTCCGACCGCGTGACCTAGGAAGCCATGGCGCCTCGTCAGTCCCCGACCGGAGCTTGGTACTCGTCTGCCCTGGACTCGCCGAACGTGTCGGAGGCGAGCCTCGCCCGGTTGCGCCGGATGGCGGCGGCGCAGGGCATCGACGGGGCGAAGGTGTTCAAGGCCGGCTCCGCCACCCCTGAGGGCCAAGGGAGCACCTTCTATCCGTTCTTTGTAAGCGCCATTGCTGCTGGCCTGGTGTCTCCCTTCTCCGAGTTCTTCTTCTCTGTCCTCCGCCATTATAAGCTATAGGCTCTGCATCTCCACCCCAACTCCGTCCTTCTCCTGGCAATCTTCGCCTATTACTGCGAGGCTCATGTAGGGGTGCAGCCCTCAGTGGCCTTGTTGCGCCACTACTTCTACCTCCAGACCTCTCGTGGTCCTGCTTCCACGTGCGCGAGCTTCATCGCGTACGGTGGCGCCATTGCCATTTCGAACCCCGGGAAAAGGATTGAGGGCTTCAGGAGCAAGTGGGTCTTGGCAGATGTTGGGCGCATCCACCCTCGGCTGATCTTGCCCACGGAGCAACCCACGAGCTCCAGCGATTGGGGTCGAGCGGAGCTCGCGGACCCCGCGCGAAGCTGGTGTTGGAGAAGATGGACGCGGATCTGAGGCCGGCCAACATGGCAGCGGCGAAGCTGACCGGCGCGTCGCTGCTGAGGGAATTCCTGGAGCACCAGCTGGCTCTGCTTCGACAGTACTCACTTCCGATGTGGAGGCCCCATCCGAGCCCCGTGGCCTTGGCCGCCGAAGATCTAGCTACGGTCCTCCAATCTCTGGTCGGGGGCGATGTGGCGAGGTTGGAGGGCGCTCCTACGCCCTTGTTCCTCCGCGACGACTGGGAGCAGGTAGTGGAGTCCATGCCCGTCTTCAACGGGGACGGGCCCGTGCCCATGGAAACTCCCGGGAATCAGTGGACGTGTCCTCCGACGACTCCAGCGAAGAGGAGGAAGGAGGGGAGCGGGAAAAAGGGCCTGACTCCGAGGCGACTGACGGAGAGTCGAGGGCTCCCCTCCCCCGGTGCAGGTCCCGCACTCTTCGCCTCTCTCCGAGCGATGCCGACGAGGATGATGACCAGCAGGGCGGCGGGAGCTTGCCCCCGATCTCGAAGAAGGACAGGACTGGGCTGATCTCCCGCGGGTCTGCCCCGGCCCCGAGGCGGACCGCAGACGCGCCTTCCGTTCCCGAGCTTCCCAAGGTTGACCCTTCCAGCCAGCTTTCAGGCTTCAAATTTGGCCGGAGGCTGCCTGAGCTCACTGGCGACGACCCATAAGCGCTTGATTCTTGTCTTTATTTCTTGTTATGCTGCTGAGGCTTGACGTCCACATCTCTTGGACAGGCTGGCGCCCGCAGCAAAGAAGCCGAAGGGAGATCCTGAGGTTCCATCCGTGGCAGCGCCTCTGCCCGCGAAGGAAGGTGACCGCGACGCACGGGCTTCTCCTGCCCGGTCGTCCTCGTGAGGCCCGGCTGAGCCGGCTGGGGCGAGCTCAGCCCCCATGGCCCAAGTGACTCCCGAGGTGCCTTTGCCTGCTGCCGCCACTACAGCCGTTGGGGCGCAGCAGGCTCCGCCTCAGGATGTTGTGGTCGCGCTGCCGCCTTCTCCTCCTACTCCACCGACTGCTGTCTCTCCGACTCCTCCTGTCATTCTGGATCATGCTGCTGCTGAGCTGGACCGGCTGCGGCAGGATCTTCTTGGCGCCGACCCTCGCTTGGTGGCCGGGCGCTTGGAGCTGGCTTCAGGATGGATTCGCTCCGACGCTTCGATTCGGGCGGCGCTGGTCCAAGCCTCGACGACTTGCGATGAGGAGAGGCAGGCCGTCCTTGAGGCGAAGGCTGCTCGTGACACAGCCCTGGGGGAGGTGGTCGACGTCCGTGGTCGCTGCAAGGCGCTGGAGGACGAGCTGCAAGGCCTGCGGGACCAGCTCGCGAAAGAGGCCCGCCCTTGCCAAGAGCAGGAAGAAGGCATGAAGGCTCGCGAGGCGGCCGTCAAGGAGAGGGAGGTCAAGCTCAGGAGGCGCCGTGACCGCCTAGGCGCGCTGGAGCAGGAGTTGGGGGCGAGGAAGGTCGAGCTGGATGACAAGGCCTAGGTTCTTGCCGAGGACCGCGTGGCCTTCACGGAGATGGAGGCGAAGGCTCGCTCCTCCCTGAGGATGCTTTACGACAGTGGCCTGGAGAGCCCACAGGCTGGCGTCGAGGACGGCCCCACCAAGCTGCTTCCCTTCCTGGTTCACACTCTTGAAGATGTCACCCTTGGCCTTGGCCCCACGGCCGAGGCCGAGGCGCGTGTCCTGTCTTCTGTAGCGCTGACGCGGGTCCTCACCCACATCTACCTTCGCGATCCCAGCGTCGACCTCGACAGCCTGCTGGAGCCAGTAAGCGGCGAGCGTGCCGCTGCCGCTGCCGAGGCCGTGAAGGGTCGCGCGGACGCTCTGCTGGGGAAGTTCCGGGCCTTCAGCACCAAGCCGAAGCAAGGCGCTGTCGACCCTGCTGGTTTTAAATGTTGTTTTCCATTCATCTCCCAATTTCATACGAATTTGATGGTATCCACTACGCAAACAACTTTGGAGAATATTGTAGAGCCACTCAATTCATCAAGCATATCATCTAGTCTAGGAATAGGATGATGATAACGAATAGTAATATTATTAATGCCTCTACAATCAACACACATACGCGACGTACCATCCTTTTTCGGCACTAAAATGATAGGAACAACACAAGGACTAAGGGATTCGCTTATATAACCTGATGCAGGGTAGAAACCCTATAGCCCGACCTTTCATGATAGGAGCGGATCCCGTGGTGAACATGAAGAACACGAGGTGGAAAGAGAGGGAAAACAAAAGGGAAACACAAGAGAAACACTAAACCAACACAGGGAAGTCACACATGTGCTAAATCCTCGAGTACATAGGGTTCACACGGTACACAATCAACCAAGGACGATACAAGGGTAGCCGGTCTTCTCCGTGAGGAGGTCTTGATGTTCTTCCCTAAAGAGGGGTCTTGAATCCAAAGGGATCTTCTCCGAAGAGGCCGCGGTCTCTCACTAGGAGTAGATCCGATGTGGATGAGCGAAGCTCTATCTCACAAAATGAGATGTAGGCAGATCCATGGGGATGACCTTGGGATGCTCCGCATCATCTCCCCTCCCTTGGGGAAGATCCATCCTCGGATCGAATTCTTCATCACAATGGAAGGGCGAGAGGTCCTTGACATTGAAGATATCGCTCACGCTGTACTTGCCACGGGGGAGGTCGATCTTGTAAGCGTTGTCGTTGTAGCATGCAAGCACCTTGAAGGGTCCGTCCGCTCGTGGTCAAAGTTTGGACTTGCGTTCTTATGGAAAGCGGTCCTTGCGAAGGTGTAGCCACACGAGATCACCAATATTGAAGACCATGGGGTGCTTGTTGATGTTGCGCTTGGTTGCAAATCATTGTACTTGGCGCTCGACGGTTTCCCTTGTTTCGTCATGCACCTTCTTGAGATGGGTCACTCGTGCACTTGCGTCCAAATTGATGCACTCTTGGAGTGGTAGGGGGAGAATGTCCAATGGTGACAACGGGTTGAATCCATAGACTACCTCGAAAGGGGACTTGCCGATTGTTGAGTGTCTTGCTCGGTTGTAGGGGAACTTGGCGATAGGTAGGCACTCCTCCCACTCCTTGATGTTCTTCTTAATGAGTACTCGAAGTAGAGCGGAGAGTGTGCGGTTGGTCACCTCCGTTTGGCCGTCGGTTTGAGGATGGTAAGCCGTGGAGAAGAGTAGCTTGATTCCGAGCTTGGCGCACAGGGTCTTCCAAAAGAAGCTTAGGAACTTGATGTCTTGGTCCGAGACGATAGTCTTTGGCACTCTGGGTAGACGCAATATGTCCCTACAAAAGAGATTAGCAACATGTGAAGCATCGTCTATCTTATTGCAAGGAATGGAATGTGCCATTTTTTAGAAACGGTCCACAACGACAAATACTAAATCCTTCCCATTTCGAGTCCTTGGCAAACCAAGTACAAAGTCCATGCTAATGTCTTCCTATGGTTGATATGGAATGGGTAGAGGCATATAAAGGCCATGGGATTGAGCTTTGGACTTAGCTTTGCGACATGTAGAGCATCAGTTGGTGAAGCGGTTGACGTCGCGAAACATCTTGGGCCAACAGTAGTTCTTTGAAAGCGTAGAGAATGTCTTGTCTCGTCCAAAATGTCCCATTAAGCCTCCTCCATGAGATTCTTGCAGAAGCAACAAATGAAGAGAAGACTCGGGGATGCAAAGTTTGTTAGCTCTCATAAGATATCCATCGTTGATGTAATAGCGTTCCCAAGAAGTATGCATCAAACACTTGGCATAAGGAGTAGCAAAAGTAGGGTCATGCTCATACAAGTCTTTTATGTGCTCAAAGCCAATGACATTCAACTCAAGTTGATTAACAAGCATGCATATGCGGGATAGGGCATCTGCCACAATGTTTTCCTTACCTTTAATGTACTTGATGACATAAGGAAAAGACTCAATAAATTCACTCCATTTAGCATGACGCTTGTTCAACTAGGTTTGGCCCTTAAGATACTTGAGCGTTTCATAATCGGTATGAATGATAAATTCATGAGGGCGAAGATAGTGTTCCCATTCATGCAAAACGCGGACTAAGGCATATCGCTCTTTGTCATAGATGGGGTAATTGAGCTGCGCTCCGGAAAGTTTCTCACTAAAGTAAGCTATGGGACACTTCTCTTGCGTTAACACACCTCCTATGCCATTACCACTAGCATCGCAATGAATCTCAAACGGTTTGTCAAAGTTGGGTAAAGCAAGCATGGGAGCATGAGTAAGCAAATTCTTGAGCTCATTGAAAGCGGTATCTTGGGATGGTCCCTAAACAAAAGGCGCATTCTTCTTGCTCAAAGCATGCAAAGGAGAAGCAATGGTGCTAAAATCTTTCACAAAGAGAAACCCGCAAGGCCAAGAAAGCTATTCTACTTGTTGCAAATTGGTTGGTTGTGGCCAAGTCTTAATAGCATTGATCTTGGACTCATCAACGTGAACACCCTTGGAAGAGACAACAAAACCCAAGAAAACGAGCTTATCAACACCAAAAAGGCATTTCTCCATATTAGCATAGAGATGCTCTTTTCGAAGAGTTTGTAAAATGGTTTGGACATGGGTGACATGCTCTTTGAGAGACTTGCTAAAAACAAGGATATCATCGAAGTAGACCACAACAAACACACCAATGTAAGGGCAAAAGACATGATTCATAAGACGCATAAAAGTACCCGGTGCTTTCGATAGACCCATAGGCATGAATAACCACTCATACAAGCCAAACTTGGTTTTGAAAGCGGTTTTCCATTCATCACCCTCTTGTATGCGTATTTGATAGTAACCACTCTTAAGATCAATTTTCAAAAAGATAGTGGCACCACTAAGTTCATCAAGCATGTCGTCAAGGCGTGGAATGGGATACCTATAACGAACAGCGATAGCATTGATTGGTATACAGTCGAAGCACATGCGAAAGTTACCGTCTCGTTTTGGCACAAGAATGATCGGGACGGCACAAGGGCTCAAACTTTCACGCACATGTCCATGGTCTATGAGATGCTTTACTTGCCTTTGTATTTCTTTGGTTTCTTCAGGGTTGACGCGGTAGGGAGCTTTGTTTGGAAGTGGCGCTACGGGGATGAGGTCGATGCAGTGCTCAATGCCTCGTAGAGGAGGTAGTCCCAGAGGTAGCTCGGCGGGGAAAACATCGTAAAATTCCTGCAAAAGAGGAGATAACACTAGAGGAAGAGTGTGAGAAGTGTTAGTTTGTGGTGCATTGTCCTTGCACATGAGGACATAGTGTAGGACACTAGATGGGTTCTCACACACTCCTCTTATCTCACTTTTGGTGGCAAATAGGACTAAGTTCTTTTTTTCGCTCATCATGGAGGTGTTCGATTTGGGCTTGTGGTGGTCACTCTCTTTTTGGTGGCTCGCTCTCTCACTATGATCTCCATGATGGGTGGCTTGCTTGTCAGCGATCACTTGGCTTGGCGACATTGGTCGGAGGACGTACTCCTTGCCCTTCATCTTGAAGATGTAGTGGTTCGTACGGCCGTCATGGAGGACTCCTCTATCAAATTGCCATGGGCGTCCAAGGAGAATGTGGCAAACGGTCATTGGAACGACGTCGCACTCCAAGGTCTCTTCGTAGGCGCCAATTGAAGGAGACTTGTACTCGATGCTTGACTTGGATAGTGCCGGAGTCGCTAAGCCATTGCACTTTGTATGGATGAGGGTGCTTCATCTTGGGCAATTGGAGCTTGGAGCAAAGTTCTTCACTTGCGAGGTTATGACAACTCCCTCCATCGATGATGACCTTGACGGATCGTCCATTGATGCCGGCCTTAGTATGAAAGATGTGGCATCTTTGGTCTTCTTCTTGGTGATGTTGGAGAGTCAAGAATTTGGAGAGAACAAGAGCGGGACTTGAATCTTCATCACAAAAGTCTTCTTCTTCTTCATCGTTCACTTGCCGGTGCATGGCGACTTGCTCAAGAGAGTCCATTTCTCCTTCACTCATCGAGTCATAAGTGCCATCGTTGTTGAGGATCATGGTCCTCTTGTTGGTACATTCGTAGGACTTGTGGCCTCGGCCTCCGCAAGTGAAACACTTGAAGGAACTCGTCTTGACGGTCTCATCGGTTGGGGTTGATGATTATGAAGCTCTCGGCTTGAAGTTGCTCGTAGTAGGATGACTTGGAGTTGAAGAGCCTTTCTTTGAGCTCGACTTGTCGATGTTGGTAGTAGAAGGCTTGGTAGTCGGTGATGGAGTCATTGAAACTTGGTTGTTGGAGAATTCGTATGAATTGGATGAGAACTTGGCATACTTGAAATCATCTTGCACTTGGCGTTCTGCTTTGGTAGCTTGATGCACTAGCTCGATGAGGTTCGAGTATGGTTGGAAATCGGCGATCTTCTTGATGGGATGATTGAGGCCATTCAAGAAACATGCCATTGTTTGCTCAAGATCTTTCGTGACGTTGGATCTTATCATGGCAACCTACATTTCCTTGTAGTACTCTTCAACGCACTTGGTTCCTTGCTTGAGGATTTGGAGTTTCTTGAAGAGGTCGCGGTTGTAGTAGGTAGGCACGAATCATGCTCTCATGAAATCCTTCATTTGCGCCCAAGTAGTGATGGGTGGTTCACCTGTTGCCTCATGGTGCTCGATTACTTGTTCCCACCAAATGAGGACATAGTCTTGAAACTCAAGGGATGCCATCACGATCTTCTTCTATTCTTCATAGTTATGCAAACAGAAAATCTTGTCAACCTTCAATGCTCATGAAAGGTACGCTTCGGGGTCGTTGCTTCCGTTGAACTTGGGCATGGTGAACTTGAGTTTGCCATAGCGTTGCTCTTCATTGTGTTGGGGTCATGGATGATGACGTCCGTGTTGTAGATGATTGTTCAACTCATGGTGCTCCTGGCGCGGAGGGTTGTCGACCTCATGATGCTCTTGTCATGGAGGATCTCCAATGTCTTCATGCTCTTGATGTACTTGATGTTCTTGGAGAGCTTGTGGAGAAGCTTGTCGAGCTCGAGGAGGAACTTGAGGAACGTGACGGTGCACGCGAGCTTGATGTCGTCGTTCATGAATTTCTTCGCAAAGTGCTTCCTCTTGTTCACGGGCTTGTGGGCCTCGATCGGCTCCGGCTCGAATTGAATCTCGTAGAGCTTGTTGCGCCGCAAATGCTTGAGCGTCACGGAGTTGTTGTTCTTGACGTTGTGCCTCGGCATCTTGGGCATCTTGATGTAGATGCGCGCGCTCTTCCTCTTCATGTTGGCGTTGTCTTTGCCGTGCTCGTGCTAGCGCAGAAGCCTCTTGGGTTTGACGTTGTCGTCGCTCTTGAGAGTCGGTGTCGCGTAGAGGATTGAGGCTTGCTTGACGATCGTTGCGCGCGGCATGGCGTAGAGTGTTCGAAGTCGGTGTACTTGAGACGGAGAGGGTGAAGTCGGAGTGTCGACTTGAATGGCTCCTTCTTGAAGTGGAAGAAGAGCGGTTGAGCAACAAAGCACGAATCTCGTCCATTCTTGCGTCATTCTCTTGCTTGTGATCGTCGAGCTTGTGGTCGAAGTAGTCCCTTGTACGTTGCTTGGAGAGTCACAAGTCGGCGGCAAGGTTGTCGATGCGTTCACTCATAGCTTGTTGCTCTTGATGCAAAGCACGTTGTGCACCAAAGAGGTGACTCTTGGTGACGAAGGAGTTCATGTCGTCGTCTTGCTCCATGAAGAGTGGGTTGGTCAAAGTACTTGGCCTATCCATCATTCCAAGACAAATGTGAGTGGTAGAAAGAGAAGAACGAATACCAAATGTACCTTGACCGAAGTTGAAAGTGGATCGATGATCACTCCAATGTAGGACAAGGAAATAGCACAATTGGTACTAGGTCTTGTTGATTTCTCACACCTACACAAGTAAAAGGTTATGGTGGAGCTTGGTTAGGATGGTGGCACAAAATTTGATGCAATTGCAACTGAGCTTCAATAATGTTGGAAAAGATTCGCAAGATGCAATGTAACAAGTAGACCAAGCAATAAGGTACACAGAGACACACATGCAAAAAGACAAGTGGGGTCGTGCAACCAAGGGTGAGCTAAAATGTGGTATCCACAAAAATGCTCTTGTTGCACAACGCTAGAGAGACGCTAGCACGATTGCACAATAGGCGGATACAAGAACTTGTGCACAACCTACTTAGCAAAAATGCAACGACTTCTATCCCAAGTATGCTCTATGCAAGGTGTTTCTATGATATGATCCAAGATGATCGAGTATGACAATATTAATGTTGTATGATGCTATGGTTCTTGCTTAAAAACTCTTTGCTTATCTTTCCTCTTTGCTTAAAAGCTTGTTTGGCTCTTTGATGTTTGAGCTCTTTTCTCATGCCATGCTTGACGAACCAAGATAGCAATTGTGTATGCAATGACAACTTTGTGACACAAGAGATGGTACCAATATATGCAACAATGATGTATGTATGCTATGGGAAGTATGATCACTAATGTCCACAAGTCTCGTTGCCGGCAATACTCAAAGGCTAGTCTCGATGGGTAAGCAACACAAAGGAGTAAGGCTATGGTGGCTATCAATGTAATGGCAAGAGTGATATGTCCAATACCAAGACAAGGTTACTGTTCTCCGGTTCCTTGTCCGTAAGCAAGAATGGAGGACGGTGATCAAATGGGTGGCACGAATACCAAGATGTAGTCGAGGTGGTCGTTGTTGTTGACACGTCCGTGGCGAAGATGAGCGGCTGTGATGTCGATGTCGAACCGTACCTAGATAGCTGAAACACAAAACGATACGGTACCGCAACTCAAATTCTCAAAGCTCGACGTGGAAAACGTATCGGAGAGCTAAACGGTCCAAAATGGTGGTGGTATACGGAAGTGGTGATGGTGTATAGTGGTTGAGGCAAAGATGCCCATCGGTTTTGACTGAAATTGGGCGGGGCGGTAGTACCGCTTGTGGTATTTAAGAGGTAGTGCCGCTCGGGGAGGGGGGGGGGTAGTACCGCTGGGGTCGTAAAAATATTGCAAGATCTGGATCGATGCGTGTTTTGGGGCGGGCAAGGGTGATTTCGATGTCAAAATTCAAGCGATTTCAAGGATGGAAGGTGGAGAAAATTGGGGAGATGCTAGGTCCACAAGTAACAAGGCAAATCCCCGGATCAAATCCAACAAAATCTCAACACACCAACAAATCACAAAAAAAATTGGGGTTATTTTTGTGGGGAATTTTCGAATTAGGACGAGAAACAACAAAAACTAGGCTAGAAACACAACGGGGAGGCTCCGAAATCGTGATCAACCTGGCTCATGATACCAGATTATGTAGGGTAGAAACCCTATAGCCCGATCTTTCACAATAGGAGCGGATCCCGCAGTGAACACAAAGAACACGAGGTCGAAAGAGAGGGAAAACACAAGGGAAACACAAGAGAAACACTAAACCAACACAAGGAAGTCACACATGTGCTAGATCCTCGAATACATAGGGTTCACACGGTACACAATCAACCAAGGACGATACAAGGGTAGCCGGTCTTCTCCGTGAGGAGGTCTTGATGTTCTTCCCTAAAGAGGGGTCTTCAATCCAAAGGGATCTTCTCCGAAGAGGCCGCGGTCTCTCACTAGGAGTAGATCCGATGTGGATGAGCGAAGCTCTATCTCTCAAAATGAGCTAAACCAACGCTAACCCTAGTACGGAGCTAAGGGACAAGTATATATAGTCCAAGTGGTAAGTTGGGGGATACATGGGGTGAAACCCCTGTCGCTGCGCGCAGGCAGGGTGGTTGTTCCGGTCATGGGGGCGGTTGTACCGCTGGGAGCTCAGGTACTAGTTCCTGGAGGGGGTTTCCGGATGTGCTCAGCGGTTGTACCGGTGCTTGGGGCGGTTGTACCGATCACGTGGTTGTTGCAGGGATAAACCGGTGATGTATCGGCCTTGCACCGCTTGATGTCAAAAGCTTGACCGGTGGTCGAGCGGTTGTACCGCCCGGGCGGTAGTTGGGCGGTGCATGGGCGGTTGTTCCGGCACTTCTGAGCTGGGATGATGTTCTTCATGCTCTTGATGTCCTTCTTGCATCGTGACTCCTCCTTGGTTGCTTACTTAGTACCTAAGCACACAAAGCGTCTCCGCTTGAGGTAGTAGCCATGTCTCAAGTGGGTCAAAGGGAAGTTCAACAAGGAGAGAGTTAACCTCGTTCTCAATGGTTCTCGCACGGGCTCTTGTCATTGGTCCAAGTGGTGTTGTGGGAGATGTAGGTAGATCCACGGGGGTGACCTTGGATGCTCCGCATCATAACCTTTGTTGAGCAGTTCTTGTACTTGACGCATAATCTCGTTCGTCTCCTCTGGATTGGTACGGTATGGTGCACGGTTGGGTAATGATGCACCGGGAATTAAGTCAATTTGATGCTCAATCCCTCGAATAGGTGGTAATCCCGGCGGCACGTCTTGTGGAAAGACGTCAGCAAACTCCTGCAAAATGATAGTGACAGCAGGAGGCAAAGAGGAAGGCACGACCTCGAATGAAAATAATGCCTCTTTGCACACAAAAGCATAGCAAACAGATTTGCTAAAATGTAGATCTTCAATATCAGATTTGGTGGCAAGTAAACATGCACTTTTCAATTTAATTTCAGAAGCAACACTAGATGGTTTATTATTAGGCTTCATTTGTTGCTCAAATTATTTTGCCACAATCTGATTTTCACTCTTATTTTTCTGTTGTTTTGCTTTATTAGCTCTATTAATATCATCTTTCAAAATGGAATCGGGAGTCATAGGAAGCAAAGTAATATTTTTATCCTTATGAACAAGAGTATACTGATTGTTTCTACCATGGTGTACAGAATTTTTATGAAATTGCCATGGTCTACCAAGTAATAAGGAACATGCTTGCATAGGTACCACATCACTATCGACCTAATCAACATATGTAGAGATACTAAAATGCACACGAACAGTATGTGTTACCTTAACCTTGCCACTGTTGTTGAACCATTGGATGTAGTAAGGATGTGGATGCGGTCTTGTGGTGAGAGATAGCTTCTCCACCATCTCCATGCTAGCCAAGTTATTGCAGCTCCCTCCATCTATGATGACGCGAGCAGAACGTTCCTTCACAAGTCCCTTTGTATGGAACAAATTATGCCTCTGGTTTTGCTCAGCTTGTGTAACCTGCACACTCAAAACAAGTTGAGCAACTTAACATTCATACCTGTCAGCATCTTCAGCAGCCATGTATTGCGTCTCATGATCAGAATCATCTCCATTGTGTTCTTCATGTGTAATAAGAGCCAAAGTCTCGTCATCATAGTCACTACCAGACTCATACCCACCATCCTCAGTAGCAATCATCACACCCTGAGATTTGCATTCTCTCGCAAAATGTCCTTTTCCCTTACAACGATGACAAATAATATCACCTGTGTGCCCTGTTGATGCCATGGAAGAAGAAGAGCTCTGCGGAGGCCCGGCAGGTGTTCTCTTGGCAGATAATGGTGGTTGTGCCTGCTTTTTTGTATCACGGCTGGAGGTGGCACCCAATGGAGATGCTGGTGCAGTGGAAGTAAAGGATCATGTGGTTTCCATGATGGAGATCGACCTGCAGAAAAGTTAGTTCACGCCAATGCTTCTCGATCCTGCACTTCACGTTCAGCTTTACAAGCAAGATGGAATAAACGAGTGATATTAGTATACTCTTTATACTCTAGAATGGTATGAATCTCTCTATTTAATCCACCCATAAAACATGCAAGTATAGCTTCATTCTGCTCAACAATACTACATCTAATCATGACAGTTTGTAATTCCTGATAATATTCTTCTACATAATTTTTTCCTTGTCTTAAACGCTGTAATTTTTGAAGCAATTCATGTTGATAATATGGTGGAACCCAACGAGTACGCGTAGCAGTTTTCAAAGCAGCCCAAGTAGTTTGGAATAGGATATACTCTACAATGTTCAGACCACCAAACACATGTGAAGCTAGTGAAAGCACAAACAGCAGCATGAATACGTCTCTCCTCAGGATATTGTAAACATGGAAAAATGTTGTTCAGTTTCTAACTCCCAAGTAAGATATATATCAGGAACATATCTACCCTCAAATGGTGGAATATTCAATTTCAGTTTAGGAAGATGGTCATGATCTTGTACCTCATATGGTGGTGCAGCTCTACCATTGCGATGATATACCTGAGGACGACCTAGTGGTGGTGGTGCTGGTGGTTGCACGTAGTTCTGATTTTGCTCAACCTCATCCTCGTAATGGTCCTCCACCTCTGCAGTAGCAGCAGGAGCTACAAAAGCATCAACAGCGGCACCAGAATTTTGCCCAGGGTCAATGGTAATGCGCTGTGCTCGTCCCACTTGATTTGGAAGGCGACGTTGTTGTTGTTGTAGAGGTGCATTAGGTGTAGCCGGTGGTGGTCGTGGAAGACGCGCGAGCAATTCATTAAACTTGTTATCGAGCTTTGTTTCGAACACCTTCTCAATGCCACCTATCTTCTCCATGGCCTCGTCAAATCTATTTAGCACATCTTCCACCTGTCCACTCATCATTTGCTGAAACTTATTTTGTAACTCTTTGTTTGTCATGTTCTCCCAGTCAGTCTTGTCGGCTTGTGATCCTGCCATGGTAGCAGCAATAGAAACACACAAGAATATGATCCTACAGACTACTAGGAAGTGGTGGTGATGGTGTGGTGGACAGTCACAAATCCTTCAAGCGAATTTCAAATTCTTACTAGTTCTTACCAAGCAGCTGGTGGTGATCAACAACCGTTGTAGTCAAAACTCTCAAAGCTTGGATAGAGCGATTACCAGGGAGAGTCAAACGCACGACGTAGATGTATGTGGAGCTGGGAAGGCTTATAATATGGTAGCAAAAAGGGTCACCAATAATCAATTCAGATATGCAAAGTTGAATAAACGTTCAACGACAGTAATGTGCTGGTCCTAGGCTAGACTGTACTAGAGACGCGAGCCTAAAACACTAACCAACTCACGGCGCTGCACGTAAACAAGGGAGGAGCACACTCTAAATTTTTTCTTTTTTTGCACTTTTTTTCTCACTCTTTTTTTTTGAGTTTGGAACTATTTTTCTTCTGTGGATGGCTCAAAAGTTGGGGAGTCCTACTCTGTCAAGACTCGGAGTATCGCGTGATCTGTAAATCAAAAACAAAGCAACAATTACTGTACTCCAAATAGGACTGGTGGCGGAGATGAATCTGGTGGAATCTCGGACTGGTGGCGGAGATGAATCTTGTGGAACTCAGACTGGTGGCGGATATATGTTGTAGGTGGACTCGGATTGGCGTGATGGCGACTGATATTTTGTGGAGGATATGGACTCGGATTGGCGGTGAATATATGGTGGTGGTATATGGCAGCAACGATGATGATGATGCGGTGGTGATATATGGCAGCAGCGACGTGACAACTTGTGAACAGAACTCGAAACTCTAAAGGACTAGACGCTAAGACCAGCAACTTGACATGACGATGCAACCGCAAATTCAACAAAGCAAATATAGAAAAGATTATGCAAAGGCTCAGATTGGTTCGGATAGGATGAACTAACCCTATTTTTTGGCTTTTTCGTGGACTATAGGTATGAAGAACAGACTGGACCTAAACTACGAAAAGCTGTAAAATCTCACCGAGCAACCTGGAAACCTAATACCACTTGATAAAGGCAAAGGTGTCCCGTCTTTCAATGAGATGGTGGGTATCATTTTGGAGGAAGTCGACTTTGACGATCCGACTACGAACGTGCGAGGATGTCGCGCCTTAGCAATCGCTAAACCAACTCCGAGAGGTTATTGACCATGCCAGAGCACGATCAACCTGACCATGAAGGTCTATTTCCTGCAGGCAAATGAAGAACAAGCAAGAAACTAAGATTGCAATATGGATATTGCGAATATAAGAGGAAAGCTTTATTGATCAAAGGTGGGGGTTCTGTGATGCCTTTGTCTGGTCGTTGAACACAAACGAAGTACACGAAGTTGCAGCTATGGCGAACTTTAATCTAAACAAAACCCAAAGTCTAAACGACGCCCTAAGGGCTGTATATATGGAGGAAGAGGGGGGAATTTCGTGGCCCTTGGAGGAGGGGTCCGAAACCAACCCTAACTCTTGTTTCCCCACACATACGGACTCTAAAAACAGCCTATACTTAAGTATTTCGAAAATACATGGGCCTGGCCCAATAATAAGGTGACGCAGCACCTAGAATAGCCTCTGGACGAAATTTATGAAGTGGCATCTTGTATATTTCGTCCAAGGCTTCATGCACTCCTTATGGTGGCTTCAAAGTCCCGGAATCATCATTTGTAACTCCGTTCTTGATCCCCTTGCGCATGCCGTCATCTCCATGCTTGGTCTTGCTCCAGTGTTATCCCTCTTATCCAGGCTAGGCCCTTCATTTGTAAGCAAAACAAATGTATCCAGTTTAGGCAGCATCATATTCTCATGAACATTAGAATCATTACTAAGAAACGAAAGTACCTGGTAATTCAATTGGCGTGCGCGAGCTCTAGTAATTGGTCCAGTATGTATAGCAGTAGGGGATGTGGGTGTAACAATGGTATTGATGTCCTCATAAATGGTGGTTGTGAAGACAGTGTGAACAAAACGTGACTAGAACCCGAAACTCTAATAGTCTAGACACTAAAAACCAGCAACTCGACAAACAATGCAACCAAAAAAATTCAACAATGCAAAAACTAAGTGATAATAGCAAAAGGCTCAGACTATCTGGGACATAGATGAACTAATCTAACTTTTTTTGGCTTTATCATGGACTGTAAGTATGAAGGACAGATGCATTCTAACTATGAAAAACTGTAAAATCTCAGCGAGCAACCTGAAAACTGGTACGACTTGATAGAGGCAAGGGTCCTGATCTTTTGACGAGATGATAACTATCGATTTGGTGGAGATGACTTTGACGATCCGACTACAAACGTGTAACGACGTTGTGCCTTAGCAATCGCTAAACCAACTCCGAGAGGTTATTGACCACGCCGGAGCACGGTCAACCTGACCACGAAGGTCTATTCCTGCAAGCAATCGAAGACAAGCAAGAATATAATTAAGCAATCTGAATATTGCAAATATGGATGAAGTATTGATAAAAGTGGGGTTTCATAAGCGGTCTTTGTCTAGTCGTTGGACACAAACGAAGTACACGAAGTTACAGCGATGGCTAACTTTTAACTAAATAAACCCAAGTCTAAACGATGCCTTAAGGGCTATACTAATAGGGAAAAGAGAGGGGTCGTCCACCCTAGGCAAGGTGGGACTAAAACACCTCCTAAGTCATTTCCCCTACAATATGGACTCTAAAAATACATTACATGGGTCTGGCCCAAAATAAGATGGCGCAACACCAATAATAAGCTATGGACGAAATTTATGAAAGGCCATCTTGTATATTTCGTCCATCTTCTTCTATGCCATCATGGTGGCTTCAAAGTCCGAAAATCTCCACTTGAACCTCTGTTCCTGTTCTCTTGGCACGCACCTTCATCTCCGTGCTTGATGATACTCCAATGTTCATCCTTCTTGTCTATGCTAGGCCCTTGAATTGCAAGCAACACAAATGTATCTAAGTTAGGCAGCATCATTTTTCCATGAACACTAGACACATTACCAAGAAACAGAAGTACCTGATAATTTAATTGGCGTATGCGAGCTCTAGCAATTGTTCCAAGAGGTAAAACAACAGGGGATATGGGTGTAACTGTGGTAGCCATGTCCTCATCACCAAGTACTCATCCAAGACCTATGGCTCATACACTCAAGCTATCTCTACTACGACTTCAACACCTCCTACCTCGACTCGAGCATCACCCAGTACTAGCGACAAGTCAAGTTCCAAGGAAGAGCCGCCTTCCTCGACTCATCCTCCGGCATGCACCTACAAGAACAAGACTTCTTCTTCGACACCACCAGACGATCACATCAAGACAAGTTCTACCAAGTGCTTCACATGTGGTGGCCGTGGACACAAATCTTTCCAATGCATCAACAAGCGAACCATGATCGCCAATGATGATGGCATGCACGACTCCATGAGTGAAGATGAAATGGAAGCTCTCAAGCACGTCGCCATGCACCACCAAGTGAATGAAGAAGAAGATGCTCAAGTCTATTGCGACAATGATTCAAGTCCCGCTCTCGTGGTCTCCAAGGTCTTGACGCATCAACATTGTCGGATTTCGGGTTCCGGCAGACCCTTGAGGTTCGAACACTAGGGTGCACGCGGAGATTTCGCCTTCTACCTACCTGCACCCCTCCGCCTCGCTAAGATCTAAGCTATGGAAAGAACAGCACAAGAGACACAGGGTTTATACTGGTTCAGGCCACCATTGTGGTGTAATACCCTACTCCAGTGTGTGGTGTGGTGGATTGCCTCTTGGGCTGATGATGATGAGCAATACAAGGAAGAACTGCCTCGCGAGGGTCTGTTCTTGGCTGGGGGGATGAACTGCTAGGAGGAGTTCAGTCGCCCTTCTCTCTCTCTCTCTCTGTGTGTGATGCTACTCGATCCGATCCTAGCTAGTTTCTCTCTTGGCTTCTAGATTCTCCCTTCTTGATTGCCCCCCTACCCTGGGGGTGGCTAGTCCTATTTATAGGCAAAGGCCCTGGGCCTCTTCCCAAATATTGAGCGGGAAGGGCGCCAACAATTGGCCATTTTGAAGGGGAACATCTGGTACACTTATCCTGACTAAAGTTGGTCCTCGCCTGCCAAAGGCTCTGGTGGTGACGCTGGCTTGGGCTCCACAATGACTTCCTCCCTGCCGTTGGACTAGTCTTGGTCTCGTTGCACGGAAACGGGTGCCTTTGCTTGATGCTCTCGCCTGCGCTTGCTCCCTTTGCACCAAAGAGGAAAGGAGGACACTGCGCGGCTGGCGCCCGCCTGGCGCCTTTGGTCGTCATGGCTTGCGTCACGGGAACCTCGTGAGGTACCCCGCCTAGATCTCTCCGCCTCCTCGCGAGCCAGCCTGATGAGGCCGTGCCTGAGGAAGCTCCGTGTCATCCGCCCAGCGAGGCTTGGCCCTTCGCGAGGGTCTTGGGTCTGTGTTGATGAAGATGGGCCGCGCTGGGCCCCCTTTTGAGCCACGCCGCAGGCCGCAGGCAGGCAAGTCTGGGGACACCCGTTCCCAGAACGCCGACAGTAGCCCCCGGGCGCAAGGCGCGCCCGGACTTGGCCGTACAGGGAGGCGAAAGGGCAAGAGCAAAGCGCCGCGGGCCCTAACAGCCTGCGGCCTTGGGCGCCGCGTGGCGGTTGACTGGACGTGGGCGCCTCAGCAACCGCGCGAGTTGATAAGGGAGTGGCATCTGGCTAGGCTTTGCTTTTTTTGCTTTCTCCGGTTGCTGCTCAGATCCCCTTTCTTGTGCCTCTCCTTCCTTCCTCCAAAATTTCCAGATCTACTCCGACCGCGTGACCTAAGAAGCCATGGCGCCTCGTCAGTCCCCGACCGGAGCTTGGTACTCGTCTGCCCTGGACTCGCCGAACGTGTCGGAGGCGAGCCTCGCCCGGTTGCGCCGGATGGCGGCGGCGCAGGGCATCGACGGGGCGAAGGTGTTCAAGGCCGGCTCCGCCACCCCTGAGGGCCAAGGGAGCACCTTCTATCCGTTCTTTGTAAGCGCCATTGCTGCTGGCCTGGTGTTTCCCTTCTCCGAGTTCTTCTTCTCTGTCCTCCGCCATTATAAGCTATAGGCTCTACATCTCCACCCCAACTCCGTCCTTCTCCTGGCAATCTTCGCCTATTACTGCGAGGCTCATGTAGGGGTGCAGCCCTTGGTGGCCTTGCTGCGCCACTACTTCTACCTCCGGACCTCTCGTGGTCCTGCTTCCACGTGCGCGAGCTTCATCGCGTACGGTGGCGCCATTGCCATTTCGAACCCCGGGAAAAGGATTGAGGGCTTCAGGAGCAAGTGGGTCTTGGCAGATGTTGGGCGCATCCACCCTCGGCTGATCTTGCCCACGGAGCAACCCACGAGCTCCAGCGATTGGGGTCGAGCGGAGCTCGCGGACCCCGCGCGAAGCTGGTGTTGGAGAAGATGGACGCGGATCTGAGGCCGGCCAACATGGCAGCGGCAAAGCTGACCGGCGCGTCGCTGCTGAGGGAATTCCTGGAGCACCAGCTGGCTCTGCTTCGGCAGTACTCACTTCCGATGTGGAGGCCCCATCCGAGCCCCGTGGCCTTGGCCGCCGAAGATCTAGCTACGGTCCTCCAATCTCTGGTCGGGGGCGATGTGGCGAGGTTGGAGGGCGCTCCTACGCCCTTGTTCCTCTGCGACGACTGGGAGCAGGTAGTGGAGTCCATGCCCGTCTTCAACGGGGACGGGCCCGTGCCCATGGAAACTCCCGGGAATCGGTGGACGTGTCCTCCGACGACTCCAGCGAAGAGGAGGAAGGAGGGGAGCGGGAAAAAGGGCCTGACTCCGAGGCGACTGACGGAGAGTCGAGGGCTCCCCTCCCCCGGTGCAGGTCCCGCACTCTTCACCTCTCTCCGAGCGATGCCGACGAGGATGATGACGAGCAGGGCGGCGGGAGCTTGCCCCCGATCTCGAAGAAGGACAGGACTGGGCTGATCTCCCGCGGGTCTGCCCCGACCCCGAGGCGGACCGCAGACGCGCCTTCCGTTCCCGAGCTTCCCAAGGTTGACCCTTCCAGCCAGCTTTCAGGCTTCAAATTTGGCCGGAGGCTGCCTGAGCTCACTGGCGACGACCCATAAGCGCTTGATTCTTGTCTTTATTTCTTGTTCTGCTGCTGAGGCTTGACGTCCACATCTCTTGGACAGGCTGGCGCCCGCAGCAAAGAAGCCGAAGGGAGATCCTGAGGTTCCATCCGTGGCAGCGCCTCTGCCCGCGAAGGAAGGTGACCGCGACGCACGGGCTTCTCCTGCCCGGTCGTCCTCGTGAGGCCCGGCTGAGCCGGCTGGGGCGAGCTCAGCCCCCATGGCCCAAGTGACTCCCGAGGTGCCTTTGCCTGCTGCCGCCACTACAGCCGTTGGGGCGCAGCAGGCTCCGCCTCAGGATGTTGTGGTCGCGCTGCCGCCTTCTCCTCCTACTCCACCGACTGCTGTCTCTCCGACTCCTCCTGTCATTCTGGATCATGCTGCTGCTGAGCTGGACCGGCTGCGGCAGGATCTTCTTGGCGCCGACCCTCGCTTGGTGGCCGGGCGCTTGGAGCTGGCTTCAGGATGGATTCGCTCCGACGCTTCGATTCGGGCGGCGCTGGTCCAAGCCTCGACGACTTGCGATGAGGAGAGGCAGGCCGTCCTTGAGGCGAAGGCTGCTCGTGACACAGCCCTGGGGGAGGTGGTCGACGTCCGTGGTCGCTGCAAGGCGCTGGAGGACGAGCTGCAAGGCCTGCGGGACCAGCTCGCGAAAGAGGCCCGCCCTTGCCAATAGCAGGAAGAAGGCATGAAGGCTCGCGAGGCGGCCGTCAAGGAGAGGGAGGTCAAGCTCAGGAGGCGCCGTGACCGCCTAGGCGCGCTGGAGCAGGAGTTGGGGGCGAGGAAGGTCGAGCTGGATGACAAGGCCTAGGTTCTTGCCGAGGACCGCGTGGCCTTCACGGAGATGGAGGCGAAGGCTCGCTCCTCGCTGAGGATGCTTTACGACAGCGGCCTGGAGAGCCCACAGGCTGGCGTCGAGGACGGCCCCACCAAGCTGCTTCCCTTCCTGGTTCACACTCTTGAAGATGTCACCCTTGGCCTTGGCCCCACGGCCGAGGCCGAGGCGCGTGTCCTGTCTTCTGTAGCGCTGACGCGGGTCCTCACCCACATCTACCTTCGCGATCCCAGCATCGACCTCGACAGCCTGCTGGAGCCAGTAAGCGGCGAGCGTGCCGCTGCCGCTGCCGAGGCCGTGAAGGGTCGCGCGGACGCTCTGCTGGGGAAGTTCCGGGCCTTCAGCACCAAGCCGAAGCAAGGCGCTGTCGACCCCGCTGGTTTTAAATGTTGTTTTCCATTCATCTCCCAATTTCATACGAATTTGATGGTATCCACTACGCAAACAACTTTGGAGAATATTGTAGAGCCACTCAATTCATCAAGCATATCATCTAGTCTAGGAATAGGATGATGATAACGAATAGTAATATTATTAATGCCTCTACAATCAACACACATACGCGACGTACCATCCTTTTTCGGCACTAAAATGATAGGAACAACACAAGGACTAAGGGATTCGCTTATATAACCTGATGCAGGGTAGAAACCCTATAGCCCGACCTTTCATGATAGGAGCGGATCCCGTGGTGAACATGAAGAACACGAGGTGAAGACCAAGGAGTGAGGGGCTACGTGACAAGTTAGGCTCCTGAGTCGCGATGCTTAGGAGTCCCCCTTGGCGCACGAACAACAAGTAGGGAGGTGTGATGTGGGTGGATCTACCGTTCTACGTCTGCAGAGCCCGGCCGCGCGCATACCTCAACCGCCGTTAGCCTTTCGAAACTAAGGAGTGAGGGGCTACGTGACCAGTTAGGCTCCTGAGTCACGATGCTCAGGAGTCCCCCTTGACGCTCAAACGGCCTTCGTACCTTGGCTCCGCTCGTGGAGAGACGCGCGACGAACCAGGCCCGGGGGGGCCTGGCTGGGTGGCGTGCGTCTGGGCGTGACCCAGGCGCAGCCCCCGTGCCCAGCCCCCTCGCACGGCACTCCCGAGGGGAGGCGTTACGATGAGGCTAGACACTAAGCTCTGGGCTCCCTGAGGTTGATGCGGCCCGGGGGCCGCCCTCAGTTGTTTATCACCAGCGCGGAGCATAGCGCTTCCGTATGTGTACGGGCATAGCCGCTCCTCGGCAGTGTCGTCAGCCAGCGCAGAGCATGGTTCTTCCACTGGTACGTGGGAGGGGGCTCCCCTCCGGGAGGAGCCCCCGGGGCGTGTACAGCCCCGCCCTGACACGTGGCTGTTACGGTAGGGCCTGGCGAGGTGTATCTGGGCACCCGTGAGCCAGCGCGGGACTCACGGGGCGCCACCTCTAGGCGGGTTGCGCCTGGCACTGGGCCTTATCTTCTGATGTGTCCCTGCAAATTTGGTTAGATGCCGACACTCTACGTCCTCGGGTCCCGGCCCTCGAGCTGGTCTCAGCCGTCGCTGGTATGCCAGGTCGCAATGCCGTGGACAAGGCCAGAGGGTGAGGGCTGGAGAGCCAGTAAGAGCCCTGAGTCGCGATGCTCAGGTACCCCCCCCCCTTTAACGTGCAAGTGGTCGGCATGGAGAAGAAGGGGTGCCGTGGACAGGCATCAAATAATCAAGCATGGTGGGTCGAACGCATAGCCGAAAATAAACGCAAAAGGGATACATGCCATTGGGTCTGGCCCGAGCGACTTGGGGGATGATGCAGCCCGAGGGGCGCCCCCAATAAGGTAAGCTAACAACATGAAATAAAAGGGATACATGCCGCAGGGACGGACCCACGCGGCCTGGGAATAATGCAGCCCTGGGGGGCGCTCCCAACTGGAAATGAAACTTGAAAGATGTCACCTGATGATGTTGAGGATGAAGGAGTGTTGGCGTAGCAGACTCGGTGGGCTGCGGAAGCCGATCCTCACGAGCCCCTAGGCCCAGGGGCCTCGGGAGGCTCCGGAGGCGCTGGTGGCTCCTCGCGGACCATCTCCATCTCCGCCAGGGCTGCAGAACGCCTGGCCTCTTGAGCCTCCATGATGCCCTCATGAGGCGCTGGTACGTGGCAGCCGCGTTCGGCAAGCCGTAAGGCATGCGAACGTAGCTGTGGGGTGGACCTTTGCAGCGCCCCACTCGCGAGGTCCAGAGGCACTCCAGAGAGGCGACTCGATTGAGCCCTGGTATGTCGATGCAGACGCGCAGCCCACCATCCTCGCCTGGATGGGGAGCCACAACTGGTAGGCGACGGCCGCCTTTCATGACTCTTGACTCCTGTAGCTCCTGAATGGCCTTGCTGACGAACTCCTGAGGGTCTGGCTCTCCTTGCCTTACTCCTTCTTGAGGGAAACGTGCTTCGAAACACGCCTCCATGTGGTGCCCAAGCGCCTCCCTCGTGACCTTAGCCAGGTCGGTGGCCCTCCAGGGGAGAGCCCCCGAGCCCTGCCTGAGGAGGGCACCAGGCGCACTTTCCTATGTGATGGAAGGAGGTTCCCCCTGGGTAGGCGCGGGCCCTGAGGGGCCTGCCTCCTGAGGGGCCGGGCCGGACGATGTCTTCTTCTTCTTGGGGGCGGTCTCGGGAAGCCTCCTGCTTCCGCGATCTGGGTCTTCCAGTGATGCGGCCTAAAAGGCTCGTTCCAGGGAACACACCACGTCCTTCTCTTCACAGGGCACTGTGATGACTCCGCCACTTCCTGGCATCTTGAGGACGTTGTAGCCGTGGTGAGTTACGGCCATGAACTTGGCCAGCGCTGGGTACCCAAGGATGGCGTTGTACGGTAGGCGAATGTGAGCGACGTCGAAGTCGATGAGCTCGGTGCGGTAGTTGTCACGTGCCCCGAAGGTGACAGGGAGGCGGACCTGCCCAATCGGGACCATGGAGCCGTCGGTGACTCCGGAGAAAGGCTTGGTTGGCTGAAGCTGGTTGTAGGGCACTTGGAGATTGTTGAATGTTTCCATGGACAGGATGTTGAGCCCTGCCCCGCCATCGATGAGGGTCCTGGTGACCACCATGTTGCTGATGATTGGGGAACAAAGCATCGGGAGGACTCCGGCTGTGGCCGCACACTTGAGCTGATCTGCTGAGCTGAACATGATGGCGCACGCCGACCACCTGAGAGGGCGCATGGCTTCGAGCTTGGGGAGGAGATGCATTGAGAGGCTGGGGATTGAGCCCCACCCAGGATGCAGGCGATCGTGCGCGGCTCCTGGAAGCCCCCAGCCCCCTCGTCTTGATGGCGGTCCTCGTTTCTCCTTGGCTGCGGCGGCAGCGGAGGGAGGCCTGCGTTGCCTTGCGGGCGATCCTCGCGAGGCTGATCCCTCCAGTCTCCCTCGCGAGGCAGGTCTTGCCAGCGATCCTCGCGAGGTCGATCGCACCACCCTTGGCGCGGGCAGCGGTCTTCCCATCGTCCTGCGTTCCTTCCTCCTCCTCGACCATAGCCCCGGTCACCGTGGTCGGGGTGACAGCCGATCCTTCCTTCTCGCATGGCTTGGAGCTCTTGACATTCGTTGGTGTTGTGGGTGTGGAGGTCGTGGTACACACAGTACCGACTACCCTTGGAAGATTCGGGCTGATCTCTGCCCCGCTTGGTGTCTGGTTCTGCCGCGAGCATGGCAGCCCCCTTGCGCTTCACATCCTTAGCCTTGGGCTTCTTCTCTTCTGGGTCTGCGGCAGGCAGCTCGAGGAGGGAGAGATGCCCTTCCTCAGCCCTGGCGCACTTGGTTGCCAAGTTGAACAACTCCAAGGAAGTGCACAGGTCTTCATGCATCGCCAGCTCCTCCTTTATCTTGACATCGCGCACGCCGTCGGAGAAGGCTGAGATGATGGCCTCCTCGGTCACCTTGGGAATCTTGAGGCGTGTGTTGTTGAAGCGCTGGATGTACTTCTGCAGGGTCTCTCCGGGTTGTTGCTTGATGCGGCACATGTCGCTCATGGTGGGTGGCCGGTCGCGAGTACCTTGGAAGTTGGCGATGAAGCGGGTGCGCATCTCGTCTCTGGAGGAGATCGTGCCTGGAGCCAGGTTCAGGAGCCAGGTGCGGGCCCCGTCCTTGAGTGCCATGGGAAACCAGTTCGCCATGACCTTCTCGTCTCCGTTGGCAGCTTCGATGCCCAGCTCATAGAGCTGGAGGAACTCCGCAGGGTCGGCCGTGCCGTCGTAACAAGGAGGCAGGTCTGGCTTGAACTTGCCGGGCCACACGACGCTGCGTAGCTCGGTGGTGAAGGCACGGCAGCCTGCTGTGGCCACGGGAGGCCTTGGGTGATGGAGAGCTTGGTCTTGCATGTCCCCACGCGCTGCAGCTGGGAGCAGCGCGGGGTCTTGACGTGCGGGAGCAGGAGCATGGTCGCGACGTGCTGGAGCAGGGAGCGCCCGGGCAGCTTCTTGCGGGCGAGGGACTTCTTGGCAGCTCTGCTCTTGCCGCGCTGGCACCTGACGGAGCGGGTTCCGCCCAGGGGCCACGCGCCTTGGAGCCATGGCGCCTTCTTGAGGAGGAGGCGGCTGGGGCGCCCCCGGAGCTTCGTCGCCCGCGCGGGGCGGGGTGCGGTGCAGCGGAACGGACAGTGCAGGAGAGCCCCCTGCGGCGCGGACGAGCTCGGCGACGCAGTCGAGCCATTCTTCGTAGACGTCGTCGACGGGACAGTAGCGCAGGAGCTCATTTGCCGCGATGAGCGCAGCTCGAGCCTCCATGGGTGCGTGGAGCACGCGGGACGAAGAACCAGCTAGGGTGAGCGAGGGAGTAGCGGCACGGCCATCTTGCCGCACGGACGGATGCTGAGACGACGCTTGCTGCTCGTTCCCCGCCAGGCCGGTGGTGGCGTTGACGGCAGGTGACGGGGAACGGCGAGGACGCCCGCCGACAGGAGCCGTCTGGGCAACGCCGGAAGCGAGAGCGGCCCGGCGCTCGGCGTGGGCCCGACGAGCGTCAGACATGGATGCGATGATCGGAGGAGAACGGGGTGGTGGAAGACGAATTCCGGCGCACCCCTACCTGGCACGCCAAATGTCAGATTTCGGGTTCCGACAGACCCTTGAGGTTTGAACACTGGGGTGCGCGCGGAGATTTCGCCATCTACCTACCTGCACCCCTCCGCCTCGCTAAGATCTAAGCTATGGAAAGAACAGCACAAGAGACACAGGGTTTATACTGGTTCGGGCCACCGTTGTGGTGTAATACCCTACTCCAGTGTGTGGTGTGGTGGATTGCCTCTTGGGCTGATGATGATGAGCAATACAAGGAAGAACTGCCTCGCGAGGGTCTGTTCTTGGCTGGGGGGATGAACTGCTAGGAGGAGTTCAGTCGCCCTTCTCTCTCTCTCTCTCTCTCTGTGTGATGCTACTCGATCCGATCCTAGCTAGTTTCTCTCTTGGCTTCTAGATTCTCCCTTCTTTATTGCCCCCCTACCCTGGGGGTGGCTAGTCCTATTTATAGGCAAAGGCCCTGGGCCTCTTCCCAAATATTGAGCGGGAAGGGCGCCAACAATTGGCCATTTTGAAGGGGAACATCTGGTACACTTATCCTGACTAAAGTTGGTCCTCGCCTGCCAAAGGCTCTGGTGGTGACGCTGGCTTGGGCTCCACAATGACTTCCTCCCTGCCGTTGGACTGGTCTTGGTCTCGTTGCACCGAAACGGGTGCCTTTGCTTGATGCTCTCGCCTGCGCTTGCTCCCTTTGCACCAAAGAGGAAAGGAGGACACTGCGCGGCTGGCGCCCGCCTGGCACCTTTGGTCGTCATGGCTTGCATCACGGGCACCTCATGAGGTACCTCGCCTTGATCTCTCCGCCTCCTCGCGAGCCAGCCTGATGAGGCCATGCCTGAGGAAGCTCCGTGTCGTCCGCCCCGCGAGGCTTGGCCCCTCGCGAGGGTCTTGGGTCTGTGTTGATGAAGATGGGCCGCGCTGCGCCCCCTTTTGAGCCACGCCGCAGGCCGCAGGCAGGCAAGTCTGGGGACCCCCGTTCCCAGAACACCGACAAACACCAACAAGACGAAGACCAAAGATGTCACATCTTCCACACCAAGGCCGGCATCAACGGGCGCTCCATGAAAGTCATCATCGATGGAGGGAGTTTCTATAACTTGGCAAGTGAAGAGCTATGTTGCAAGCTACAATTGGTCAAGAAGAAACACCCTTGCCCCTACAAGGTTCAATGGCTAAGCAACTCTGGCACAATTCAAGTGGAGCACACCATGGACGTTTCTTTCCAGATCGACACCTACGAGGAAACCATCGAGTGTGACGTGGTTCCTATGTCCGTGTGCCACCTTCTCTTAGGAAGACCTTGGCAATTCGACCGCGGCGTCAACCACAATGGAAGAACAAACCACTATAGCTTCAATATGAAGGGAACGGGGTACGTGCTACGACTTATGACTCCAAGCCAAGTGATTGCCAACAAGCAAGTATCCACGCATCATGGAGAGACTAGTGAGAAAGTGAACCACCACAAAGAGAGTCAGCGCCACAAGCCAAAATTGAGCGCCTCTTCATCAAGAGAGAAAAACTTAATCCTCCTAGCCACAAAAAGAGAGTTGAGAGAAGTGTGTGAGAACCCATCGAGTGTCATCCACTATGTCCTAGTGTGCAAATATGAGGTGGCGAAGACTAACACTCCTAATCTTCTTCCTCTAGTGTTGTCCAACTTGTTGCAGGAATTCGCGGATGTCTTTCCTGATGAGCTACCTCCCGGTCTTCCTCCTCTATGTGGCATCGAATATAGGATCGACCTCATTCTCGTCGCACCTCTTCCTACCAAGGCACCATACCGCATCTACCTAAAGAAACCAAAGAAATGCACAGGCAAGTCCACATCTCATAGACCATGGACATGTGCGTGAAAGTTTAAGTCCTTGTGCCGTACCGGTCATTCTTGTGCCAAAAAGAGACGGTAGCTTTCGCATGTGTTCCGATTGCAGACCTATCAATGCTATCATCGTTCATTATAGGCATCCCATTCCACACCCCGATGATATCTTAGATGAGCTTAGCGGTGCCACTATTTTCTCAAAAATTGATCTTAAAAGTGGTTACTATCAAACCCACATACAAGAGGGTGATGAATGGAAAACCGCTTTCAAAACAAAGTTTGGTTCATATGAGTGGTTAGTTATGCCTATGGGTTTATCAGAAGCACCCGGTACTTTCATGCGTGTGACGACATTCTTGTGTTTAGCAAATCCCTCAAGGAACATGTAGATCATCTTAGGGTTGTTTTGCAAACACTTAGAAAAGAGCGTCTCTACGCCAATATGGAGAGATGCACTTTTGGTGTTAACAAGATAGTTTTCTTGGGTTTCATTGTGTCCTCAAAGGGTGTTCATGTTGATGAGTCCAAAATTGAAGCAATTAAAACTTGGCCCCAACCCACTAATTTGCAACAAGTGCGTAGTTTCCTTGGTCTAGTGGGTTTTATTGTCGCTTTGTGAAAGACTTTAGCACTATTGTCGCACCGTTACATGCTTTGAGTAAGAAAAATGCACCCTTTGTTTGGTGACCAACTCAATCTACTGCATTTCATGAGCTCAAATCTTTGCTTACACATGCCCTAATTCTTGATATACCTGATTTCACCAAAACTTTTGAGGTTCATTGTGATGGTGGCGGTAATGGGATTGGTGGAGTTTTGACACAAGAAAAGCGGCCCATTGCATACTTTAGTAAAAAAAAATCTAGTGCTCAACTTAACTATCCTATATATGACAAAGAATTGTATGCTTTACTGCGAGTATTGCATGTCTGGGAGCATTAGCTTTGCCCACATGAATTTTTCATACATACCGATCATGAGACACTTAAGTACCTTAAAGATCAAACCAATTTGAATAAACGGCATGCTAAATGGAATGAATTTATTGAGTCTTTACCTTATGTGGTCAAGTACATTAAAGGCAAAGAAAATGTTGTGGCGAATGCTCTTCCCCGCGTATGCATGCTTGTTACCCAACTTGAGTTAAATGTTATTGGCTTTGAGCATATTAAAGATCTTTATGCGAATGATACTTCCTTTGCACTTACATATGCAAAATGTCTTACTCACACTTGTCGGGAGAACTATTATCTCAAGGATGGCTACCTTATGCATGCTAACAAACTTTGTATACCCGAGTCTTCTCTTCGTTTGTTACTTTTACAAGAGGCTCACAGAGGTGTACTCATGGGACATTTCATGCACGACAAGACCTTCGCCACACTCTCCTTCAAGTACTTTTGGCCAAAGATGTTCCGCGACGTGGCACGCTTCACCAACAAATGTTCTACATGCCGCAAAGCTAAGTCCAAAGCCCAATCTCATGGTTTACATATGCCACTTCCAATTCCATATCAACCATGGGAAGATATTAGTATGGATTTCATGCTTGGTTTGCCTAGAACTCGCAATGGAAAGGATTTTGTCTTTGTTGTTGTAGACCGGTTATCAAAAATGGCACATTTCATACCATACAACAAGATAGACCATGCTTCACATGTTGCTAATCTTTTTTGTAGGGAAATCTTGAGGTTGCATGGAGTACCAAGGACCATTATGTCAGACCGGGACATCAAGTTCTTAAGCTACTTTTGGAAGACTATTTGCGCCAAGATCGGCATCAAGCTTGTTTTCTCCACGTCCTATCATCCCCAAACCGATGCCAAATGGAATTCACCAACCGGACGCTATCTACTCTCCTACGCATGCTGATAAAGAAGAACATCAAGGAGTGGGAGGAGTGCTTACCCATCACCGAGTACGCCTACTGATAGAGGCGAAGGTGTCCTGATGTCTTGATGAGATGGTGGCTATCGTTTTCTGTGGGAGTCGACCTTGAAGATCCGACTACGAATGTGCGAGCGCGCCTTAGCAATCGCTAAAACAACTTCTGAGGGGTTATTGACCACGCCATGATCAACCTGACCACGAGGGTCTGTTTCCTGTGAGCAAACAAACAACAAACAAGAAACTGAGATTGCAATCTCGGTATTGCGAATATAAGAGGAAAGCTTTATTAATGAAGGTGGGGTTCTGTGACGCCTTTGTTTGGTTGTTGAACACAAACAAAGTACGCGAAGTTGCAGCTATGGCGAACTTTTAATCTAAACAAAACCCAAAGTCTAAACGATGCCCTAAGGGCTGTATATATGGAGGAGAGAGGGGGGAATTTCGTGGCCCTTGGAGGAGGGGTCCAAAACCAACCCTAACTCTTATTTCCCCACACATACGGACTCAAAAAATAGCCTATAATCAAGTATTTCGAAATTACATGGGCCTGGCTCAAAAATAAGGTAACGCAGCACCTAGAATAACCTCTGGATGAAATTTATGAAGTGACATCTTGTATATTTCGTCCAAGGCTTCATGCACTCATTATGGTGGCTTCAAAGTCCTGCAATCATCACTTGTAACTCTGTTCTTGTTCCCCTTGCGCACGCCATCATCTCCATGCTTGAACTTTCTCCAAGGTTCATCTTTCTTGTCCAAGCTAGGCCCTTCATTTGTAAGAAAAAAAATGTATCCAATTTAGGGAACATCATATTCTCATGAACATTAGAATCGTTACCAAGAAACGAAAGTACCTGGTAATTTAATTAGCGTGCGCGAGCTCTAGTAGTTGGTCCTATATGTATAGCAGCAGGGGTTGTCGGTGTAACAATGGTATTGATGTCCTCATCATCCTCCCCTTCTTGAAATGAAGTCGTCCTCGTCGGAAGCTCATCTTCCTCACCCAAATAAGGCTTCAAATCTGCAATGTTAAAAGTGGGACTAACCCCAAAATCTGCAGGCAGCTCAAGTTTATATGCATTATCATTTATTTTCTCTAACACCTTAAAAGGACAATCAGCACGTGGCATTAGCTTTGATTTGCGCCAATTAGGAAATCTATCCTTACGCAAATGTAACCAAACAAGATCTCCAGGTGCACACACAACATGTTTTCTACCATTATCTCCAGCAAGTTTATATTTAGCATTCATGCGCTCAATGTTTTCCTTAGTTAACTCATGCATTTTTAAAATCAATTTAGCATGTTCTTTAGCATCAAAATTAACCATCTCCGAATATGGAAGAGGCAACAAATCAATAGGTGGACGAGGTAGGAAACCATACACAATTTCAAAAGGGCACATCTTAGTAGTAGGATGCAATGAATGATTATAAGCAAATTCAATATGAGGCAAGCATTCTTCCCACATTTTCTTATTATTCTTTAAAACAGCCCTAAGCATAGTAGACAATGTTCTATTGACTACTTCTGTTTGTCCATCAATTTGGGGGTGACAAGTAGTACTAAAGAGCAGTTTAGTCCCCAACTTAGCCCATAAATATCTCCAAAAGTGGCTAAGAAATTTAGTATCACGATCTAAAACAATACTATTTGACACACCATGCAAGCGAATAATTTCACGAAAGAACAAATCAGCAACATTAATAGCATCATCACTTTTATGACATGGTATAAAGTGTGCCATTTCCGAGAATCTATCCACGACAACAAATATGCTATCCCTCCCCTTCTTTGTTCGAGGTAAACCTAAAACAAAATCCATAGATATATTCTCCCAATGAACACTAGGTACAGGCAAAGGCATATATAAACCCTCAGGATTGAGTCGTGACTTAGCTTTTTGACATGTAGTGCATCGAGCAACAAAACGCTCAACATCTCGTCTCATCTTTGGCCAAAAGAAATGTGTAGCAAGTATGTCCTACGTCTTCTTCAGGCCAAAGTGTCCTATTAATCCTCCTCCATGCGCCTCCCGCAACAACAAAAGACGAATGGAACTAGCTGGAATGCATAGCTTGTTAGCATGGAACACAAATCCATCATTAACGACAAACTTGTTCCACGTTCTTCCTTCCTTACAATTCTGCGTTACATCTTTAAAATCAGCATCATGCACATATTGATCTTTGATGGTCTCCAAACCAAATATTTTGAAGTCAAGATGTGAAAGCATAGTATAGCGACGAGACAATGCATCAACAATAACATTTTCTTTACCCTTCTTGTATTTAATGACATAAGGGAAAGTCTCGAGGAATTCAACCCATTTAGCATGTCTACGATTCAGTTTAGCTTGACTTTTAATATGTTTTAACGATTCCTGATCAGAATGTATAACAAATTCTTTGGGCCATAAATAATGTTGCCATGTTTCTAAAGTCCGAACAAGAGCATATAATTCTTTATCATAAGTAGAATAATTCAGACTAGCCCACCCTATTTTTTTAGAAAAATATGCAACAGGTTTGCCATCTTGAAATAACACACCTCCTAATCCAATTCCACTAGCACCACATTTAAGTTCAAAGGTCTTATTAAAATCAGGAAGTTGGAGTAAAGGAGCATATGTCAACTTATGTTTCAATACCGTGAAGGCTTCTTCCTGTGCGGTACCCCAATTAAAAGGTACATCCTTCTTTGTAAGCTCATTGAGAGGTGTAGCAATGGTGCTGAAATCTCTCACAAAACGCCTATAGAATCAAACGAGGGCAAGAAAACTTCTCACTCGTGTGACCATTTTAGGCTGCGGCCAACTCTCAATAGCTTCAATCTTGGCTTTATCAACTTCAATTCTATGTGGAGTAACAACATAGCCAAGAAAAGATACTCGGTCAATGCAGAAGGTGCACTTCCCAAGGTTACCAAACAAACGTGCATCACGTAGAGCAATAAAACAACACGTAAATGTTCCAAATGTTCCTCCAAAGATCTGCTATAAATCAGTATATCATCAAAATAGACTACCACAAGTCTTCCAATGAAAGCATGTAAAACTTCGTTCATTAATCTCATGAAAGTACTAGGTGCATTAGTTAACCCAAAAGGCATGACTAACCACTCATATAATCCAAACTTAGTTTTAAATGTTGTTTTCCATTCATCTCCAATTTCATATGGATTTGATGGTATCCACTACGCAAATCAACTTTGGAGAATATTGTAGAGCCACTCAATTCCTCAAGCATGTCATCTAGCCTAGGAATATGATGACGATAACGAATAGTAATATTATAAATGCCTCTACAATCAACACACATATGCGACATACCATCCTTTTCGGCACTAGTATAATAGGAACAGCACAAGGACTAAGAGATTCACGTATATAACCTTTGTCAAGAAGCTCCTATACTTGACGCATAATCTCCTTCGTCTCCTCTTGATTGGTATGGTATGTCGCACGGTTAGGCAGCGAAGCACCGGGAATGAAGTCAATATGATGCTCAATCCCTCGAATAGGTGGTAATCCTAGTGGCACGTCTTGTGCAAAGACGTCAGCGAACTCCTGCAAAATGTTACTGACAACAGGAGGCAAAGAGGAAGGTACATCCTTGAAAGAAAATAACGCCTCTTTGCACACAAAAGCATAGCAAACAGATTTGCTAAAATCTAGATCATCAATATCAGATTTGGTGGCAAGTAAACATGCACTTTTCAATTTAATTTCAGAAGCAACACAAGATGGTTTATTATTAGGCTTCATTTGTTGCTCAAATTCTTTTGCCACAATCTGATTTTCATTCTTATGATTCTCCTGTTTTGCTTTATTAGCTCTATTAATATCATCTTTCAAAATGGAATCAGGAGTCATAGGAAGCAAAGTAATATTTTTATCCTTATGAACAAGAGTATATTGATTGTTTCTACCATGGTGTACAGAATTTTTATCAAATTGCCATGGTCTACCAAGTAATAAGGAACATGCTTGCGTAGGTACCACATCACAATCAACATAATCAGCATATGTAGAGATACTAAAATGCACACGAACAGTACCTGTTACCTTAACTTTGCCGCTATTGTTGAACCATTGGATGTAGTAAGGATGTGGATGTGGTCTTGTGGTGAGAGATAGCTTCTCCACCATCTCCATGCTAGCCAAGTTGTTGCAGCTCCCTCCATCTATGATGACGCGAACAGAACGTTCCTTCACAACTCCCTTTGTATGGAACAAATTATGCCTCTGATTTTTCTCAGCTTGTGTAACCTGCACACTCAAAACACGTTGAGCAACTAAACATTCATACCTGTCAGCATCTTCAGCAGCCATGTATTGCGTCTCATGATCAGAATCATCTCCACTGTGTTCTTCACTTGTAATAAGAGCCAAAGTCTCCTCATCATAGTCACTAGCGGACTCATACCCACCATCCTCAGTAACAATCATCACACGCTTACATTGGCATTGTCTCGCATAATGACCTCCACCCTTGCAACAACGCCAAATAATATCATGTGTTTGCCCTGTTGATGCCATGGATGAAGAAGAACTCTGTGCAGGCCCAGAAGGTGTGCTCTTGGCAGATAGTGGTGGTTATGCCTACTTTCTTGTATCGTGGTTGGCGGTGGCAGCTGACAGAGGCACTGGTGCAGCAGAACGTGTGGAAGTAGAGGATGCACGCGGTGTCCATGATGAAGGTTGACCTGCAGAAAAGTTAGTTCGCGCCAATGCTTGTTGATCCTGCACTTCTCGTTCATCTTTGCAAGCAAGATGGAATAAACGAGTGATATTATTATATTCCTTATACTCTAGAATAGTCTGAATCTCTCTATTTAATACACCCATAAAATGTGCAAGTTTTCAAAGCGTTGCAATTTTTGAAGTAATTCACGTTGATAATATGGTGGAACCCAACGAGTACGCATAGCAGTTTTCAAAGCAGCCCAAGTAGTTGGAATAGGATATAATCTACAATGTTCGGACAACCAAACACATGCAAAACTAGTGAAAGCACAAACAGCAGCAGGAACACATCTCTCCTCAGGATATTGTAAACATGTTAAACGTTGTTCAGTTTCTAACTCCCAAGTAAGATATATATCTGGAACATATCTACCCTCAAATGGTGGAATATTCAATTTTAGTTTAGGAAGATGGTCATGATCTCGTACCTCGGGTGGTGGTGCAGCCCTACCATTGTGATGATATGCATGAGGACGACCTGGTGGTGGTGGTGGTTGCACGTAGTTCTGATTTTGATCAACCTCATCCTCGAAATGGTCCTCCACCTCCGCAATACTAGCAGGAGCTACAGAAGCATCAACAGCGGCACTAGAATTTTAACCGGGCTCAAGGGGAACGCGCAGTGCCCATCCCACTTGATTTGGAAGCCGAAGTTGTTGTTGTTGTTGTTGTTGTTGTTGTTGTTGTTGTTGTTGTAGAGGTGCGTTAGGTGCAACCAGTGGTGGTGGTGGAAGACGCGTGAGCAATTCATTAAACTTGTTATCGAGCTTTGTTTTGAATGTCTTCTCCATGCCATCTATCTTCTCCATGGCCTCTTCAAATCTGTTTAGCACATCTTGCACCTGTCCACTCATCATTTGCTGAAACTTATCATGAAGCTCCTTGTTCGTCAAGTTCTCCCAGTCAATCTCATCGGCTTGTGATCCTGCCATGGTTAACAGTAATAGAAACACACAAGACTATGATCCTACAGACTACTAACAAGAGGTGGTAGTGGGTGTCGCAAATCCGTCAAGCAAATCTCCAATTCTTACCAGTTCTTACCTAGCAGCAGGCGGTGATCGACAACCATTGTAGTCAAAACTCTCAAAGCTTGGATTGAGCGATTACTAGGGAGAGTCAAACACACGACATAGATGTATGTGGAGCTAGGAAGGCTTATAATATGGTAGCCAAAAAGGGTAAGCAATAATCAATTCAGAGATGCAAAGTCGAATAAACTCTCAATGACGGTACTGTGCTGGTCCTAGGCTAGACCGTACTAGAGACGCAAGCCAAGAACACGAACAAAATCACGACGCGGCACGTAAACAAGGGAAAAGCACACTCTGAAAAAAAAACTGCTCTATTTTTTGGCGCTCCTCTTTTTTTTGCGCTCTTTTTTTGGGGAAAAATCACTATAATGGCAAGTGTCTCAAAACTCTTCCCTGGTCAAACTGACAGGATGAGCACGAAAAGTTTTTGACTATTTTTTCGGAAATCAGGGCAGCGACGACAAAAAAGTGTGACAAAAACCACTATCATGGCACGTGGCTCAAAAGACTCAGAAAAGCCTAAAAATAGGATAGGGAAAATATATTTTTGCCTGCGAAACTTTTGACCTAAAAACTGCCCGGGGGTCTCCAGACTTTTTTTTCTTTTTTCTTTTTTTTCTGAAACCTACTCAGGCAAGGAAACACGAATGGGAAAATAGATGGATCTCGAAAATAAACCTAATACGAAAGGAACTCGGATTGGTGGTGGATATACGGTGGTAGGATATGGCAGCGGTGTTTCTATATGGCAGCGATGGTGGTAGCGGTGGTTGTATATGGATACGGATCGGTGCTGGTATATGAATACGGATTGGTGGTGGTATATGGATACGGATCGGTGGCGGACAAGCGGTGGTGGTAGATGGCAGGGGCGATGATGATGGTGCGGCGGCGGCGTGACAACTTATGACCAGAACTCGAAACTCTAAAAGACTAGACGCTAAGACCAGCAACTAGACACGATGATGCAATCGCAAATTCAACAAAGCAAAAACCCTAAAAAGATTATGCAGAGGCTCAGATTGGTTCATATATGATGAACTAACCCTAATTTTTTTGTGGCTTTTTTGTGGACTGTTGGTATGAAGAATAGACTCGATCTAAACTATGAAAAATTGTAAAATCTCACCGAGCAACCTGAAAATCTGATACCACGTGATAGAGGTGAAGGTGTCCCGATGTTTCGATGAGATGGTCGCTATCGTGTTCTATGGGAGTCGACCTTGACGATCCGACTACGAACGTGTGAGGTCACGCCTTAGCAATCGCTTAACCAACTTCCAAGGGGTTATTGACCACGCCAGAGCACGATCAACTTGACCACGAGGGTCTGTTTCCGGCAAGGAAATGAAGAACGAGCAAGAAACTGAGATTGCAATCTGGGTATTGCGAATATAAGAGGAAAGATTTATTAATGAAGGTGGGGTTCTGTGACGCCTTTGTCTGGTCATTGAACACAAACGAAGTACGCGAAGTTGCAGCTACGGCGAACTTTTAATCTAAACAAAACCCAAAGTCTAAACGATGCCCTAAGGGCTGTATATATGGAGGAGAGAGAGGGGGGGATTTCGTGGCCCTTGGAGGAGGGGTCCGAAAGTAACCCTAACCCTTGTTTCCCCACACATACGGACTCTAAAACAGACTATAATCAAGTATTTCGAAATTACATGGGCCTGGCCCAAAAATAAGGTGACGCAGGACCTAGAATAGCCTCTGGATGAAATTTATGAAGTGACATCTTTTTTATATTTCGTCCAAGGCTTCATGCACTCATTATGGTGGCTTTAAAGTCCTGGAATTATCAATTTTAACTCCGTTCTTGTTCCCCTTGCGCACGCCATCATCTCCATGCTTGAACTTGCTCCAAGGTTCATCTTTCTTGTCCAAGCTAGGCCCTTCATTTGTAAGCAAAACAAATGTATCCAATTTAGGCTGCATCATATTCTCATGAACATTAGAATCGTTACCAAGAAACGGAAGTACTTGGTAATTTAATTGGCGTGCACGAGCTCTAGTAATTGGTCCAGTATGTATATCAACAGGGGTTGTGGGTGTAACAATGGTATTGATGTCCTCATCACCTACAATCATGTTTGACACATGAAAGTGCATTATATCGACTAGAGGGGGGTGAGTAGGCGATTTTTACAAATTTGTCACCGAGGAATTTCTATGTGAGGAAATACCTAAGTCACGAACAACTAGCAGCGGAATAAGTACTCAGATGCAAGCGTAACATAGTAGTAGCACAGTCATCATGATGAAATGAAAAGGAGCACTAAGTACAAGAAGCGTATAAATAGGATAAGCAGGCTGAAGACAAAAGTGAATGAAGAATTAGGACTGAGGAAATTGAGAAAGTCTTCAGTCAAAGTCTTCAAATAGTAACGATCAAGTTCATCAACACATGAATGAGGAAATAGAACCAGTAGCTGGTGAAGACGATGATTTGGTAGACCAGTTCCAACTACTGTGACAGTCGTACATCTGGTTGGAGCGGCTAGGTATTTAAACCTAAGGACACACAGTCTCGGACACACAGTCCTCACCGTATTTCTCCTTGAGCTAAGGTCACACAGATGTCACCCAACCACTCGTGGTAAGTCTTCAAGTGACTTCCAAACCTTCACAGACTCGGTCACTCGGCGATCCACAATTCCCTCTTAGATGCTCTAGACCATGATGCCTAACCGTTTGGAGGATGCACAATCCTCAAAGGTAACAACCGTCGGGTCCATACAGGAACAATCTCTTCAGTGATGCTCAATCACTTTGGTTTGTAGGTGTTTGGGTTTGGGTTTTTCCTCACTTGATGATTTCCGCTCAAAGTCCTCAGAGGATGGGATGCTCTCAATGACAAGTGTTAGTTTCTCTCAGAGCAGCCAACCAACTAGTGGTTGTAGGGGTGGCTATTTATAGCCTAGGGAGCAGCCCAACATGATAAGACATAAATGCCCTTCAATGATATGACCACTAGGTGGGTAGATATTTTGGGACAGTTGGCGCATAGCACAGCAATGGTCAGATATTTGAGTATCAAATTCCTCAGGGCTATCATGTTCCTTACTTGTAGGCAATTCACACTGGCCAATTCCTAACTCCTCAGTCAGAACAAATTCCTTAGAGACCAAAAGAACTTCGTCTTTGTCACTAAAGAAATTGACTAAACTGTATGAGATTTCCACTGGCTTCACTCGAAAGGATTGGGTATGTGTAGTATTTTGAGATGAGCATCACTTGGAAACTTTTCCTCAGTTTTACCTCGACCCCCTTTTAACACTACGGTGTTGCCTATGACTCAAGAAAGAGAAAATGAAACTACGTAAACAAAAGTCTTCACACTTCATAATCCTTCAAGGTCACACCAATTTCTTCACTTTCAAAGTCCTCAAGAAAACCAACATCTTCAGCTGAAGACATTCATTTTTAGGGGTCGACTTTCATCGTAAATATGAAACTCCCCATAGACTTATAGACCTGTGTGAAGGAAATATGCCCTAGAGGCAATAATAAAGTTGTTATTTATATTTCCTTATATCATGATAAATCTTTTTTATTCATGCTAGAATTGTATTAACCAGAAACTTAGTACATGTGTGAATACATAGACAAACAGAGTGTACCTAGTATGCCTCTACTTGACTAGCTCTTTAATCAAAGATTGTTAGGTTTCCTAGCCATGGACATGTGTTGCCATTTGATGAACGGGATCACATCATTAGAGAATGATGTGATGGACTAGGCCCATCCATTAGCTTAGCACTATGATCGTTTAGTTTATTGCTATTGCTTTCTTCATAACTAATACATGTTCCTATGACTATGAGATTATGCAACTCCCGAATACCGTAGGAACACTTAGTGTGCTATCAAACGTCACAATGTAACTGGGTGATTATAAAGATGCTCTACAGGTGTCTTCGATGGTGTTTGTTGAGTTGGCATAGATCGAGATTAGGATTTGTCACTCTGATTGTCGGAGAGATATCTCTGGGCCCTCTCGATAATGCACATCATTATAAGCCTAGCAAGCAATGTGACTAATGAGTTAGTTGTGGGATGATGCATTACGGAACGAGTAAAGAGAGTTGACGGTAACGAGATTGAACTAGGTATTGAGATACCGACTATCGAATCTCGGACAAGTAACATACCGATGACAAAGAGAATTGATAGAGGCGAGGGTGTCCCGATCTTTCGATGAGATGATAACTATCGATTTGGTGGAGACGACTTTGATGATCCGACTACAAACGTGCACGACGTTGCGCCTTAGCAATCGCTAAACCAATCTCCTGAGGTTACTGACGATGCCGGAAGCACGGTCAGCCTGACCACGAAGGTCTATTCCTGCAAGCAATCGAAGAACGAGCAAGAATATGATAAAGCAATCTGAATATTGCAAATATATATGAGGTATTGATAATGGTGGGGATCCGGAAGCGGTCTTGGTCTGGTCGTTGGACACAAATGAAGTACACGAAGTTGCAATGGCTAACTTTTAACTAAATAAATCCCAAGGAAAAGCTACTAGATGGATCTACTTATATAGGAGCAAGGGGTGGCGGCCAAGGAGGTGGGAGGACGTCCCAAGGCAGCCTAAAACTAAATCTAGGTCGTACAAGGCCAATGGGCCCAAGTGGAGGTGATGTAACACCTTTGGACTTGTAGTTTGACTCGGATTCTGCTGCAGCATCAGATTGTTTCGTCCACAACTCAACGCTCTGGACGAATTTGAAGGTGATTCCAATTGGGTTGGAAAGTGCACGAAATCTAGTTTCCAACAAAAAAGAATCACCCAATTCGGAGTCCGTATGAAAAACTTGTGTGCGTTTTGAGTCAGGTATGTATGTGCAGTCCGAATCTGAATCCAGAACGTGAGAGACTTGGACTCTATCTTCTCTTGGGCCAAAAGTGACGTGAGAGAACTTTTTGGACAGCAAATAAACATCTCTTTCTTCCTTATCTTCATATGTGGATTGTACAAATGTCCCATACACCTGCAATTAGACAAAACACAAAAGTGTGTGAAGTATTTTTGTTCTGGATAACATAAATAGATTATTGAATAGTTTGCACTAGAAATCACCTGACAAATATGCATATATGCAATATTTTTGGTCATATCCAAGGTAGTCATGTCCTCATCATCCTCCCCTTCTTGAAAATAAAGCCGTCCTCGGCGTTGCTTAATCTGAAATGTGGCTAACAAAAGAGACAAGGTGTACATGTTGTATATGTATATGTCATCCATTTTTACTTCCCTTGATTTTTGCATATATGACACATGAATAGATGAGTAACTTGCATAGTTCATAAAATCTAAAGCCAAAAAATTAGCACAAGAAGTAGAAGGCATGAAAATATTGTAACTCAGTTTGCACATATAAGTGAAGCTCTTATTCATTTCAAAAGATTGACAATGTTCATCATTAAACCATCCCAACATTGGTGAATAAACCTTACTTGCATCAAATTTACATGCTACAACATGCTTAAATAAGCAAATATGCAATAAGTCATTTAACACAGAATCATCACCAAGATTAGAGGTCATATCAAAATGATTAAACATTGGTTCTTTTGCATCAATAGTTAATTCAATGGGTGCACTCAAAATTGTTGGTATTTCAGTTGTTTGATCACATGGCAAAGTCAAATTATCAACGTAGTCCTCTAAAATAGGTGGTGTGATCAAAGTAGTGGGTAGCTCATCAGATGGTGCATTCAAATTGACAAGGCATTCATCATTCTCATGTAGAGATGGAAGATCAGTACCTTTGTCATTACCTCTTATGATCAACTCAGATGATGTAGCCACTCTCGGGGGCGATGTGTCACATGGTGGAGGTGATGTAGTCCTGACAACAACGGATGTGGTTGTCATAGTATGCCTAGTAGTTGAAGGAACAATCATATCAACTCTTGGAATGTGCACCGTGCGCTTGTTCTCCTCGTGGCCAACACATCGTTTTATTTCCTGTTCAGCTTTGCAAGCAAGATGAAACAAATGGTCCATAGGATAACACTCTTCATGAATTAGTATCTCTTGAATATCACGATTTAATCCTCCCCAAAATCTATCCAGAAAATCATCTTCACTTTCTTCTAAAGAGGAATGCAACAAGGTAGTTTGTAAATCATCATAATATTTTGTTACAGTTTCACTACCTTGTTTTAAGTGTTGCAACTTCTTAATCATGTCACGAGTATAATAAGCAGGGACGAAAGTATGTCGCATGGCAAGTTTCAAATCATCCCAAGTAGTAGGTATATAATTAGGGTGTAACCGACAATATTCACTCCACCAAACCAAAGCATAACCAGTGAAAGAACCAACCGCAACCTTAACCTTTTTATGTTCATCGAAATTATGGGAAGCAAATATATTTTTTATGTCGAACTCCCATTCAATATATAAAGCAGGTTTAAAACGGCCATTAAATGGTGGTATAGATACATTAACCTGATCATGTGCACTTGGATGTTTGTGCACCTCTCGTGACGGTTGTGGTATTTGCAAAGGTGGTGGCACGTCCCCCACGATCGACAAAGCCCATGAATTGACTCTGGATCCTGTCATGATTAGTAGAACAAGAAACAAAACCCAAAAATAATGTTCCTATAACTACTAGGATGTGGTGGTAAAACGCTCACAGTAAAACAAATATCAATGTCTTACAAGTTCTTACCATGCAGCAGGCGGTGATCGGCAACCAGCGGTGTCAAGTAACTCCGAATATTGAGTAAAGCGATTGCCAGGGGAGCGTACGTATACACGGTGTAGAAATATGTGGAGCTGGGTTGGCTATATATGGTAGCAAAAGATTAGCAATAATCAATTCAAAGATGCAATGTTGAATAAACGCTCAACGACGGTACTGTGCTGGTCCTAGGCTAGACCGAACTAGAGACGCGAGCCTAGAACACTAATGAGGTCACGTCGTAGCACAACTAGCATCAATGAAGGACACTAAGTAGCTCTGGAGAGCAAGATATAAATGAAGATCACAACAGCAGTAAAGATAATGAGGTGAAACAACAGCCAAGCAGGATATATCAACAACTTTGTCTCCAACTTTCCTCTGAAAAAGTTTGTGCCGATTTTTTTGTATTTTTTTCTTCTCTCTTTTTTTTCCTCACACTTTTTTTCTTTCTCTCCTTTTTTTTTCTCTGACTTTTTTTTTCTCCTTTTTTTTTCTCTTGCTTTTTTTCTCTCTTTTTTTCTCCCTCTTTCCAAAACAAACTAGATAAGATGCAGATTGGATCAAGTGAAGATGTGAACAATCTCAACTATTATTATGACAATGAATGATGGGTAGCACGTGGTGGAAATTGATGGATGGGTGGTGGACAGCGGAAGAGATAATGATGCAGCGGTGGTGTGACTAATGTGAACAGAACTCGAAACTCTAAACGAACTAGACACTAAGACCAGCAACTCGACACGACGATGCAACCGATAATTCAACTATGCAAACAATGAAAAGAAAATTGCAAAGGCTCAGACTGGCTTGGACCAAGGATGAACAGATCTAACTCTTTTTTGTGGCTCTGATACCACTTGATAGAGGCGAGGGTGTCCCGATCTTTCAATGAGATGATAACTATCGATTTGGTGGAGACGACTTTGATGATCCGACTACAAACGTGCATGACGTTGCGCCTTAGCAATCGCTAAACCAATCTCCTGAGGTTACTGACGATGCCGGAAGCACGGTCAGCCTGACCACGAAGGTCTATTCCTGCAAGCAATCGAAGAACGAGCAAGAATATGATAAAGCAATCTGAATATTGCAAATATATATGAGGTATTGATAATGGTGGGGATCCGGAAGCGGTCTTGGTCTGGTCGTTGGACACAAACGAAGTACACGAAGTTGCAATGGCTAACTTTTAAATAAATAAATCCCAAGGAAAAGCTACTAGATGGATCTACTTATATAGGAGCAAGGGGTGGCGGCCAAGGAGGTGGGAGGACGTCCCAAGGCAGCCTAAAAGTAAATCTAGGTCGTACAAGGCCAATGGGCCCAAGTGGAGGTGATGTAACACCTTTGGACTTGTAGTTTGACTCGGATTCTGCTGCAGCATCAGATTGTTTCGTCCACAACTCAACGCTCTGGACGAATTTGAAGGTGATTCCAATTGGGTTGGAAAGTGCACGAAATCTAGTTTCCAACAAAAAAAGAATCACCCAATTCGGAGTCCGTATGAAAAACTTGTGTGCGTTTTGAGTCAGGTATGTCTGTGCAGTCCGAATCTGAATCTAGAACGTGAGAGACTTGGACTCTATTTTCTCTTGGGCCAAAAGTGACGTGAGAGAACTTTTTGGACAGCAAATAAACATCTCTTTCTTCCTTATCTTCATATGTGGATTGTACAAATGTCCCATACACCTGCAATTAGACAAAACACAAAAGTGTGTGAAGTATTTTTGTTCTGGATAACATAAATAGATTATTGAATAGTTTGCACTAGAAATCACCTGACAAATATGCATATATGCAATATTTTTGGTCATATCCAAGGTAGTCATGTCCTCATCAAGAATAATGTATGTTGTTATGCGGTTTGACTGATAAAGATCTTCGTAGAATATGTAGGAACCAATATGAGCATCCAGGTTCTGCTATCGGTTATTGACCGGAGATGAGTACCGGTCATGTCTACATAGTTCTCGAACCCGTAGGGTCCGCACGCTTAACGTTCAGTGACGATCGGTATTATGAGTTTATGTGTTTTGATGTACAGAAGGTAGTTCGGAGTCCCGGATGTGATCACTGACATGACGAGGAGTCTCGAAATGGTCAAGACATAAAGATTGATATATTGGACGGCTAAGTTCGGACACCGGATGTGTTTCGGTAGGTTTCGGATAAAACCGGAGTGTCGGAGGGTTACCGGACCCCCCCCCCCGGGGTAGTTATTGGGCCCTTAGTGGGCTTTAGGGGAGAAAGAGGGCAGCAGCCAGGAGGTGCCCCCCCCAAGGGAGTCCGAATTGGACTAGGAGAGGGGGGCACGGGCCCTCTTTCCCTCTCCCCCCCTCTCCTTCCTTCCCCCTCCTAGTAGGACTAGGAAAGGAGGAATCCTACTCCTACTAGGAGGAGGATTCCTCCCCCCTTGGTGCACCCTCTAGGGCCGGCCGGACTCCTCCTCCCCTCCTTTATATACGAGGGAAGGGGGCACCCCACAGGAACACAATTTGATTGTTTAGCCGTGTGCGGTGCCCCCCTCCACAGAATTCCACCTCGGCCATATCCTTGTAGTGCTTAGGCGAAGCCCTGCGTCGGTAACTTCTTCATCACCGTCATCACGCCGTCATGCTAATGAAACTCTCCCTTGACCTAAGGTGGATCTAGAGTTCCTGGGACGTCACCGAGATGAACGTGTGCAGATCCCGGAGGTGCCGTACCTTCCGTGCTAGGATCGATTGGATCGTGAAGACGTACGACTACATCAACTGCGTTGTCATAACGCTTCCGCTTACGGTCTACGAGGGTACATGGACAACTCTATCCCCTCTCATTGCTATGCATCACCTAGATGGATCTTGCGTGTGCGTAGGAAATTTTCGAAATTACTGCGTTCCCCAACAGTGGCATCCGAGACAGGTCTATACGTAGATGTTATACGCACGAGTAGAACACAAAGGAGTTGTGGGCGTGGGTATATACATATTGCTTGCCGTCACTAGTTGTTTCTTGATTCGGCGGTATTGTTGGATGAAGCTGCCCAGACCGACATTACATGACCGTGTTCGTGAGACTGGTTCTACCGACGTGCTTTGCACACAGGTGGCTGGCGGGTGTCAGTTTCTCCAACTTTAGTTGAATCGGATTCAATGAACAGGGTTCGTTCTGAAGATCAAAAAGCAATCACTATACAACGTGGTGGTTTTGATGCATAGGTAAGAATGGTTCTTGCTAGAAGCTCGTAGCAGCCACGTAAAACTTGCAACAACAAAGTAGAGGACGTCTAACTTGTTTTTGCAGGGGAGGTTGTGATGTGATATGGTCAAGAAATGATGCTAAATTTTATTGTACGAGATGATCATGTTTTTTAACAGAGTTATCGGCAACGGGCAGGAGCCATATGGTTGTCGCTTTATTGTATGAAATGCAATCGCCATGTAATTGCTTTACTTTATCACTAAGCGGTAGCAACGGTCGTAGAAGCAATAGTTGGCGAGACGACAATGATGCTTCGATGGAGATCAAGGTGTCAAGCCGGTGACGTTGATGATCATGACAGTGCTTTGGAGATGGAGATCAAAGGCACAAGATGATGATGGCCATATCATATCACTTATATTGATTGCATGTGATGTTTATCCTTTATGCATCTTATTTTGCTTAGTTCGGCGGTAGCATTATAAGATAATCTATCACTAAATTTCAAGGTATAACTGTTCTCCCTAAGTATGCACCATTGCTACAGTTCTTCATGACGAGACACCACGTGATGATCGGGTGTGATAAGCTCTACGTTCACATACAACGGGTGCAAGCCAGTTTTGCACACACAGAATACTCGGGTTAAACTTGACGAGCCTAGCATATGCAGATATGGCATCGGAACACTGAGACCGAAAGGTCGAGCGTGAATCATATAGTAGATATGATCAACATGGTGATGTTCACCATTGAAAACTACTCCATCTCACGTGATGATCAGACATGGTTTAGTTGATATGGATCACGTGATCATTTAGATGACTAGAGGGATGTCTATCTAAGTGGGAGTTCTTAAGTAATATGATTAACTAAGCTTAAATTTATCATGAACTTAGTCCTGATAGTATTTGCATATCTATGTTGTAGATCAATTGCTCGCGTATAGCTTCCCCGTTTTATTTATGATATGTTCCTAGAGAAAACTATGTTGAAAGATGTTAGTAGCAATGATGCGGACTAGATCCGTGATCTGAGGATTATCCTCATTGCCGCACAGAAGAATTATATCCTTGATGCACCGCTAGGTGACAGACCTGTTGCAGGAGCAGATGCAAACGTTAGGAACTTTTGGCAAGATCAGTATGATGACTACTTGATAGTTTAGTGTGCCATAATTTACGGCTTAGAACCAGGAATTCAAAAATGTTTTGAATGCCACGAAGCATATAAGATGTTCCAAGAGCTGAAATTGGTATTTCAGACTCATGCTCGAATCGATAGGTATGAGACCTCCGATAAGTACTTTGCCTACAAGATGGAGGAGAATAGCTCAGCTACTGAGCATGTGCACAGAATGTCTGAGTACTACAATCACTTGAATCAAGTGGGAGTTAATCTTCTAGATAAGATAGTGATTGACAGAGTTTTCTTGTCACTATCACCAAGTTACTAGAACTTCATGATGAACTATAATATGCAAGGGATAACGGAAATGATTCCCAAGCTCTTTGCGATGTTGAAATTGGCGAAGGTAGAAATCAAGAAAAAGCATCAAGTGTTGATGGTTGACAAGACCACTAGTTTCAAGTAAAAGGGCAAGGGAAAGAAAGGGAACTTCAAGAAGAATGGCAAGCAAGTTGCCACTCCCGTGAAGAAGCCCAAAGCTAGACCTAAGCCTGAAACTGAGTGCTTCTACTACAAAGGGAATGTTCACTAGAAGCGGAACTACCCCAAATACTTGGCGGATAAGAAGGATGGCAAAGTGAACAAAAGTATATTTGACATACATGTTACTGATGTGTACTTTACTAGTGTTCATAGTAACCCCAGGGTATTTGATACTGGTTCAGTTGCTATGATTAGTAACTTGAAACAGGAGTTAAAAAATGAACAGAAACTAGTTGAGGGCGAGGTGACAATGTGTGTTGGAAGTGATTCCAAGGTTGATAAGATCACCATCGCACACTCCCTTTACCTTTGAGATTAGTGTTGAACCTAAAATAAATGTTATTTGGTGTTTGCGTTGAGCATAAGTATGATTGGATCATGTTTATTGCAATACAGTTATTCATTTAAGTCAAAGAGTAATTGTTGTTCTATTTACATGAATAAAACCTTCTATGGTCATACACTCAATATAAATGGTTTATTGAATCTTGATCATAGTGATACACATATTCACAATATTGAAGCCAAAAGAGGCAAAGTTAATAATGATAGTGGAACTTATATGTGGCACTACCGTTTAGGTCATATTGGTGTACAATGCATGAAGAAACTCCATGCTGATGGACTTTTGGAATCACTTGATGCTTGCGAACCATGCCTCATGGGCAAGATGACTAAGACTCCATTCTTCGGAACAATGGAGAGAGCAACAGACTTGTTGGAAATAATATATACTGATGTGTGCGGTCCAATTAGTGTTGAGGCTCTCGGTCGGTATCATTATTTTTTGACCTTCACAGATGATTTGAGCAGATATGGGTATATCACAAGTCTGAAACGTTTGAAAAGTTCAAAGAATTTCAGAGTGAAGTGGAGAATCATCATAACAAGAAAATAAAGTTTCTATGATCTGATCGCGGAGACAAAATATTTGAGTTATGAGTTTGGCCTTCAGTTGAAACAATGTCGAATAGTTTCGCAACTCACGCCACCTGGAACACCACAGCATAATGGTGTGTCCAAACGTCGTAACCGCACTTTATTATATATGGTGCGATCTATGATGTCTCTTACTGATTTACCGCTATTGTTTTGGGGTTATACTTTAGAGACGGCTGCATTCACGCTAAATAGGGCAACATCAAAATCCGTTGAGACGACACCTTATGAAATGTGGTTTGGTAAGAAACCCAAGTTGTCGTTTCCTAAAGTTTGGGGTTGCGATGCTTATGTGAAAAAGCATCAACCTGATAAGCACGAATCCAAATCAGAGAAATGTATCTACATAGGATACCCAAAGGAGACTGTTGGGTACACCTTCTATCACAGATCTGAAGGCAAGATATTCGTTGCTAAGGATGGATCCTTTCTAGAGAAGGAGTTTCTCTCGAAAGAAGTGAGTGGGAGGAAAGTAGAACTTGATGAGGTAATTATACCTTCTCCCGAATTGGAAAGTAGTTCATCACAGAAATCAGTTCCAGTGATTCCTACACTAATTAGTGAGGAAGCTAATGATGATGATCATGAAACTTCAAATCAAGTTACTACCGAACCTCGTAGGTCAACCAGAGTACGGTCCGCACTAGAGTGGTACGGTAATCCTGTTCTGGAAGTCATGTTACTAGACCATGATGAACCTATGAACTATGAGGAAGCGATGATGAGCCCAGATTCCGCGAAATTGCTTGAGGCCATGAAATCTGAGATAGGATACATGTATGAAAACAAAGTATGGACTTTGATTGACTTGCCCGATGATCGGTGAGCCATAGAGAATAAATGGATCTTCAAGAAGAAGACTGACGCTGATGGTAATGTTACTGTCTACAAAGCTCAACTTGTTGCGAAAGGTTTTTGACAAGTTCAAGGAGTTGACTACGATGAGACCTTCTCACCCGTAGCGATGCTTAAGTCTGTCCGAATCATGTTAGCAATTTCCGCATTTCATGATTATGAAATTTGGTAAATGGATGTCAAAACTGCATTCCTTAATGGATATCTTAAAGAAGAGTTGTATATGATGCGACCAGAAGGTTTTGTCGATCCAAGAGCTACTAACAAAGTGTGCAAGCTCTAGCAATCCATTTATGGACTGGTGCAAGCCTCGAGGAGTTGGAATATACGCTTTGATAGTGTGATCAAAGCATATGGTTTTATACAGACTTTTAGAGAAGCATGTATTTATAAGAAAGTGAGTGGGAGCTATGTAGCATTTCTAGTATTATATGTGGATAACATATTGTTGATCAGAAATGATGTAGAATTTTCTGGAAAGCATAAAGGAGTGTTTGAAAGGAGTTTTTCAAAGAAATACCTCGATAAAGCTTCTTACATATTGAGCATCAAAATCTATAGATATAGATCAAGACGCTTGATAAGTTTTTCCAATGAGTACATACCTTAACAAGATTTTGAAGGAGTTCAAAATGGATCAGTCAAAGAAGGAGTTCTTGTCTGTGTTGCAAGGTGTGAAGTTGAGTAAAGACTCACAACCCGACCACGGCAAAAAATAAAAAGAGAATGAAAAGTCATTCCCTATGCCTCAGTCATAGGTTCTATAAAGTATGCTATGCTGTGTACCAGACCTATTATATACCTTAGCATGATTTTGGCAAGGGAGTACAATAGTGATCTAGGATTAGATCACTGGACGCCGGTCAAAATTATCCTTAGAGGACTAAGGAAATATTTCTCGGTTATGGAGGTGATAAAAGAGTTCATCGTAAAGTGTTATGTCGATGCAAGCTTTTGACACAGATCTAGATGACTCTAAGTCTTGATCTAGATACATATTGAAAGTGGGAGCAATTAGCTAGAGTAGCTCCGTGCAGAGTATTGTAGACATAGAAATTTGCAAAATACATACGTGATGAGGACATCAATACAATTGTTACACCCACAGCCCCTGCTGCTATACATACTGGACCAATTACTAGAGCTCGTGCACGCCAACTAAATTACCAGGTATTTTCGTTTCTTGGTAATGATTCTAATGTTCATGAGAATATGATGCTGCCTAAATTGGATACATTTGTTTTGCTTACAAATGAAGGGCCTAGCTTGGAGAAGGATGAACATTGGAGCAAGAACAAGCATGGAGATGATGGCATGCGCAAGGGGAACAAGAACTGAGTTACAAGTGATGATTTCAGGACTTTGAAGCCACCATAATGGGTGCATGAAGCCTTGGACGAAATATACAATATGCCACTTCATAAATTTCGTCCCGAGGCTATTTTAGGTGCCGCGTCACCTTATTATTGGGCCAGGCCCATGTAATTTCGAAATACATAAGTATAGGCTATTTTTAGAGTCCGTATGTGTGGGGAAACAAGAGATAGGGTTGATTTCGGACCCCTCCACCAAGGGCCACGAAATTCCCCCCTCTTCCTCCATATATACAGCCCTTAGGGCATCGTTTAGACTTTGGGTTTTGTTTAGATTAAAAGTTCGCCATAGCTGCAACTTCGCGTACTTTGTTTGTGTTCAATGACCAGACAAAGGCGTCACAGAACCCCACCTTGATCAATAAAGCTTTCATCTTATATTCGCAATATCCAGATTGCAATCTTAGTTTCTTGCTTGTTCTTCATTTGCTCGCAAGAAACAGACCCTCGTGGTCAGGTTGATCGTGCTCCGGCGTGGTCAATAACCTCTCGGAGTTGGTTTAGCGATTGCTAAGGCGCGACGTCCTCGCACGTTCGTAGTCGGATCGTCAAAGTTGACTTCCACCAAAGCGAAATCCACCATCTCATCGAAAGACGGGACACCTTTGCCTCTATCAAGTGGTATCAGATTTCCAGGTTGCTCGGTGAGATTTTACAGTTTTTCGTAGTTTAGATCGAGTCTATTCTTCATACCTACAGTCCACGAAAAAGCCACAAAAAAAATTAGGGTTAGTTCATCATATCCGAACCAATCTGAGCCTTTGCATAATCTTTTTAGGGTTTTGCTTTGTTGAATTTGCGGTTGCATCGTCGTTTCTAGTTGCTGGTCTTAGAGTCTAGTCTTTTAGAGTTTCGAGTTCTGGTCATAAGTTGTCACGCCACCGCCGCACCATCATCATCACCCCTGCCATCTACCACCACCGCTTATCCGCCACCGCTTCGAATCCGTATCCATATACCACCACAGCTGTCATATACCACCACCGCTGCCATCTACCACCATATATCCACCACCAATCCGAGTTCTTGTCATATTAGGTTTGTTTTCGAGATCCATCTAGATTCCGATTCGTGTTTCCTTGCCGGAGTAGGTTTCGGGAAAAAAAAAAGAGTCGGGTAGCCACGCTCCGTTTAGGCCCAAAAATTTTCGAAAACGCATTTTTCGAAAAAATTTCTGGCTATCCTATTTTTAGGTGTTTCTGAGTGTTTTTGAGACAGGTGCCATTATAGGAAGTTTTTTTTGACCCGTTTCCAGTTTTTGGGTCCGGGTAGTCGAAAAAAAAAATTGTCAAAAAAAAAATTTCGTGCCCATCCTGTCAGTTTGACCTAGGAAGAGTTTTGAGACACTCGCCATTATAGTGTTTTTTCGCAAAAAAAAGCAGCGCAAAAAAAAGAGCGCAAAAAAAAGAGCGAAATGAAAAATTTCAGAGTGTGCTTTTCCCTTGTTTACGTGCTGCGCCGTGATTTTGTTGGTGTTCTAGGCTCGCGTCTCTAGCACAGTCTAGCCTAGGACCAGCACAGTACCGTCGTTGAGCGTTTATTCAACTTTGCATCTCTGAATTGATTATTGCTGACCCTTTTTGCTACCATACTATAAGCCTTCCCAGCTCCACATACATCTACGTCGTGTGTTTGACTCTCCCTGGTAATCGCTCTATCCAAGCTTTGAGAGTTTTTGACTACAACGGTTGCCGATCACCGCCTGCTGCTGGGTAAGAACTGGTAAGAATTTGAGATTTGCTTGACGGATTTGTGATACACCACCACCACTTCTTAGTAGTCTGTAGGATCATATTCTTGTGTGTTTCTATTGCTGCTAACCATGCCAGGATCACAAGCCGACGAGATTGACTGGGAGAACTTATCGAACAAGGAGCTTCATGATAAGTTTCAGCAAATGATGACTGAACAGGTGCAAGATGTGCTGAACAATTTTGAAGAGGCCATGGAGAAGATTACTGGCCCTGAGAATACGTTCTCGATAACAGATTTAATGCACTGCTTGCGCGTCTTCCACCACCGGCTGCACCTGTCGCACCTCTGCAACAACAACAACTACGCCCCTTTCCGAATCAGTATGGACGAGCACAGCGTGTTCCTATTGAGCCAGGACAAAATTCTGGTGCCGCTGCTACTGTTGTTGGTGCTTCTTTGGCTCCTGCTACTACTGCTGCTGGTACCCAGGAGGATGATGATTATGTGGGAGATTATGAGGATGAGGTTGATCAAAATCCGAACTACGTGCAGCCACAAGCACCACCACCACCAGGTCAACCTCAGGTATATATTCGTAATGGTAGGCCTGCACCACCACCTCAGGTACGAGATGATGTCCATATTCCTAAACTGAAATTGAATATTCCACCATTTGAGGGTAGATATGTTCCTGATATATATCTTACTTGGGAGTTAGAAACTGAACAATGATTTACATGTTTACAATATCCTGAGGAGAGACGAGTTGCTGCTGCTGTTTGTGCTTTCACTAGTTTTGCATGTGTATGGTGGTCTGAACATTGTAGATTATATCCTATTCCAACTACTTGGGCTGCTTTGAAAACTGCTATGCGTACGCGTTGGGTTCCACCATATTATCAACGTGAATTGCTTCAAAAATTGCAGCGTTTAAGACAAGGGAAAAATTCTGTAGAAGAATATTATCAGGAATTACAAACTGGCATGATTAGATGTGGTATTGTTGAGGAGAATGAAGCTATGCTTGCACGTTTTCTGGGTGGATTAAATAGAGAGATTCAGACCATTCTAGACTATAAGGAGTATACTAATATCACTCGTTTATTCCATCTTGCTTGTAAAGCTGAACGTGAAGTGCAGGATCGACAAGCATTGGGGGGAACTAACTTTTCTGCAGGCCGACCTTCATCATGGACACCACGTGCATCTTCTACTTCAACTGCACCAGCACCTCCATCCGGTGCCACCTCCAGCCGTGATACAAGAAAACAGGCACAACCACCATTATCTGCCAAGAGCGCACCTGCGGGGCCTGCACAGCGTTCTTCTTCTTCCATGGCATCAACAGGGCACACAAGTGATATTATTTGTCGTCGTTGTAAGGGAGGAGGTCATTATGCGAGAGGATGCAAATCTCCGCGTGTGATGATTGCTACCGCGGATGGTGGATATGAGTCTGCTAGTGACTATGATGAGGAGACTTTGGCTCTTATTACACGTGAAGAACATGGTGGAGATGATTCTGATCATGAGACGCAATACATGGCTCCTGAAGACGCTGACAGGTATGAATGTTTAGTTGCTCAATGTGTTTTGAGTGTGCAGGTCACACAAGCTGAGCAAAATCAGAGGCACAATTTGTTCCATACCAAGGGAGTTGTGAAGGAACGTTCTGTGCGCGTCATCATAGACGGAGGTAGTTGCAACAACTTGGCTAGCATGGAGATGGTGGAGAAGCTTTCTCTCACCACAAGACCACATCCACATCCTTACTACATCCAATGGTTCAACAACAGCGGCAAGGTTAAGGTAACACGTACTGTTCGTGTGCATTTTAGTATCTCTACACATGCTGATTATGTTGATTGTGATGTGGTACCTATGCAAGCATGTTCCTTATTACTTGGTAGACCATGGCAATTTGATAAAAATTCTGTACACCATGGTAGAAACAATCACTATACTCTTGTTCATAAGGATAAAAATATTACTTTGCTTCCTATGACTCCTGATTCCATTTTGAAAGATGATATTAATAGAGCTAATAAAGCAAAACAGGAGAAGAATAAGAGTGAAAATCAGATTGTGGCAAAAGAATTTGAGCAACAAATGAAGCCTAATAATAAACCATCTAGTGTTGCTTCTGAAATTAAATTGAAAAGTGCATGTTTATTTGCCACCAAATCTGATATTGATGAGCTAGATTTCAGCAAATCTGTTTGCTATGCTTTTGTGTGCAAAGAGGCATTATTTTCATTCGAGGACATGCCTTCCTCTTTGCCTCCTGCTGTCACTAACATTTTGCAGGAGTTCGCTGACGTTTTTCCACAAGACGTGCCACCGGGATTACCGCCTATTCGAGGGATTGAGCATCAGATTGACTTAATTCCCGGTGCTTCACTGCCAAACCGTGCACCATACCGTACCAATCCAGAGGAGACGAAGGAGATTATGCGTCAAGTACAAGAGCTTCTCGACAAAGGTTATATACGCGAATCCCTTAGTCCTTGTGCTGTTCCTATTATTCTAGTGCCGAAAAAGGATGGTACATCACGTATGTGTGTTGATTGTAGAGGCATTAATAATATTACTATTCGTTATCGTCATCCTATTCCTAGGCTAGATGATATGCTTGATGAATTGAGTGGCTCTACAATATTCTCCAAAGTTGATTTGCGTAGTGGCTACCATCAAATTCGTATGAAATTGGGAGATGAATGGAAAACAGCATTTAAAACTAAGTTTGGATTATATGAGTGGTTAGTCATGCCTTTTGGGTTAACTAATGCACCTAGTACTTTCATGAGATTAATGAACGAAGTTTTACGTGCTTTCATTGGACGATTTGTGGTAGTTTACTTTGATGACATATTGATTTATAGCAGATCTTTGGAAGAACATTTGGAACATTTACATGCTGTTTTTATTGCTTTACGTGATGCACGTTTGTTTGGTAACCTTGGGAAGTGCACCTTTTGCACCGACCGAGTATCTTTTCTTGGCTATGTTGTTACTCCACAGGGAATTGAAGTTGATAAAGCCAAGATTGAAGCTATTGAGAGTTGGCCGCAGCCCAAAACGGTCACACACGTGAGGAGTTTTCTTGGCCTTGCTGGATTCTATAGGCGTTTTGTGAGAGATTTCAGCACCATTGCTGCACCTCTCAATGAGCTTACAAAGAAAGATGTGCCTTTTCTTTGGGGTACCGCACAGGAAGAAGCCTTCTCGGTATTGAAAGATAAGTTGACACATGCTCCTTTACTCCAACTTCCTGATTTTAATAAGACTTTTTAGCTTGAATGTGATGCTAGTGGAATTGGATTAGGAGGTGTGTTATTACAAGATGGCAAACCTGTTGCATACTTTTCTGAAAAATTGAGTGGGCCTAGTCTGAATTATTCTACTTATGATAAAGAATTATATGCTCTTGTTCGGCCTTTAGAAACATGGCAACATTATTTATGGCCCAAAGAATTTGTTATACATTCTGATCATGAATCTTTGAAACATATTAAAAGTCAAGCTAAACTGAATCGTAGACATGCTAAATGGGTTGAATTCATTGAGACTTTCCCTTATGTCATTAAACACAAGAAGGGAAAAGACAATGTTATTGCTGATGCATTGTCTCGTCGCTATACTATGCTTTCACAACTTGACTTCAAAATATTTGGTTTGGAGACCATCAAAGATCAATATGTGCATGATGCTGATTTTAAAGATGTAATGCAGAATTGTAAAGAAGGAAGAATGTGGAACAAGTTTGTTGTTAACGATGGATTTGTGTTTCGTGCTAACAAGCTATGCATTCCAGCTAGCTCCGTTCGTCTTTTGTTGTTGCAGGAGGCGCATGGAGGAGGATTAATGGGACACTTTGGCGTGAAGAAGACGGAGAATGTACTTGCTACACATTTCTTTTGGCCAAAGATGAGACGGGATGTTGAGCGTTTTATTGCTCGCTGCACTACATGTCAAAAAGCTAAGTCACGACTCAATCCTCATGGTTTATATATGCCTTTGCCTGTACCTAGTGTTCCTTGGGAGGATATATCTATGGACTTTGTTTTAGGTTTACCTCGAACAAAGAAGGGGAGGGATAGCATATTTGTTGTCGTGGATAGATTCTCGAAAATGGCACACTTTATACCATGTCATAAAAGCGATGATGCTGTTAATGTTGCTGATTTGTTCTTTCGTGAAATTATTCGCTTGCATGGTGTGCCAAATACTATTGTTTCAGATCGTGATACTAAATTTCTTAGCCACTTTTGGAGATGTTTATGGGCTAAGTTGGGGACTAAACTGCTTTTTAGTACTACTTGTCACCCCCAAACTGATGGCCAAACTGAAGTAGTCAATAGAACATTGTCTACTATGCTTAGGGCTGTTTTGAAGAATAATAAGAAAATGTGGGAGGAATGCTTGCCTCATATTGAATTTGCTTATAATCGTTCATTGCATTCTACTACTAAGATGTGCCCTTTTGAAGTTGTGTATGGTTTCCTACCTCGTGCACCTATTGATTTGTTGCCTCTTCCATCTTCGGAGAAGTTTAATTTTGATGCTAAACAACGTGCTGAATTGATTTTAAAAATGCATGAGTTAACTAAGGAAAACATTGAGCGTATGAATGCTAAATATAAACTTGCTGGAGATAAGGGTAGAAAACATGTTGTGTTTGCACCTGGAGATCTTGTTTGGTTACATTTGCGTAAGGATAGATTTCCTGATTTGCGCAAATCAAAGCTAATGCCACGTGCTGATGGTCCCTTTGAGGTGTTAGAGAAAATAAATGATAATGCATATAAACTTGAGCTGCCTGCAGATTTTGGGGTTAGTCCCACTTTTAACATTGCAGATTTGAAGCCTTATTTGGGTGAGGTAGATGAACTTCCGTCGGGGACGACTTCATTTCAAGAAGGGGAGGATGATGAGGACATCAATACAATTGTTACACCCACAACCCTTGCTGCTATACATACTGGACCAATTACTAGAGCTCATGCACGCCAACTAAATTACCAGGTACTTTCGTTTCTTGGTAATGATTCTAATGTTCATGAGAATATGATGCTGCCTAAATTGGATACATTTGTTTTGCTTACAAATGAAGGGCCTAGCTTGGAGAAGGATGAACATTGGAGCAAGAACAAGCATGGAGATGATGGCATGCGCAAGGGGAACAAGAACGGAGTTACAAGTGATGATTTCAGGACTTTGAAGCCACCATAATGGGTGCATGAAGCCTTGGACGAAATATACAATATGCCACTTCATAAATTTCGTCCCGAGGCTATTTTAGGTGCTGCGTCACCTTATTATTGGGCCAGGCCCATGTAATTTCGAAATACATAAGTATAGGCTATTTTTAGAGTCCGTATGTGTGGGGAAACAAGAGATAGGGTTGATTTCGGACCCCTCCACCAAGGGCCACGAAATTCCCCCCTCTTCCTCCATATATACAGCCCTTAGGGCATCGTTTAGACTTTGGGTTTTGTTTAGATTAAAAGTTCGCCATAGCTGCAACTTCGCGTACTTCGTTTGTGTTCAATGACCAGACAAAGGCGTCACAGAACCCCACCTTGATCAATAAAGCTTTCATATTATATTCGCAATATCCAGATTGCAATCTTAGTTTCTTGCTTGTTCTTCGTTTGCTCACAGGAAACAGACCCTCGTGGTCAGGTTGATCGTGCTCCGGCGTGGTCAATAACCTCTCGGAGTTGGTTTAGCGATTGCTAAGGCGCGACGTCCTCGCACGTTCGTAGTCGGATCGTCAAAGTTGACTTCCACCAAAGCGAAATCCACCATCTCATCGAAAGACGGGACACCTTTGCCTCTATCTATACGGGTCTGAATGTTGCAGACCCGTAGACTAAACTTCTCTCACAAGCAAAACATGATCACTCTCTGGGTGTTAATCACATAGTGATGTGAACTAGGTTATTGACTCAAGTAAACCCTTTGGGTATTAGTCACATGAAGATGTGAACTAATCACATAAAGATGTGAACTATTGGTGTGAAATCACATGATGATGTGAACTAGATTATTGACTCTAGTGCAGGTGGGGCCTGAAGGCAATATGCCCTAGAGGCAATAATAGAGTTGTTATTTATATTTCCTTATATCATGATAAATGTTTATTATTCATGCTAGAATTGTATTAACCGGAAACTTAGTACATGTGTGAATACATAGACAAACAGAGTGTCCCTAGTATGCCTCTACTTGACTAGCTCGTTAATCAAACATGGTTAAGTTTCCTAGCCATGGACTTGTGTTGTCATTTGATGAATGGGATCACATCATTAGGGAATGATGTGATGGACTAGAATCATCCATTAGCTTAGCACTATGATTATTTAGTTTATTGCTATTGCTTTCTTCATAACTTATACATGTTCCTATGACTATGAGATTATGCAACTCCCGAATACAGGATGAACACTTAGTGTGCTATCAAACGTCACAATGTAACTAGGTGATTATAAAGATGCTCTATAGGTGTCTATGATGGTGTTTGTTGAGTTGGCATAGATCGAGATTAGGGTTTGTCACTCCAATTGTCGTAGATGTATCTCTGGGCCCTCTCAGTAATGCACATCACTATAAGCCTTGCAAGAAATGTGACTAATGAGTTAGTTGCGGGATGATGCATTATGGAACGAGTAAAGAGACTTTCCAGTAATGAGATTGAACTAGGTATTGAGATACCAACGATCGAATCTCGGACAAGTAACATACCGATGACAAAGGGAACAACGCATGTTGTTATGCGGTTTGGCCGATAAAGATCTTCATAGAATATGTAGGAACCAGTATGAGTATTGAGGTTCCGCTATTGGTTTTTGGCAGAGATGAGTCTCGGTCATGTATACATAGTTCTCGAACCCGTAGGTTCCGCACGCTTAACGTTCAGTGACGATCGGTATTATGAGTTTATGTGTTTTGATGTACCGAAGGTAGGTTGGAGTCCCGGATGTGATCACGGACATGATGAGGAGTCTCGAAATGGTTGGGACATAAAGATTGATATATTGGATGGCTATGTTCAGACACCGGAAGTGTTTCAGGAGGTTTCGGATAAAACCGGAGTGCCGGAGGGTTACTGGACCCCGCCGGCAAGTTATTGGGCCCTTAGTGGGCTTTAGGGGGAGAGGGAGGGCAGAATCCAGGAGGTGCCCCCCCCAAGGGAGTCTGAATTGGACTAGGGGAGGGGGGCGCGGCCCCTCTTCCCCTCTCCCTCCCCCTCTCCTTCCTTCCCCCTCCTAGTAGGACTAGGAAAGGAGGAATCCTACTCCTACTATGAGGAGGATTCCTCCCCCCTTGGCGCACCCTCTAGGGCCGACCGGCCTCCTCCTCCCCTCCTTTATATACGGGGGAAGGGTGCATCCCATAGACACACAAGTTGATTGTTTAGCCATGTGCGGTGCCCCCCTCCACAGAATTCCACCTCGGTTATATTGTTGTAGTGCTTAGGCGAAGCCCTGTGTCAGTAACTTCATCATCACTGTCATCACGCCATCGTGCTGAGGAAACTCTCCCTCGACCTCAGCTGGATCTAGAGCTTGTGGGACGTAACCGAGCTGAATGTGTGCAGATCGCAGAGGTGGCGTACCTTCGGTGCTAGGACCGGTCGGATCGTGAAGACGTACGACTACATCAACCACGTTGTCATAACGCTTCCGCTTACGGTCTACGAGGGTACGTGGATAACTCTATCCCCTCTCGTTGCTATGCATCACCTAGATGGATATTGCGTGTGCGTAGGAAATTTTTGAAATTACTATGTTCCCCAACCCTGTGTACATGCACAAACGCATTAGTCCCTTAACCTATAAGTCTTCAATACACCAAAATTACTAAGGGGCACTATATGCGCTTACAATCTCCCCCTTTTTGGTGATTGATGAGAATATAGGTTAAGTTTTCAACGGGGATAAACGTATGAGATGTAAACACTGATATTGAGGAATTTGATTGCAAGATATAGAAGAATGATACGTCTCCAACGTATCTATAATTTTTGATTGTTCCATGCTATTATATTATCAACCTTGGATGTTTTATATGCATTTATATGCTATTTTATATGATTTTTGGGACTAACCTATTAACCTAGAGCCCAGTGCCAATTTCTATTTTTTCCTTGTTTTTGAGTATCGCAGAAAAGGAAAACCAAGCGGAGTCGAATTGACCTGAAACTTCACGGAGCTTATTTTTCGACCAGAAGAAGGATATGGAGTAAAAGAGTTGGGCCAGAAGAGTCTTGGGCTGCCCACGAGGGCGGGGGGCGCGCCCACCCCTTGGGCGGGACCCCCTGCTTCGTGGACAGCCCGGAGACACCCCTGCCTTGTTCCCGACTCCAACACCTCTTATATAACCCAAAACTTCCAGAAAGAAACCTAGATCAGAAGTTCCACTGCCAGAAGCCTCCGTAGCCCCCGAAAACCAATCTAGACCCGTTCAGGCACCCTGCCGGAGGGGAGAATCCCTCTCTGATGGCCATCTTCATCATCCCGGCACTCTCCATGATGAGGAGGGAGTAGTTCACCCTCGGGGCTGAGGGTATGTACCAGTAGCTATGTGTTTGATCTCTCTCTCTCGTGTTCTTAAGTCGGCACGATCTTGATGTATCATGAGCTTTGCTATTATATTTGGATCTTATGATGTTTCTTCCCCTCTACTCTCTTGTGATGAATTGAGTTTTCCATTTGAAGTTATTTTATCGGATTGAGTCTTTAAGGATTTGAGAACACTTGATGTATGTCTTGCATGTGCTTATCTGTGGTGACAATGGGATATCACGTGATCCACTTGATGTATGTTTTGGTGATCAACTTGCGAGTTTCATGACCTCGTGAACTTATGCATAGGGGTTGGCACACATTTTTGTCTTGACTCTCCGGTAGAAACTTTGGGGCACTCTTTGAAGTTCTTTGTGTTGGTTGAATAGATGAACCTGAGATTGTGTGATGCATATCGTATAATCATACCCACGCATACTTGAGGTGACATTCGAGTATCTAGGTGACATTAGGGTTTTGGTTGATTTGTGTCTTAATGTGTTATTCTAGTACGAACTCTAGGATAGATCGAACGGAAAGAATAGCTTCATGTTATTTTACTAGGGACTCTTGAATAGATCGATCAGAAAGAATAACTTTGAGGTGGTTTTGTACCCTACAATAATCTCTTTGTTTGTTCTCCGCTATTAGTGACTTTGGAGTGACTCTTTGTTGCATATTGAGGGATAGTTATATCTTCCAATTATGCTATTATTGTTAAGAGAACTTGCACTAGTGAAAGTATGAACCCTAGGCCTTGTTTCAACACATTGCAATACCGTTTACGCTCACTTTTACCACTTGCTACCTTCCTGTTTTTATATTTGCAGATTACAAAAACCTTTATCTACCATCCATATTGCACTTGTATCACCATCTCTTCGCCGAACTAGTGCACCTATAGAATTTACCATTCTATTGGGTGTGTTGGGTACACAAGAGACTATTTGTTATTTGGTTGCAGGGTTGTTTGAGAGAGACCATCTTCATCCTACGCCTCCCACGGATTGATAAACCTTTGGTCATCCACTTGAGGGAAATTTGCTACTGTTCTACAAACCTCTGCACTTGGAGGCCCAACAATGTCTACAAGAGGAAGCTTGTGTAGTAGACATCAAGCTCTTTTCTGGCGCCGTTGCCTGGGAGGTTAGCGCTTGAAGGTATATCTTTAGATCTTGCAATCGAATCTTTTTGTTTCTTGTTTTATCACTAGTTTAGTTTATAAAAGAAAACTACAAAAAAATGGAATCGAGGGTACCTCATATGCTTCATCTTTTTAATATCTTTCATGAAAATGAGATTCCGATAATTGTGCAAAAGTGTTAGAAGAAGAATGCATTAGAATATTTGGCACTAAATATTTGAATGATGACCTTGATTGCAATGTTGTTAGTACGAATTCCTTGAATATCCATGATGCTAATGATATGCAAAGCCACAAGCTTGGGGATGCTATGTTTGATGAAGATGATATTTTTTGTCCCCGAAGTTTTGATGAGCAAATTTATTTTGATGATAGCATGCCTCCTATTTATGATGATTATATTGATGAAAGTGGGTTTGTAAGAGTGTCAACTTTAGGAATTAATGATCCCACTTTTTTGGAGGGTGTTGAATCTTATTGTGATAATTATGAAAGTGGGTTTGGATTGGTCATGACTTTACTTAATGTTAATCCCACTATTTTGGAAGAGTGTCAACTTTGCATACATGTAGATCATGAAAATAATGCTTTATGTGATGCTTATATTGTTGAATTCATTCATGATGCTACTGAAAATTATTATGAGGGAGGAATATATGCTCGTAGGAATTGCAATAATATCAAGTTTCCTCTCTATGTGCTTAAAATCTTGAAGTTATGCTTGTTTTGCTTTCCTTTGCTAGTTGATTCTTGTCCCATAAATTGTTTTCTCACAAAATCCCTATGCATAGGAAGAAGGTTAGACTTAAATGTTCTAGTCATATTCTTCATGATGCTCTCTTTATATTTCAATTCTTATCTTTTATGTGAGCATCATTGAAATCATCATGCCTAGCTAGGGGCGTTAAATGATAGCGTTTGTTGGGAGGCAGCCCAATTTTATTTTTGTTCCTTGCTTTTTGTTCTTGTTTAGTAATAAATAATTTATCTAGCTTCTGTTATGATTGAGTTTTGATGTTTTAATTAGTGTTTGTGCGAACTAGAATCTTTTGGAAGACTTGGGGAAAGTCTTTGTGATCTTGCTGTAAAAAATAGAAACTTTAGCGCTCACGAAATTTGCTGGTATGTTTTACTGGAGAGTGCTACTTAGTTGATTCTTTATGCAGATGATTAATAGATAAATTCCTCATGTCCAGAAATGTATTTTAGAATTTTTGGGGTTCCATAAGTATACATTTGATCCAGATTACTACAGACTGTTCTGTTTTTGACATATTCTGTTTTCTATGTGTTGTTTGCTTATTTTGATGAATCTATGAGTAGTATCGGAGGGTATGAACCATAGATGAGTTGGAATACAATATATATTACACCAATAGGAATTTAGAATGAGTTCACAACAGTATATAAGTGGTGATTTATTTTCTTATACTAACGGAGCTTACGAGTTTTCTGTTAAGTTTTGTGTTGTGCAGTTTTCAAGTTTTGGGTAAAGATTTGATGGACTATGGAATAAGGAGTGGCAAGAGCCTAAGATTGGGGATGCCCAAGGCACCCCAAGGTAATATTCAAGGACAACCAAGAGCCATAGCTTCGGGACGCCCCGGATGGCATCCCTTCTTTCGTCTTCGTTCATCGGTAACATTACTTGGAGCTATATTTTTATTCACCACATGATATGTGTTTTGCTTGGAGCGTCATTTTATTTTCTTTTGTTTTGCTTGCTGTTTGAATAAAATACCAAGAGCTGAAATTATTAAATGTTAGAGAGTCTTCACATAGTTGCATAATTATTCGACTATTCATTGATCTTCACTTATATCTTTTGGAGTAGTTTGTCATTTGCTCTAGTGCTTCACTTGTATCTTTTTAGAGCGCGATGGTAGTTTTATTTTGAAGAAATAGATGAATTCTCATGCTTCACTTATATTATTTTGAGAGTCATAAACATCATGGTAATTTGCTTTGGTTATGAATTTAGTCCTAATATGATGGGCATCGAAGAGGGATATAATAAAAACTTTCATATAAAGTGAATTGAATACTATGAGAAGTTTGATACTTCATAATTGTTTTGAGATATAAAGGTGGTAATATTAGAGTTGTGTTAGTTGAGTAATTGTGAAATTGAGAAATACTTGTGTTGAGGTTGGCAAGTCCTGTAGCATGCATGTATGGTAAACGTTGTGTGACAAATTTGAAGCATGGGGTGTTCTTTGATTGCTTTCCTTATGAGTGGTGGTCGGGGATGAGCGATGGTCTTTTCCTACCAATCTACCCCCCTAGGGGCCTGCGTAGTAGTACTTTGCTTCGAGCGCTAATAAACTTTTGTAATAAGTATATGAGTTCTTTATGACTAATGTGAGTCCATGGATATTACACACTCTCACCCTTCCATCATTGCTAGCCTCTTCGGTACTGTGCATTGCCCTCTCTCGCCTTGAGAGTTGGTGCAAACTTCGCCGGTGCATCCAAACCAAGTGATATGATACGCTCTATCACACATAAACCTCCTTATATCTTCCTCAAAATAGCCACCATACCTACCTATTATGGCATTTCCATAGCCATTCCGAGATATATTGCCATGCAACTTTCCACCGTTCTGTTTATTATGACATGCATCATCATTGTCATATTGCCTTGCAGGATCATGTAGTTGACATCGTATTTGTGGCAAAGTCACCATGCTAATTTTTCATACATGTCACTCTTGATTCATTGCATATCCCGGTACACCGCCGGAGGCATTCACATAGGGTCATATTTTGTTCTAAGTATCGAGTTGTAATTCTTGAGTTGTAAGTAAATAATAGTGTGATGATCATCATTATTAGAGCATTGTCCCATGTGAGGAAAGGATGATGGAGACTATGGTTCCCCCACAAGTCGGGATGAGACTCCGGATGAAAGAAAAAAAGAAGAAGAAAAAGAGGCCAAAAAGAAAAAAAAGAGAAGGCCCAAATAAAAAATGAGAGAAAAAGAGAGAAGGGACAATGTTACTATCCTTTTTCCACACTTGTGCTTCAAAGTAGCACCATGATCTTCATGATAGAGAGTCTCTTATGTTGTCACTTTCATATACTAGTGGGAATTTCTCATTATAGAACTTGGCTTGTATATTCCAATGATGGGCTTCCTCAAAATGCCCTAGGTCTTCGTGAGCAAGCAAGTTGGATGCACACCCACTTAGTTTCTTTTGAGGAGCTTTCATATATTTATAGCTCTAGTGCATCCGTTGCATGGCAATCCCTACTCCTCGCATTGACATCAATTGATGGGCATCTGCATAGCCCGTTGATTAGCCGCGTCAATGTGAGACTTTCTTCTTTTTTGTCTTCTCACATACCCCCTATCATCATACTCTATTCCACCCATAGTGCTATGTCCATGGCTTGCGCTCATGTATTGCGTAAGGGTTGAGAAGGCTGAAGCGCGTTAAAAAGTATGAACCAATTTCTTGGCTTGTCATCGGGGTTGTGCATGATGGGAGCATTTTGTTTGACGAAAATGAAGCATGGCCAAACTATATGATTTTGTAGGGATAAGCTTTCTTTGGATATGTTATTTTGATAAGACATAATTGCTTGGTTAGCATGCTTGTAGTATTATTATTTTTATGTCAATATTAAAGTTTTGTCTTGAATCTTATGGATCTGTATATTCTTGCCACAATAAAGAAGATTACATTGATAAATAAAGAAGATTCCACATCAAAAATTCTGTTTTTATCATTTACCTACTCAAGGACGAGCAGGAATTAAGCTTGGGGATGCTTGATACGTCTCCAACGTATCTATAATTTTTTATTGTTCCATGCTATTATATTATCAACCTTGGATCTTTTATATGCATGTATATGCTATTTTATATGATTTTTGGGACTAACCTATTAACCTAGAGCCCAGTGCCAGTTTCTGCTTTTTTCCTAATTTTTGAGTATCGCAGAAAAGGAAAACCAAACGGAGTCCAATTGACCTGAAACTTCACGGAGCTTATTTTTGGACCAGAAGAAGGATATGGAGTAAAAGAGTTGGACCAGAAGAGTCTCGGACTGCCCACGAAGGTGGGGGATGCGCCCACACCCTGGGCGCGCCCCCCTGCCTCGTGGATAGCCCGGAGACCCCCCTGCCTCGTTCCCGACTCCAACACCTCTTATATAACCCAAAACTTCCAGAAATAAAACTAGATCAGGGGTTCCGCTGCCAGAAGCCTCCGTAGCCATCGAAAACCAATCTAGACCCGTTCTGGCACCTTGCCGGAGGGGGGGGGAATCCCTCTCCGGTGGCCATCTTCATCATCCCTGCGCTCTCCATGAAGAGGAGGGAGTAGTTCAACTTCGGGGCTGAGGGTATGTACCAGTAGCTATGAGTTTGATCTCTCTCTCTCTCTCTCTCTCTCTCTCTCTCTCGTGTTCTTGAGTCGGCACGATCTTGATGTATCACGAGCTTTGCTATTATATTTGGATCTTATGACGTTTCTCCCCCTCTACTCTCTTGTGATGAATTGAGTTTTCTCTTTGAAGTTATTTTATCGGATTGAGTCTTTAAGGATTTGAGAACACTTGATGTATGTCTTGCATGTGCTTATCTGTGGTGACAATGGGATATCACGTGATCCACTTGATGTATGTTTTGGTGATCAACTTGCGAGTTTCGTGACCTCGTGAACTTATGCATAGGGGTTGGCACACATTTTCGTCTTGACTCTCCGGTAGAAACTTTGGGGCACTCTTTGAAGTTCTTTGTGTTGGTTGAATAGATGAATCTGAGATTGTGTGATGCATATCGTATAATCATACCCACGGATACTTGAGGTGGCATTGGAGTATCTAGGTGACATCAGGGTTTTGGTTGATTTGTATCTTAAGGTGTTATTCTAGTACGAACTCTAGGATAGATCGACGGAAAGAATAGCTTCGTGTTATTTTACTAGGGACTCTTGAATAGATCAATCAGAAAGAATAACTTTGAGGTGGTTTCGTACCCTACAATAATCTCTTCGTTTGTTCTCCGCTATTAGTGACTTTGGAGTGACTCTTTGTTGCATGTTGAGGGATAGTTATATGATCCAATTGTGTTATTATTGTTGAGAGAACTTGCACTAGTGAAAGTATGAACCCTAGGCCTTGTTTCAACGCATTGCAATACCGTTTACGCTCACTTTTACCACTTGCTACCTTCCTGTTTTTATATTTGCAGATTACAAAAACCTTTATCTACCATCCATATTGCACTTGTATCACCATGTCTTCGCTGAACTAGTGCACCTATACAATTTACCATTGTATTGGGTGTGTTGGGGACACAAGAGACTCTTTATTATTTGGTTGCAGGGTTGTTTGAGAGAGACCATCTTCATCCTATGCCTCCCACAGATTGATAAACCTTAGGTCATCCACTTGAGGGGAATTTCCTACTGTTCTACAAACCTCTACACTTGGAGGCCCAACAACGTCTACAAGAAGAAGGTTGTGTAGTAGACATCAAAGAACTCCCTGTGAAGATGTGCATATGTGAGGAATTTGCTTTGAATAGAAAATGCACATAGTAGAGTAGAATCATGGAGATCTCCCCCTATATCTTGTAATTCATACACGCGTTTAACATATGATATGAAGAATTTGAAATGCATGATGAAATATGGTGTCTGATGAAATTCAGCACCCATGCATTAATGTACCGAGGAAATAGCATGCAGAAAGTAGAGCAAAAGTATCAGACCACCATAGGACTTAAGTTTACAACTCGATCAACAAACACTTTAGAAGAGCGAGAGTTGTAACTTAAGCGAAAAGAACGCCCATATATAGACCCGCTTGAAGACTAGCTCAAATTTCTCCCCCTTTATCATGGAATGACCAAAAGGGATGAAAATGAGGACTAACGCCCCTAAAGAATATCATCATGATGTCGATGGAGGAGCGCCAACGTTGTTGGGGTCATCCGTTGGAGTAGGTCCTGCCGCGGTGTCGTTCAAATCTTCGGCTTCATCCGTCTCACGCAATGAGGAATATGAGCTGGCTACGAGCTAAGGAACTTTGACCTTCTTGAATTTCTTCAAAGGTGGTTGTGCCCAGTCAAAGTCTTGTTGAAATTCCATCTCCTTGAGCTCTTCAGCACTTTAAAGGTTTGAAAGAGTAGCCCAAGTGTGGTCAAAGACATCATGCAAGTAGTAGTCATTCTTCTTCACTGTATTTTGAGTGACTGTCATGTTCTCAATAATGGCACCAAACTGACGCTTGACCTACTTGTGATTTCTATCAACTTTCTGATGTAGGCTGAGGAGAGGCTCACGGCCAGTCATCACACGCAGAGTAGTGGTTGAGGATATTGCTTTGAAGAATTTGCGGCAGTATCATGCGTTGCAGAATTGTCATTGGTGGAATATGTTGCACCTTTGCAAAACTGTCCATCCAATGGACGAGTGCCTTCATCAATGACAGCAGCCTTGCCCTTCTCATCAGCTAAGGAAATAGTCCATCTGAGGACTTCAATTGGCGTTAAGTAGCTGAGATGATTTTGACAATCAGCCTTGTAATGAATTGAAGACCTTGATCTAATGAATCTCATAATCCAGGGAGCGTAAGGCTTCAACTCAAAAGATGACAGAGCTACATTGGCCAAAGTCCTCATGAAGAAATCATGGTAGTTGATAGGAATGCCGTGTATGATATTGAATAGTAGATTCTTCATTATGCCAACAACTTCTTCATCATCAGAGTTGTGGCCCTTGATTGGACTAAGGGTTTTGGTCAATATGCGATATATAGTCCTTGGCACATAAAGCAATTCCTTGACGAGGAACGTGGTCCGTGGAGCTTGGCCAGGTTTCAAAGGCTTCATTAGCACTTGCATCAGATGATTTGAAAGTTCTGTTTCATCATAGATGCGCCTTGCACCTTCAGTGGGAGGACTGACTGGAATGGCATGAAGCAATTCAGAGGCCGGTGCTTTTGTAATGAGTGTTTTAGGTCATCCAGTCAAGCACCCATGAATTCACATCTTCAACATTTCCAGCGATGTGCAGCGTTGCATAGAATTGAAGAATTAGTTCTTCATTCCAGTCGCAGATGTCGGTGCAGAAGTTGAGTAGCCCAGCGTCATAAAGAACACTGAGGATTGGGGTGAAGCATGAAAGAGACTCCATATCCACATGAGGAATTTGCTCATGGTCAAAGATCTTTTCCTTATCAAACATCAGTGAGGAATAGAAATTCATTTGGCTGGCCGTCCAGAAACGCTTGCGACGAAGTCTACCAGAGTCATAGGGATTGTAGTTAGTGAAGAAATGATGCTCAGGAAGAAATCATCAGCTTTGAATTTCTGCTTCTTGGTGTGAGGATTCTGTGGCTTGGGCTGAAGATTAATAGTTGAAGTCTTCACAACCTCTTGACGCACAACCTCTGGTGCCACATGTTGAGGATTTTTAGTAGCAGTTTCATCAGTTGTAGCCTTGGCTTCCATTTCTTCAGCACTAGCGGTTGGAACTTCTTCAGGAATAGAAATAAGTGAAGCTTGATGTCCTTCAGAGCCCGTATGAATTTCTTCGGTTTGGACCGAGGACTGAGGAAGTTGATGAAGAGGTGTTGTCAGAGGTGAATTGGGGTGATGACTTTCCCAATACTCATCATTCAGAATAGGAGTAGTTGACCCAATATCCACCTCCTCGTCTTCTTCATCAATTTCTTCAATGCCTGCCTCTTCAGCTATGAACTGAGGCATGGGCGATGATACCAGTGGAGTTGAAGCGATATTTTTCAAAAGAGCTGGTCAAAGTCTTCACTTCCTTAGGAGCTGAAGACTCCGAGGTTGTAGATGCTTTCCTCTTTTTCACTATTGCCTTCTCCATAGCTTTGGTCTTCTTCGCTTCTGATGCAGAAGGAATGTTGATACTTGTCATCCTTGATGACTTTGCAGGAGGAGCATAGGAAATAGGTTCGATTTCTTCATAACTGATGCAGTTGCCCTGGCATGTTCAGATTCCTTAGGCACTGTAGCAGATGCTTCAACTGGCATGGTTTGTTCTTCAAGTGAAACATTGGAGGTTGCCTTGGCAGTTTCTTCAGAGGCCGGAATTTCTTCAGCAGCCCTGGTGCTTTCATTTTCTTCAACAGCCTGCTTTTCATCAGTTGTGCTTGCATGTTCTTCAGTAGGCTGAGTAGTTGTCTCAGCCTGAGGAATTTCATGTTGCGATGAAGCTGCAACATTTGGAGTAAATGGCTTGGTCAGCTTGACAAATGTGACTTTGGCGCCTAGCCAATCAGCATAGTATCTGTCAAATTCACCATTGAGTCCCTTGATTTCTGTTTGCAGAGCTACAAGTTCATTAGGAGATAGCTTTAGAACATTATTCTTCAGAAAGTGCTCTTTCTTATACTGAGCTTTCTTGACATTCCTCCCCTGTTTAAATTTCCATTTTTCTTCATTAATGAAGGCTGTGAACACATGACTTTGTCTAGGAGTGAGGTTCAGCTCAGGTAGAGGAGTATTGGGGTCCTTGTGCCATAGGTCGATGAAGTCAAGGATCAACATGCAATCTAGCATGAGTGGCACTGTGCTGTCTTTGGCTCTAGCGGACCTTTGTTGTCTATCTCTGATGATTTCAGTTAATTCTTCATCATCAGCTTCGTCATCGCTTGACAGTACTTGAAAGGCAACCTGCTTCTTGTGAGGACATGGCCTTGTGCCTCGTCTAGTAGCGGCCTTTTTCTTTAGCAAGGTTGGGCATGTTGAAGACCGTGGAGGAGCTGAAGAACTTGCAGATGCTCCTGAAGTAATAGAGATTCATGTGGTCCTTTGGCAAGAGGCAAGATGCGCAAGTGACGAGGACTTTGTAGCAGTTGCTGAGGATTTTGCAACAGAGAGGGCTGGAGCTGCTTTTGAAGATGTTGCAGCTGAGGAACTTGGCTTGACAACTGGTTTCTTTGGCATTGCCTTCTTAGGCTTGCTAGCAGAGGCCTCAGCTGCGGCAACCGCAAAATCTTCATTCAATTTGTTCACTGCTTCTTTGGCCATTTTGGCCAACTTAGCTTGCCGCTTGGCCCATTCTTTTGGAAATTCTTCACCTCTTCTGATGCTTGAGGGATCAGCCTCTTGGCCTGGTCCCAATGGAGGTCTTTGGCATGGAGGGTGTACGGCGAATTTCTTCATGTACTTCGAAGTCACATAGCGATACTCCCTCCATTCTCTGGCCCATCTTCTCTCTACCCTCTGAATGCGCACTTTGCGCTGATTTTTATTTTCCTTGCCATGAGTGGCTTCGTCAGGAGTGCAATATTCATCATATATGTCATCACGGATTTCAAAAAGCAGTATTCGCCTTCGGTCTCTTTCCTCCCTTCTGAGGTATTTTGCCATCAACCATATTATTCACTTGAGGATTTTGAGCAATTGAATTTTCTGATGAGTTATGCAATTTGTCTTCGAGGAACGCTGCAAATGAGTTAAGTTGATGAGAACCTAGAGATTCAGTAGCGGACATGTGTACCTGTGAACAGAGTATTGGTGAGAAAAATTTGGAGAGGTCATATGCGTTCTCAGAAGTTTTTCAAAAGACAAGTTTGAGGAATTTGACCATGTGTGTCTTGAGTAATTTCACTAAGCGTGCTTGACTTAGGTTCCAGAGTTGTATAGATTGAAAATCCACACAATTGAGGAATCTTGAGGAAAACGTTGCTTAGAGAAACCAATCAAGAACATATGCAACTATGGTGTTTAAGGGAATTGAAGTTGAAGAATAAACACCTTTTGAAGATTTTGTGGAAATCATCAAAATCAACAAGGGTAGTAAAAACATATTTTATTTACCCTTGACAAAGAACACGACGAACTGAGAGTTGGAGTTGAGAAGCTTGTTCATTCAGATCTTCCACACCCTAACTTGGCGGCGGAAGACAGCTACGGCGGCGGTGGAGTGAAGATTTCCGCAGCCGGTGTGAGTACGACGACAGCGAGGTTGAGGCAGCGAATCTCTTCCTCACCGGCGATGATGAAAGGTAGCGGCGGCGCTAGGTCAGAGAGCTCCAGCAAGGAGTGAGATCGAGCAGAGTAAATGAGGTCTGAGGAGGGCGAGGGGTATTTATAGCTGAGGTGAAAAACTGCTCGTCCAAGGAAAATGGACGAACGTGCCCCTGACCCTTCTCATCCTAGCGACATGTGTCACCCACGTACTGAGAAGTGGAGATCATGTTAGGTCGTGGGTGAAAAGATAAATCATATCATGGGATGCGGAACGGTTTGAGCGGCAAAAGCCAAAAATTGAGATATGAAAATTTTAATGTTTCCTTCGCAAATTCCTCAGCTGACAAGGACATAGTGAAGATTTTGAACAGGTTTCAAATAGAACGCACATGAATAATTTGTGAATAGACTGGGTTGAGTTTAGCATAGAGGGGGATATGTCCGATCACATTCACTTAGGCAAAAAGTCAACTTCAGGAATTAGCAATAAGTGAATGGTGTAGAGGACTGAAAACTCAAATATATATATATATATATATATATATATATATATATATATATTCAATGAAGAACATAGACAGAAAGAGTGAAGACTTTGCAAAGTTGAAGAATTTGAACAACTGAGAAATTTCGAAACTGAAGAAAAACTCAAATTGAAGATTTTCAACTTTTGTTGGTGGCGTGACCCACCGTATAAGAATGATGATTTCAGACGCCACGTACAATTGTCGTAGGGATCTGAGAATCAAATTATTTGTTAATTTCTTCACACTTAGAGGGTTAGTCTTCATTGATTGAAGAAAAACGTTACTTCGTGTGTTCACATCTAAGTCATCAATTTTGCATAAGTGTTAGAATGTGTGTCCTTTCCAAAGAACATTCGGAGATTCTAAGATATTTAGCTCACACCGCAACTTGCTAAATCTCTTCTAATCCAAGGGCATTTTGAAGATATCAGCTAGCTATTCTTCAGTCTTCACGTGCTCGATAGAGATGTCGCCCTTCAACACATGATCTCGAAGAAAATGATGATGAATCTGGATGTCCTTTTTCTTCAAGTGCTGAACTGGGTTATGAGCAATCTTGATGGCACTCTCATTGTCACAGAAGAGTGGCACATTCTTCATATTGATGTCGTAGTCCTTGAGGGTTTGCTTCATCCATAGCAATTGAGCATAGCACGAACCAGCAGCAATGTACTCAGCTTTAGCAGTAGAGCGTGAGACACAGTTCTGCTTGTTCGAGGACCAAAATACTAAGGATCATCCGAGGAAATGGCATGTGCCTGATGTTGACTTGCGGTCCACATGATCACCAGCATAGTCAGAGTCAGAATATCCAATGAGATCAGAAGCCGAGCCCTTGGGATACCATAATCCAAGTGTTGGAGTGTGAGCTAGATATCGAAGAATATGCTTCACAGTCTTATGGTGTGATTCCTTCGGTGTAGCTTGAAAACGGGCACACATGCAAACACTAACCATAATATCTGGCCTAGATCCACACAGATACAATAAAGAGCCAATCATGGAGCGGTATACCATTTGATCGAAGTCTATGCCATTTTCATCAGTGCATAGATGGAAATTTGTGGGCATAGGGATTTTGACGCCTTTGCAATCTTGCATGCTGAATTTCCTCAACACATCCTTGAGGTATTTCTCTTGATATATGAAGATGTTGTTTCACTGTTGACGAATTTTAAGACCTAAGAAGAATTTCAATTCTCCCATCATAGACATTTGATATTCCTCACTCATCATATAGGAAAATTCTTCACTATAACATTGGTTAGTACATCCAAAGATAATATCATCAACATATATTTGGCACACGAATAATTCATTATCATAGGTTTTGGTGAAAAGAGTTGGGTCAAGTGAACCGGGCTTGAAGCCTTTCTTCATGAGTAATTCCTTCAAAGTATCATACCACGCCCGAGTGGCCTGCTTGAGGCCATAGAGGGCCTTATTGAGTCTGAAGACTTTGTCAGGATGCTTTGGATCTTCAAAACCTGGGGGTTGAGCAACATATACTTCTTCCTCAAGCTTACCATTGAGGAATGCACTTTTCACATCCATTTGATATAAGATGATATTATGATGGTTAGCATAAGTAATTAATATGTGAATAACCTCGAGTCTAGCAACAGGTGCAAAAGTTTCATCGAAATCAATTCCTTCAACCTGTGTATAGCCTTGAGCTACAAGACGAGCCTTATTCCTCACCACAAGTCCATTTTCATCTTGCTTGTTGAGGTAGATCCATTTGGTACTGATGATATTGTGCATGCGTGGGTCTGGACGCTTGACAAGTTCCCAGACATTGTTGAGCTTGAATTGATGTAATTCCTCTTGCATCACTTGGATCCACTCAGGCTCCAGAAATGCCTCATCAACTTTGGTGGGCTTTGTGATAGGAACAAAAGCAAAGTGCCCGCAAAAGTTAGACAAACGTGAAGCCCTTGAGTATATGAGAGGACCTGGTGCATTGACATCATTGATGATTTTCTCGATCTGCACTTCATTTGCGACGCGAGGATGAGTAGGTTGACGACGTTGAGTGGGCTCAGCGTTTTCTTCAGAGCCATTTTCCTAAGGTGCACTAGCATGATGTTCTTCACATTCTAGAATGACTTCTTCAGCAGATTCTTCGGTAGGTATGACATCCTCTGTAGTCTTGAACTTGATGGATTCGTTAGGTGACATTTCATCTAGCACAGGAGGTAGGTGTTCTCTTTGCGAGCCATTAGTTTCATCGAACCGCACATTTACAATTTCAACAACCTTGTGATGAACGGTGTTGAAGACTTTGTAGGTGTGTGAGTCCTTTCCATAACCAAGCATAAAACCTTCATGTGCTTTTGGTGCAAATTTAGAATTGTGATGAGGATCTCTAATCCAACATTTAGCACCGAAGACTTTGAAATAACTCACATTGGGTTTCTTGTCAGTGAGGAGTTCATATGATGTCTTTTTGAAGAATTTGTGAAGATATACCCTGTTGATGATGTGGCACACAGTATCAATTGCTTCAGGCCAGAAGCAAGAAGGCGTCTTGTATTCATCAAGCATAGTGCGAGCCATCTCAACAAGAGTCATGTTCTTGCGCTCCATGGTGCCATTCTGCTAAGGAGTATACAGGTCAGATAACTCGTGAGTAATACTTCATCAAGATAGTCATCAAGACCATTATTCTTGAACTCTGTCCCATTGTCACTCCTAATGTGCTTGATCTTCACATCAAAGTTTGTTGAAGCCCTCGAGGAAAATCGTTTGAAGACTTCCTGCACTTCAGTTTTGTAAGTGATGATATGCACCCATGTATAACGAGAATAGTCATCAACAATAACAAAGTCATATAAAGATGCAGCTTTTGTGAATGTGGCATAATGACTAGGGACGAAGAGATCCATGTGGAGGAATTCAAATGGACGAGTGGTAGTCATGATAGTCTTTGGGGATGCTTGGACTTGGTCATCTTTCCAGCTTCACAAGCTCCACACAGATGGTCCTTGAGGAATTTGACACCCTCGATGCCAATGGCGTGCTTCTTCTTCGCGAGTGTGTGCAAGTTCCTCATGCCAGCATGACCTAGTCATCGATGCCATAACCAGCCTTTTGAAGCTTGTCGGGCTGTGGTCCTGTAGTGAAATCAACAATATACAAGTCTCATCTCCTAAAGCCTTCGAAGACTTTGGAATTGTAAGATTCCATGATCACAACACAATGATACTTGCCAAAGACAACAACCCTATCAAGATCACAAAGCACTGAGACAGACATGAGATTGAATCCTAAGGACTCGACAAGCATGACTTTGTCCATGTGTCGATCATTTGAGATCGCAACCCTACCTAGACCCAACACCTTGCTTTTGCCTTTGTCTCCATAGGAGATATGCTTTAGATGCGATGGAGATAAAGCAGTGCCCATCAATAAGTTCTTGTCACCGGTCACGTGATTTGTACATCCACTATCGGGGACCCACTCAGTGGCTTTGGGTTGATCATCCTGCAGATGAATTAGTGCATCTTACGAACTCATATACTTCATCAGTGAAGAATATGACATCAAATTCATAAGATCATTTTCATCAAGCAATACAACAGATATAGCAATATGAGGATGTGAGAAATGAATATTCATTTCTTCATGATTAGCTTGCGTCCTTTCAAGTTCATTTGGAGAACTGACCTTGCATAAGAGTTTAGTTCTTTTTCTTCACCACCCACATCTGGAGGGGTGGCAAAGAGTTCATCATTCTGCGAGCTCCTTATGAGAAAGGTGGCATAGAAGCCAGTCCACTTTGTTTCATAGAAGAGGGGTTAGAGTAAGCATATGAATAAGCAGAGAAATTCTTTGAGGACTTATGAACATAATGATTTGAAGAATAATGCACATATTCATAGCCCTTATGCTTTCTCTGCGAAACAGAAGTGTTAGCACGACGATGTTCATATGAGGGATTGGATCCATATGAGGACTTTGATCCACGTGAGGAATTTGATCCATATGAGGACTTGATCCATATGAAGACTTTGGTCCATATAAAGAATTTGATCTAGGGTTCCTATTCTTCATAGGTGGTGTCATGATGACATTCACCTGAAGACTTTCAAGGCACCTTTTGGGAACCCAGATTTTCTTCATAGGGAAACCATTCCTGCATTTAGTTCCAACATATCTAGTAAATACTTCACCATTCTGATTTTTGAACAGTTTATAGTTGGAGTCAAAAGACTCAACAAAAGAATATGAAGATTCACATGTAAAGCCAGATAAAGTGGATGGATCTACGGGAGGTCCTTTCGCAGCAACCCATGAGGTTTTGGGATACAGCTCAGGTTTCCAGTAGGTCCCATCAGCATTGAGTTTCCTCTCAAAGGCAATACCCTCTTCCCTAGGGTTCCTGTTGAGGAGCTCCTTCTTAAGCACATCACAAAGAACCTGATGCCCTTTGAGGCTTTTTTACATGCTTATCACATACAATTCCTTTAACCCTGCATTGTCAGCGATACTTGTGGTATCCTTAGATGAGGAATTTGTGACCATAGAGATAGTTGAAGAATTTGTAGCAATAGAAGAATTTGAACTTTCAGGTGAAGAATTAGCAGATTCACGTTCAGTGCATTTCAAACATGGAGGAATGAATTAAACCTGAGCGGAACTGAGCAAGCAATGAATCACGTTCCTTCTGTAGATCTTCATAAATCACCCTCAGCTTCTCAAGATCTTGCTTTCTTTGAAGAAATTCATAAGAAAGTTTCTCATGATCATCTAAGAGTGTGTTATGATGACTCTGAAGGTTATCAAACTAGTCTAAAGTCTCTTAAGATTATCAGTCAGAGTTTTAGTTCGATCCATTTCTTCATCCAACAGGTCATCACTTTTGTCTAGCATATTTCGAACCTTTTCAAAAGCCTTTTGTTGCTTTATAGCAATCTTAGCAAGTTTAGAATAGCTAGGCTTTTTTCATCAGATTCATCATCACTTGATTCAGAGGAGGGATATTTGAGTACCTTGGCACCTTTTTCCATGAAGCAATAGGTGGGAGCGTAGTCATCATCACCGTTGTCGGCATTGTTGGGGAAGACATTTTCCTCAAAGTTGAAGATGGACTTGCTGACAAAAGAAGTAGAGAGAGCTAGGCTCTCCACACTAGAGTCTGACTCCTCAGATGCCTCCTCTTCCTCATTTTCCTCAAATTCAGCTTCAGAGTCCATTTCCTTGCAAATGAATACCCGAGCCTTTTTGGAGCTGCTATTCTTGTGAGATGAGGATTTTGAAGACTTTGATGATGAGGATTTTTAAGATTTCTTCTTCTTCGAGTCATCAGAACTATCCTCCTTGTATTTCTTCTTCGTTGATTCCTTCTCCCACTAAGGATAGTCCGTAATGTAGTGACCAGGTTTCTTGCATTTGTGACAAGTTCTCTTCTTGTAGTCACGGGATGAGGAATCTGATCTCATGTCATCACCTCTTAAGTATTTACCAAAGCAACCACGTCTTGAGAACTTCTAGAATTTCCTCATGAGCATTGCAAGTGTGGCACCCGGCTCAGAGAAACCGGAACACTCCCTATTCCAGCCCAGAGATCGAGGAGAAGTCTCTGGAATAGAACACTACTTGACATAGAACAAATCAGCTCTTATTACAAGAATAATAATACAAGGGTCTGATGTCACAAAGAAGCACATCAGCACGGCTACACTACGCATGTGATACTACACTTGCTCTATGCTAGCAGCAGAACAACTCGTAGCAGCGGAATACTTCTAGCAGCGGAACAACGACGAAGGTGGTGAACTCCACTTGCAGGGACTCTTGCTGGGACATGATTTAGCTCGCACGCACAGTAACCTCAACAAGCAATCAACCAATCATGGCATCACCTGCAATCTGGCATGACACGCTAGGTCAGTACATTGAATATACTTGCAAGCTCACAACAACCATAAACATCAAGGCAAGACAATAACATAGCATTAAACATGTTAATTAAATTAACAACCATGATGAAGCAACTACTAAGCATGGTATGAAACTACTACAATACTGCTAAACCAATCTCTCAATTTCAATAGCCATCTCACTCTTGGGTATCTAGCCAAGCAATATACCATCTCGATCACCTCGTGATCTACCTGACCACCTCGTGATCAAAACATCCACATGATCACCTCGTGTTCTACCTGACCACCTCGTGATCAAAACATCCACATGATCACCTCGTGAAAATATCACAATCTGAATGCTCATCCTTGAGATCATCTCAACATCATCATCATCATCCTGCCAAATTGTTACTGCTCAAAGTACATCAACATATAAATCACCTATAAGTCATTCCGTCATGTGAGTGTTGATCAAATGATGTGACCTAGTACGAACTTGTGCCCATGACCAAGGATGGGGCTATCAATAGATTCAACACACATACTCTACAGAGGTAATGCACTTTGCCCACACCACAGAACCCATGGCCTCGTGCTCCCATTCGGGTGAATCAACGGCGTTCCGACAAAACCAATCTACTGCCATGACACTCTCCTAGCCACTCCGACCAACACCCCTTTTGGGTTCAGTCCTGGGTGGCCCCGTTCCTACCAAAGGCATCAACGGCCACCGTCGTGGCAAAACACACATGGTCCCAAACGGGGACAAGAGATCTCAATACCAACTATGGGCACACAAGGTTTATGTCCGCCTACCTGATTAGGGTAGCGCGCGCCCATAACCTTCCCTCGTTGGGGGCACCGGCGAGAGGCATGACAATAGACCGGATTAGGGCCTTCCAATAAAAGGCAAATGTGGTTGCACCACAAAAAGCCCGGTGCGGTGGCACTTGACCAACTTAATGACGGAATTTATCCGCAACATATAACAATGATAACTGATACTCCTCTATCATCTACCAACCTGTAATCCAAGTCATAGCAATATCCAACAAATAATCCAAAGCGTACTATCGACATATCAAAGTACTCCAAGGATAGCATAACACTTCTATCAAGATGAATCCAAGAACGATAATACTACTACTCAAATATCAAGAACTAGCTATCCAACTATGATCCACATGCAAGCATCATCTCCAACAGCATACTCTAAAACATAACATCAACTAGCATCATGATGAAAATAGAACTAGCCACTAATAACCCAAAGGCAGCATGCCATCCAAAGCAAATACTCCAAAATATCATATCCACAACCACCATGAAGATAATCATAAAAGCCAGTAATAATTGCAAGGTAACATGTCATCCACATCATCATCAAAATATAAGTCCTAGAACTCCAAGCAATATCATGACAATAGCAAGATCAAAATAATACTCCGAGAATTGCCATGAACGAGATCACATGTAACTAAAGCAATATTTTAAATAAGTTTAAATAACTAAACCATGTCACTGCATTGCAATCATGCAAATGGAGGGTGTGGCTTGCCTGGGGGTAGATGAAATCACCGGGAAGAAGTGCGAGAAACTCACGGAATGAATCGCCGAAAAACATTCTCTCTCGGAGGGGGCTGATTAAGCGCAAGGGCAAAATGGTCATTTTCAGAATGTGAACACATGGTGAAAATGATACCAACAGAACAGGCTCGACGAGACGAAGGAATGGGCTTTGGAATCACCTCATTTGGAGTTGTGAGCAGAAAGATATAGTTGTTTTTCTGCCAGGGACCCATTTGTAAATAAAATCATCACAAACAAGCCCTTGGCTAGAAAAACAGAACGTGCCTTTGGCAGAATAGGCTTTCCAACTGAGAAAACGTAAACTATATCGAAGTAGAGCCAAAGTACGCTTCCGGAAAGGGAAGACGTATTCTAGTGGAATACGCTTCCACATATCCTAGTGAGTAGAGGCGGGGCCGGGCGCTGACTCGCTGACAAGTGGGCCCCACTGCTGACATCTCTCTCTCCTGCTCCTCCTTCTTCTTCCCCGACGCGACACAGAACGGGGGCGAGGTCGCCGGCACCGGCAACCATCCCGGCGTCACCGGACACGGTTTGAGGCGCCCGGACGACCGCTAGAGTCGGGGAGGAGTGCCGCATCCATCCGGGCATGACGCAGCCTCCGAGGAGCACCGAGTCAGGCGGGGCGTCGACCGTGGCGGAGAGTGGCTTCGGGCACTGTCGAGTACACGACCACAAGCCACCAGAGGAGGATGGAGACAACGGGGAGACTCCAGGGGACTTGGGGAGGGCCGTGGTGGTGTTTAGCCGAGGGGAAAGCGCTTGGCTTGCTCGAATTTGAGCAGTGGCCGGTGGCGAAGCTTCGGACATGGGAGGGGCAGGAGAGCTTCTCGATCTCGGGGAAGAGGTGAGGTCAGGTTCTGAGAGGTGGGTGATGCGAGTGGTGAAGAGAAACGGGGGCGGGGTGGCTTATATAGCCAAGGGGAGGGGTGTGCCGTGCTGTCATCGCCGCGGATGAGTGTGCGCGCGCTCGAGGTCGGGGGTAGGCGACGAGAGGGGGCACAGGGAATGCTCGTGAGGCAGAGGGAGCCAAGGGAACATGGGAAGGAAGAAGACGGCGAGCTCCGAGCCAAACTGCCACTGTTCGCCCGTGGGCAAGCGGCGGCGAGCACCGGTGAGGAAGCGGGCGGAGGGGGAGAGGGGTCTAGGGGAACGGCGATGATGAGATGAAGACGCTGGACACGGTCACGCGCGCGAAGGCGACGAGAGGAAGAGAGGACAAAGCGCAAACAACGTCCTGGACGCGCCGCAGCGCACAGAGCACGTCAGTTGGCATGCCAGCCGCGCGGTCACCACGAGACAATGAACAGGGAGGTCACGAGAGGCAAGTAAATGGTGTCTAGCGTTATGTCCTTGCAAGATGGAGCATTTGAGGCCATGGCTTGATCTGGGGTGGTATGGTTAAATGGTAACTAAGCTCTGCAGTTTGCTGTATCAAACTTGGACGTGCACTGCTGATCAACAGGGAATGGATTGGGAGCAATGGAGTTGTCTGGGAGGTTTAGGTTAAGAAGGACTATAATCCTGTGGTTTATGTGGGGATTCGGACCACAAACTAATATAGTTGTTGTGCAACACACATTTGGGTCCAGAAAGTTGATCAGGAAGGTGCCCTCACATGGAGAAGCCACTTGAGCTGAAATTTGGCAAGGCGTAGTGATTTGGTCGTAAGAAGATGCTGTAAAAAATTTGTACCAAATGGTCAAGCCAAAGTGGTACTTGTTTCACAAACATCCTCACTGACCAGAAACTTGGGAAAATTCTAGAGAATTATTGGCTTGATGATTTTATCCTAAATTTGGTGGAGAGAGGTTTTATGGTCAATAGAATATTCTCTTAAATTTTCAGCCAAAATGAGGCAATATAAAATATACTTGCTTCACAACCTGAAAATATTGACAAAAACAAATATTTGGTCCTGTGCTCACATAGATCAAGGGATGGAGCTGAAATTTGGAGGAGTATAAATATATGAGCACATGAAGGAGTGTGAAAAATGTCAACTTATTTGGATAACCCTAGCTAGTACTTCCTTCACAATCCCTTCTGCATGACAAAAACTTTAAAAAATTGTTGAGGAAGATTAGCTAGGCAAATAAAGTTAAATTTTGGCATGGGTCAATGATTTGGATGAAATAGCATGCCCAAAAAGTTTGGGAGCAATCCAGAAAGGATAGGTGGCACTTCCTTCATAGAAAGCCACACTGGACAGAAATGAAGAATAATTATTGGGGGAATTATTCTTGGGCTAAGACAGGAAAGTTTGGTCATATTTGAGCAACATATTACCCAAAGAAATTATGAGAATTATTTGGGAATTTTGGGAGTGGGTAGAAATATTGGTTGCTTCACAACCTAGGGCAAATAGGATTATTCCTTTAATAGAAAAAGGAATATTCCTTAGAAAAGAATTTTAGGGTTTGGCTAGAATGGAAATGGCATGATCTTGGGAAATATTTTTGAGAATGATGAGTAACTTGGGAGAGGAAATGATGATGATCTCCCAGGTCTCAAGTCCACAGAACCACTCCAAAAGGAAAATCAGAGCAAAAACCAATAATTCAAAAATAAAAAGGAAAGGGCCAAAAGACAGGCTATTACAGCTAGCTCCTGGCTCAGTTCTTCAGGATCACCAAGACTGCTACCGGGATCTTCTTCTTCAGATTCAGAGACTGCCTTGGCCTTCAGTGCGCGTGATCTACTATACCTCAGTCCATAGAGATCTCTCTTCTCAGCAAGTTGGAACTCATGAGTATTTGGCCTCTCGAGGATATCAGCAGGATCAAGTGACTTGTTGTATCCACGTTCTTGAATCATCAGTGCAAGAGTGTCAAATGAGGAATCAAGCAATCTCAACAATTTCTTCACCACCTCATGGTCGGTGATGTCAGTGGCACCAAGTGCTTCAAGCTCATTTGAGATGTCAGTGAGGCGATCGAAGGTTTGCTGAACATTTTCGTTGTCGAGTCTTTTGAAGCAGTTGAAGAGATTGCGAAGAACGTCAAAACAAGAGTCACGTTGTGTTGAGAATCCTTCGTTGACCTTGGACAACCTATCCCAGATAAGCTTAGCTATCTCCAAAGCACTCACTCTGCCATACTGCCCTTTGCTCAGATGGCCACATATGATATTCTTCGCTTGAGAGTCGAGTTGCTTGAATCTCTTCACATCAACAGCATTCATGGAACGCCATTTTCCACAACGTACGAGGGATCGTTGTCAATTACCTCAAGACGCATGCGCATCTTATTCTTCGAGTAGGGGTAGTCCGTCCCATCGAAGGTAGGACACCAAGCCAAGACCTTGATCATGCCTACAGTCGACATAACTAAAACTCCAGGTGGTTAAACTAAAATAAAATAGAACAAGGGAGTACCTTGCTCTGATACCAATTGAAAGTGCGTTATATCGACTAGAGGGGGGTGAATAGGTGATTTTTACAAATTCGTCACTGATACCAATTGAAAGTGCGTTATATGAGGAAATTCCTAAGTCACGAACAACTAGTAGCGGAATAAGTACTCAGATGCAAGCGTAACAGAGTAGGAGCACAATCATCATGATGAAATGAAAACAAGCACTGAGTACAAGAAGCATATAAACAAGATAAGTAGGCTGAAGACAAAGTGGCTGAGGAAATTGAGAAAGTCTTCAGTCAAAGTCTTCAAACTGTAACGATCAAGTTCATCAACACATGAATGAGGAAACAGAAGGGTTGAGGAAATAGAACCAATAGCTTGGTGAAGACGATGATTTGGTAGACCAGCTCCAACTGTTGTGACAGTCGTACGTCTGGTTGGAGCGGCTAGGTATTTAAACCTGAGGACACATAGTCCCGGACACACAGTCCTCACCGTATTTCTCCTTGAGCTAAGGTCACACAGACCTCTCCCAATCACTCGTGGTAAGTCTTCAGGTGACTTCCAAACCTTCATAGCTCGGCCACTCAGCGATCCACAATTTCCTCTTGGATGCTCTAGACCATGATGCCTAACTGTTTGATGGATGCACAGTCCTCAAAGGTAACAAGCGTCGGTTCCACACAGGAACAATTTCTTCAGTGATGCTCAATCGCTTTTGTTTGTAGGTGTTTGGGTTTGGCATTTTCCTCACTTGATGATTTTCGCTCAAAGTCCTCGGAGGATGGCATGCTCTCAATGACAAGTGTTAGTTTCTCTCGGAATAGCCAACCAACTAGTGGTTGTAGGGGGCGGCTATTTATAGCCTACGGAGCAGCCCGACATGATAAGACATAAATGCCCTTCAATGATATGACCGTTAGGTGGGTAGATATTTTGGGACAGCTGGCGCATAGCATAGAAACGGTCGGATATTTGACTTTCAAATTCCTCAGGGCTATCATGTTACTTACTTGTAGGCAATTCGCACTGGCGAATTCCTAACTCCTCAGTCAGAATAAATTCCTCAGAGACCAGAAGAACTCTGTCTCCGTCACTGAAGAAATTGACTAAACTGTATGAGATTTCCAATGGCTTCACTCAAAAGGATTGGGTAGGTGTAGGATTTTGAGATGAGCATCACTTGGAAACTTTTCCTTAGTTTTACCTCGACCCCCTTCAACAGTACGGTGTTTCCTATGACTCAAGAAAGAGAAAATGAAACTACGAAAACTAAAGTCTTCACGCTTCATAATCCTTCAAGGTCACACCAATTTCTTCACTTTCAAAGTCTTCAAGAAAACCAAAGTCTTTAGCTAAAGACATTCATTTTTAGGGGTCGACTTTCATCATAAATATCAAACTCCCCATAGACTTATAGACCTGTGTACACTCACAAACGCATTAGTCCCTTAACCTATAAGTCTTCAATACACCAAAATCACTAAGGGGCACTAGATGCACTTACAACACACTACTATCGGCAAGTCCCCCTTCGAGGTTGTCTACGGCTTCAACCCGTTGTCCCCATTGGACATTCTACCTCTTCCGCTCCAAGAACGCGCAAACATGGATGCAAGTGCAAGGGCAAGCTTTCTAAAGAAGATGCATGAGGATACAAGGGCAACGATCGAGCGTCAAGTACATCACACCACCACCAAGCTCAACATCAACAAGACACCAATAGTGTTCCAACCGGGAGATCTTGTATGGCTTCATCTTCGCAAGGACCGTTTCCCCAACGAGCGCAAGTCAAAGCTTCTACCACGAGTCGACGATCCATTCAAGGTGCTAACACGCTACAATGACAACGCCTACAAGATCGACATCCCACGCGACAAGTACAACGTAAGCGACATCTTCAACGTCAAAGAAGCCAAGCATCTTATGAACTACTCACTGGTAAGAAGCCAAACATTAGTTATTTAGAAGTCTTCGGTGCTAGATGTTGGATTAAGGATCCACATCACACTTGCAAATTTTGCACCGAAAGCACATGAAGGTTTTATGCTCGGTTACGGAAAGTATTCGCACATCTATAGAGTCTTCAACCTCTTTCACTATAAAGTGGTTGAAACTACGTATGTGCGATTCCACGAGACTAACGGCTTGCAAAGAGAGCACCTGCTGTCGCAACCCAATCCCAATGGACCGTAGTCTCTGTGCTTCAGTGTCATCCCTGGATCGGTATTGCTGACACACACAGTACTTGAGGATTTATAACAGAGTTCAATCACACACTTATTGCATCGAGTGTCTCATAATGAGTACTTATTACAATAATATGGCTGAAGGCCATCTAAATAACTGCGGAAGCTTCGAAGGTAAATGAGTCCATCCAACTCCACGACAAAACTAAGTGCATGACAACGACCTATCGCACCTTGCACTTCATCTGAAAATTCTGCAACATGATACGTTGCAGCCATGTAGGTTAGCAGATGGAATATGCTGGCAAGATCACACTATAGATAAAAATGATGGAATAATAGATACCACTACATGCATATTTGGCTGGTGGAGGCTCTAAGTTTATCATTTGCATAAAGCTAATTTTTCCCTACAACAAAAGGAATAGATTTTATTTAACTACCAAGTTTATGCCATTATTGAGAAGGTTTCCCCAACTCAATCCCAAATTACCATGTAAATAAATTAATAACCCAACAAATTCATTAAGTAAAGTGATGAGATCAATCAATAATTCAAATACCAGATACTCAAGATGTCCATAACGGGGGACACGGCTAACCATGATTAGTTTACACACTCTGCAGAGGTTTGCGCACTTTTCCCCACAAGACTCGATCTCCGCCTTTGAATTTCTTGCACTACATGATGTTTGAGAAATGTCTGATCGAGACACAGTCTTTCCGAAGCATTAACTCTTTACTCTAGGTAGACAGTACCACCTACTTTCCCCTACATCTGCTAGCCTACCACTGAAAGAGGTCACACAACTTACTCAACTATGCCAGAGCCCATAATGGCTTGTGGTTGCACACGGAAGTTTCTAGCATGAATAATATTATGATCCCTTTAAGCCTGGGTGGCATTCCATAGGATGATCACATGGGTACCATGGGATATCCTAGGACAACACTGGATTCTCCAGGTGCCTGCAACAAATCCACCCAGATGTGTATTAAAGTAGCCACCTTAAGTTTGCCTTAGTTTACATTACTCTCACAACTTTCATGATTCTCACATACCAATCCCCATCTACGAGCATGGCTAAGCAACAAGAGCATAACGTATATTCCTGGGGTTGATAAAAAGAATAATAGGTTCCTACCTCATCAACTACTTAACAATAACCACATGTTCCCAATCCTACTCATGCAATGTTTGAGGGTTGAAACTAATGCATAAAAACTGGGTAGTAAAGGGATATGATCAAAGTGTAACTTGCCTTGCTGATGTTCGGAAAACCCTAGAGATTTGTAGTAGAAAGCTTCGCACTCCGGAAATATATCATAGACAAACAACAGCAATACATAAGCACTTAAGCAAAGGTAAAACCAAATAAAAAGATCTAAACAGAAAGTTCAAGTGAAGAGCTTCGATTTGCAGAAAGAATCAATCAAATCGGAGATTCGAAACTCAGGTTACGATCAAAAGAAGTTCAAATTCAAATCTATTTGAAACTAAATTTTAAAATTTCAAAAACATGTTTAAGTTGATTATCCAAACAGAGGGGATCGTAACGAATAATTTGGCGTTGGTTTCGTTGGATTTGGATAAACGAGAAAAAAGTTGTGATCGTTTTAAAGGCCAGGGACTAATCTGTGAAGAAAATAACTATGGATAGGTCCCTGGCCGAAAATAAACAGAAAAAGAAAAATCTAACGAACGAACATTCGCTACAGAAACCTAACGGGCGAAAACTATTCACTACCGAAGACTAATGGACGAACGTTCGCTAAATAAACTACCCTAAAAATAATAAACTGGGTTTATAGGAAAAACCGAAAACGAAAAAACACCCGGTCGGGGGTCGGCGTTTTATTCCGGTTCGGGCGGTTCGGTGGCGGGGTGGTGCGGCGAGGCGGCGGCGTCGGCGGCGGGACTGCGGCGCGGGGCGGCATTGGCGGCTTGCGGCGAGGCGGCGTCGGCGGTGCGGCAGTGGCGGCAAAAGGCGGCGGTTCTGGCGGTGATTTGTGGAGGAGGGGTGGCTAGGCCTCGGCTTTTAAAGGGGCCGGGGGGTGCTGGCATGGAGGAGGGGGCAAGGTGGCGGCGGGGACGGAGTCCTGGCCGGACTCGGCGGCGGCGCGCTCGTGCGGGAGCCGAACTACCGCGGCGGCTCGAGGATGGCGGGGCGCTGGGCCAGCTGGGCTTCGGCCCAGTAGGTTTGAAGAAGTTTTTTTTAAAATAATGTCGCGAAGAAAAATCCAAATAAAATAAAATAAAATTCCTAAAATTCTAGAAACAATTTTCACCATCCCCTCCTAATATTTGGAACAATGTGAACATTTTTCTCGGCTAAATGCAATTTTTAAAAATGCATCTTTTTTCCTAATTTAATAAAATGCAACCGAATAAAATTGCAAATAAAATTCAAATAAATATATTTTTATTCAAAATTAAATTTCCAATATTTCCTAGCTATTTTGAAGAAGTCATCTTATTTTTCTCTCATTATTTTATTTATTTGAAATAAGTGAAAAAATAATTTTCGAATAAAAATCACTTTGATCCAATTTGCCAATTTTGAAAATTCAAAAATGGATTTTTGTGGAAACCTCCAACTCTCTCAATTGGTCCTTGAGTTGCTTAAGGTTTCTAGGATCAAAAGTCCAAATAAAACAAATTCCAAATGCACAAATTATGGATGCATATGATGACCTAATGATTAACATCCAAATTGAAAATTGGGATGTTACACCTGCCAAACGTGCTAGACAAAGCTTCTCCTAGTGAATTTATCAAGCTAATGGGAATTGGAGAATCATACCATCTGAGGAACGGGATGAAGAGGAAATTGTCATTGCAGCTCCTACTCAACGTGAAGAGAATGTTGAGCCTGAAGATAATGCTGAAGATGAAGACAATGATCAGCAACAACAAAATCTTCGCCCTGTTCATCCTCGTGTGGCCAATGAAGTTCAGATTGAGAAGATAATTGATAGCATCAAAGCACCTGGTCCGCTTACTCGATCAAGAGCTACGCAACTAGCAAACTTATGTGGGCACTTTGCATTTGTCTCCATAGCCGAACCCAAAATAGTTGATGAAGCCTTTACGGAATTAGAGTGGATTCAAGCTATGCATGAAGAGCTTCAACAATTTGAGTTCAACAATGTCTGCGAGCTTGTCAAACGTCCTGATCCTCGCAAGCACAATGTTATTGGCACGAAAAGGATCTATCGCAACAAACAAGATGTGATGATGACATTACTATCTTGGATACGACCAAAAATATTGCATACATGTATACTTCTGAGGTAATCTCTAATGCAAACTATGCAATAATTTATTTATGTCATCCAGGACAAAAGTACTTCACAGACTTTTGTGCCATGTCTAATTGCAGGTGTATGGGACATTTTTACAATCCACATATAAAGATAAGGGAAAATGAATAGTTTCGGTGATGTTCAAAAAGTCCTCTCACGTCACTTTTGTGCCAAGAGAAGATAGAGTCAAAGTCTCTCACGTTCTGGATTCAGATTCGGACTGCACAGACATACCTGACTAAAAATGCCAAGAACTCTTTCATACAGACTCCATATTGGGTGGTTCTTTTTTTGTTAGAAAGTAGATTTCGTGATCTTTCCAACCCAATTGTATTAACCTTCAAATTCATCTGGAGCATTGAGTAATCAACGAAACAATCTGATACTGCAGCAGAATCTGAGTCAAACTACAAGTCCAAAGGTGTTGCATCACCTCCACTTGGGCCCATGAGCTTTGTACGACCTAGGGTTAGTTTTAGGCAGCCTTGGGACGTCCTTCCACCTCCTTGGCCGCCACCCCTTGCTCCTATATAAGTATATCCATCTAGTAGCTTTTTCCTTGGGATTTGATTAGTTAAAAGTTAGCCAACGCAACTTCGTGTACTTCGTTCGTGTCCAACAACCAGACCAAAACTGCTTCCAGACCCCCACCTTTATCAATACTTCATCTATATTCGCAATATTCAGGTTGCATTATCATATTTTTGCTTGTTCGGTTACGTGCAGGAATAGACCTTCATGGTCAGGCTGATCGTACTTCCAGCATCATCAGTAACCTTGGGAGATTGGTTTAGCGATTGCTCAGGCGCAACATCGTGCACGTTTGTAGTCGGATCATCAAAGTCGACTCCACCAAATTGGTAGTTATCATCTCATCGAAAGATTGGGACCCTCGACTCTATTAAGTGGTATCAGTTTTCAGGTTGCTCGGTAAGATTTTACAGTTTTTCATAGTTTAGATTGCATCTGTCCTTCATACCTATAGTCCACGAAAAAGCCAAAAAAAGTTAGATTAGTTCATCTGTGTCCCAGACTTTCTGAGCCTTTCGCTATTATCACTTAGGTTTGCATTATTGAATTATCGGTTGCATCTCGTGTTAAGTTTCTGGTCTTAGTGTCTAGTTCATTTAGAGTTTCGAGTTCTGTTCACATTAGTCACGCCGCCACTACATTGTTATTCCTTTCCTATGTCCACCATCCCATCCATCAATTTTCACCATGTGCTACCCATCGTTCATTGTCATAATCATACTGAGGCCGTTCACATCTTCGCTTGATCCAATCTGCATCTTATCTAGTTTGTTTTGGAAAGAGGGAGGGAGAAAAAAAGACATAGAAAAAATATAGAGAGAAAAAAGTGGGAGTAAAAAAAGAGAGAAGAAAAGAAAAACAAAATTCAGATCTATCTAGAGTCAATCTCGTAGCTGAATTCAGATTGGAATCTGTTTTGTGCAATGTTCAGTAAAACAAGCATGTATTCCTCATAAGAAGTCCGTTTTGGCTCCGTGTGTACTCAAATTAAATCTAGCGACGAGCCGCATCTAAATAGTTGCAGAAACTAGTTCAATATTTTACACCTCAAAATCAGCTTCTAAATAGGTCTTTTTGCCCTCTGAAGTTCGTGAACACAGCTTGTTCTAGTTTTTTAGGCCCGTTTTAGAATTTTTTGACTCCTCATATCAACTCGGAATTGAGTGATTCTTTTTGCATGTGAAAGCTTGAGTCAGTGCCATTCTTGAGAAAAAATATTGGAAAATTGGAACAAACTTTTCAAGAGGAAAGTTGGAGAGAAATTTGTTGGTATATCCTGCTTGGCAGTTGTTTTCATCACTATCTTTACTGCCATTGTGATCTTCACTTATATCTTGCTATCCAGAGCTACTTCATATCCTTTATTATGCTAGTTGTGCTACGCCATGACCTCATTAGTGTTCTAGGCTTGCGTCTCTAATCCGGTCTAGCCTAGGACCAGCACAATACCGTCATTGAGCATTTATTCAACATTGCTGAATTGATTATTGCTAATCTTTTGCTACCATATATTTAAGCCTTCCAAGCTCCACATATTTCTACACCGTTTATACGTACGTTCCCCTGGCAATTGCTTTACTCAATCTTCGGAGTTATTTGACACCGCTGGTTGCCTGTCACCACCTGCTGCTTGGTAAGAACTTGTGAGATATTGATATTTGCTTTATTGTGAGTGCTTTACCACCACATCCTAGTAGTTCATAGGAACATTATTCTTGGGTTTTTTATCTTATTTCTACTAATCATGATAGATTCCAGAGGTAGAAGTTCTTGGATGACAGATACATCTTCACCATCACGAGAGGTGGGACAACACACATAAGCACATGGTCAGGTTATCTCTTTGCCATCATTTGAGGGTAGATTTAATCTTGCTATTTATCTAGCTTGGGAGCTTGAAGTAGAACAAGTTTTTAGTAACCATGATTTTTCTGAACTTGAGAGAGTACGAACTGCTACTGGAGCATTTGGTTTTCTTCTGTTTGGTGGAGTGTACATTGTAAGAAAAACATTGATAACCAACCCACAACTTTTGGAAACATTTGAAAGCTCCAATGATACAACATTTTTTCCTCCTTACTATCATCGTGAATTGCTTTGCAAATTGGAACTATTAAAACAAGGCAGTAACATTGTTTAAATCTTATATGCATCATTGTGACATAGAAGAATCTAAGGATAGTACGATATATATATTTTTTGGTTGTTTGAACCATGATATTCGTGCAAGATTTCAGTATATTCCTCGTTGCATTACTGGTATGTATGTTCACGCTTGTACCTTTGAGAGACAGATACAGGAGGATGCATTGGGTGACTACAACAATTACTATTCTAGTTCATGCTCACCACCATCGGTTGGTTCCTACACCGTTGCACCTACTAGAGCAGCCACACCTTGGATTGAGAGTGCGACATCATCTCAAGAGTATGGTACATTGTCATCGTCCGTACCTACATCAGCTACGTCTTTGCGACAAGGTAATAATAAAGGTATTGATGATATAACTTCACATGAGAATGATGTGTGCCTAGTTAACTTGAATGCATCATGTGTTGATTTACCTGTTGATTTGAGCACACCACCTATTTTAGAGAATCATGTTACTGTCATGAATGCGTCATGTGATCAAACAACTGAAATACCAACAATTTTGAGTGCACCCATTGAATTAACTGTTGATGCAAAAGAACCAATGTTTAATCATTTTGAGATGGCCTCTAATCTTGGTGATGATTCTGTGTCAAATGACTTGTTGCATGTTTGCTTATTTAAGCATGTTGTAGCATGTAAATTTGATGCAAGTAAGGTTTATTCACCAATGTTGGGATGATTTAATGATGAACATTGTCAATATTCTGAAATAAATAAGAGCTTCACTAATATGTGCAAACTGAGTTGCAATATTTTCATGCCTTCTACTTCTTGTGATAATATTTTGGCTTTAGATTTCATGAACTATGAAATTTACTCATGTATACATGTGTCATACATGCAAAAACCAAGGGAAGTAAAAAGATGGATGACATATACATATACAACATGTACACCTTGTCTCTTTTGCTAGCCACATTTTAGATTAAGCAACGCCGAGGACGGCTTTGTTTTCAAGAAGGGGAGGAGGATGAGGACATGACTACCTTGGATACAACCAAAAATATTGCATACAAGTATACTTGTGAGGTGATTTCTAATGCAAACTATGCAATAATTTATTTATGTCATCCAGGACAAAAATACTTCACAGACTTTTGTGCAATGTCTAATTGCAGGCGTATGGGACATTTGTACAATCCACATATGAAGATAAGGGAAAAATAGAAGTTTAGGTGTTGTTCAAAAAGTCCTCACACATCACTTTTGGGCCAAGAGAAGATAGAGTTCAAGTCTCTCTCATTCTGAATTCAGATTTGGACTACACATATATACCTGACTCAAAACGCAAAGAACTCTTTCATACAGACTACAAATTGGGTGATTCGTTTATTTGGAAAGTAGATTTCGTGCTCTTTCCAACCCAATTGGATTCACCTTCAAATTCATCCGGGGTGTTGAGTTATCGATAAAACAATCTGATGCTGTAGCAAAAACCGAGTCAAACTACAAGTCCAAAGGTGTTGCATCACCTCCACTTGGGCCCATGAGCCTTGTACGGCCTACGGTTATTTTTAGGCTGCCTTGGGACGTCCTTCCACCTCCTTGTCCGCCACCCCTTTGATGTAGGGTAGAACCCTAATCGACTGGTCTTTCACGAAAGGAGCGGAATCCCGCGAAGAATACGAAGAACACAAAGGGGAAAATGAGAGAAACACAAGGGGAAACGAAGAGGAACACTCAAACCAACATCAATAAGTCACACATGTGCTAGATCCTCGGATAAATGGAACGATACACGGTTCACAATCAACTAGGGACGATACACGGTAACCGGTCTTCTCCGTGAGGAGGTCTTGAATTCACAGGGGGATCTTCCCTTAGAAAAGGGGGCTTGAATACAAAGGGATCTTCTCCGAAGAGGCCGCGGTCTCTCGCAAGGAGGAGATCCGATATGGATGAGCGTAGCTCTATCGCTCAAATGAGCTATCACAACGCTAACCCTAGCTAGAAGGAATAGGTGGAGTATTTATAGTCTTAGTGCAAAAGAGGGGGGCAAAGGGGTACATGGGCTGTGGCCCAACACGAATCAGCACACAGGCGTCGGGCGTCCGGGGGTCACCGATCGTTCGAAGGCTCGCGAGGGTCCGGACGTCCGGTGCCTGTCGGACGTCCGTAATTTCGGCTCGGGTGCGCTTTGGTCGGACGTCCGGTCGGGGTCGGACATCCGGGCGTCGTCGGTCGTCCGAGGGTCTCCAGAAATCCGTAGATTTGGCTCGGGTGTGAGGGCGTCGGTCGTCTGGAGAGGGCCAGACGTCCGAAGCCTGGAGGTTGTCGGACGTCCGGTGCAGGCCGGTCGTCCGGAGCCTACAGCTTCCTCTTCATCACTTCTTCTTCTCCGTCTTGACGTCCATCTTCTTCTTCTTCTTCTCCTTGCTCCTTAGATTCTCCATGGTACCTGAGCATGCACAAAGTATCCGTATGAGGTAGTAGCCATGTCTCATGTGTATCAAAGTGGAAATGTGAGAGGAGTGATGTCACCTCGGTTTCGAGAGCTCTTGCACGTGCTCGTGTCATGGGTCCAAGAGGTGTCGTAGGAGATGTAGTTGGGTCCATGGGGATGGTCTTGGGATGCTCCGCATCATCTCCCCTCCCTTGGGGAAGATCCGTCCTCGGATCAAATGCTTCATCACCATGGTAGGGAGAACGATCTTTGACGTTGAAGGTGTTGCTCATGGAGTACTTGTCGCGAGGAATGTCGATCTTGTATGTGTTGTTGTTGTAGCGTGCAAGCACCTTGAAGGGTCCATCCACGCGTGGTCGAAGTTTGGACTTGAGTTCTTGGGGAAAGCGGTCCTTGCGAAGGTGTAGCCACACGAGATCTCCAATGTTGAATACCATAGGGTGCTTGTTGACGTTGAGCTTGGTCGCAAGACGTTGTACTTGGCACTCGATGGTGTTTCTTGTATCTTCATGCACCTTCTTGAGTTGTGTCTCGCGTGCACTTGCGTCCAAATTGATGCGGTCTTGGAGTGGTAGAGGAAGAATGTCCAATGGTGACAATGGGTTGAATCCGTAGATGACCTCGAAGGGGGACTTGCCGGTTGTTTAGTGTCTTGCTCTGTTGTAGGCGAACTCGGCGATAGGTAGGCACTCCTCCCACTCCTTGATGTTCTTCTTGATGAGTACCCGAAGTAGAGCGGAGAGTGTGCGGTTCGTAACTTCCGTTTGGCCGTCGGTTTGTGGACGATATGCCGTAGAGAAGAGTAGCTTGATTCCTAGCTTGGCGCATAGGGTCTTCCAAAAGTAGCTAAGGAACTTGACATTGCGGTCCGAGACAATAGTCTTTGGCACTCCATGTAGACGCAATATTTCCCTACAAAAGAGATTAGCAACATGTGAAGCATCGTCTATCTTGTTGCAAGGAATAAAATGTGCCATTTTTGAGAAACGGTCCACAACGACAAATATCGAATCTTTCCCATTTCGAATCCTAGGCAACCCAAGTACAAAGTCCATGCTAATGTCTTCCCATGGTTGGTATGGAATTGGTAGGGGCATATAAAGGCCATGAGATTGAGCTTTGGACTTAGCTTTGCGACATGTAGAGCATCGGTTGGTGAAGCGATTGACGTCCCGAAACATCTTGGGCCAAAAGTAGTTCTTCGAGAGCGTAGCGAACGTCTTGTCGCGTACGAAATGTCCCATTAAGCCTCCTCCAAGAGATTCCTGCAAAAGCAACAAACGAAGAGAAGACTCGGGGATGCAAAGTTTGTTAGCTTTCATAAGATATCCATCTTTGATGTAATAGCGTTCCCAAGAGGTGTGCGACAAACACTTGGAATAAGGAGTAGCAAAAGTTGCATCATGCTCATACAAGTCTTTGATATGCTCAAAACCAATGACATCCAATTCAAGTTGAGTAACGAGCATGCATATGCGAGAAAGTGCATCCGCTACAATGTTTTCCTTTCCATTGATGTACTTAATGACACAAGGAAAAGACTCAATAAATTCACTCCATTTAGCATGATGTTTGTTCAACTTGGTTTGACCCTTAAGATACTTGAGAGTCTCATGATCGGTATGAATGATAAACTCATGTGGGCAAAGATAGTGTTCCCATTCATGCAAAACGCGCACTAAAGCATATAGCTCTTTGTCATAGATGGGGTAATTGAGTTGCGCTCCGGAAAGTTTCTCACTAAAGTAGGCTATGGGGCGCTTCTCTTGTGTTAACACACCACCTATGCCATTACCACTAGCATCGCAATGAATCTCAAAAGGCTTGTCGAAGTTGGGTAAAGCAAGCACGGGAGCATGAGTAAGCAAATTCTTAAGCTCATTGAATGCGGTATCTTGGGATGGTCCCCAAACAAAAGGCGCATTCTTCTTACTCAAAGCATGCAAACGCGAAGCAATGGTGCTAAAATCCTTCACAAAGCGACGATAGAAACCCGCAAGGCCTAGAAAGCTACGCACTTGTTGCAAATTGGTTGGTTGTGGCTAAGTCTTAATAGCATTTATCTTGGACTCATCAACATGAATACCCTTGGAGGAAACAACAAAACCCAAGAAAACAAGCTTGTCAACGCCAAAAAGGCATTTCTCCATATTAGCATAGAGTTGCTCTTTTCGAAAAGTTTGCAAAACGGTTCGAACATGGGTGACATGATCTCTAAGAGATTTTCTATAAACAAGGATATCATCAAAGTAGACCACAACAAATATACCAATGTAAGGGCGAAAGACATGATTCATAAGACGCATAAAAGTACCCGGTGCTTCCAATAGACCCATAGGCATGACTAACCACTCATACAAACCAAACTTAGTTTTGAAAGCGGTTTTCCATTCATCACCCTCTTGTATGCGGATTTGATAGTAACCACTCTTGAGATCAATTTTTTAAAAGATAGTGGCGCCACTAAGTTCATCAAGCATATCATCAAGGCGTGGAATGGGATACCTATAGCGAACGGTGATAGCATTGATAGGTCTACAATCGGAGCACATACGAAAGCTACCATCACGTTTTGGCACAAGAATGAACGGGACGGCACAATGGCTCAAACTTTCACGCACATGTCCATGGTCTATAAGATGCTTTACTTGCCTTTGTATTTCTTTGGTTTCTTCGGGGTTGACGCGGTACGGAGCTTTGTTCGGAAGCGGTGCTCCGGGGATGAGGTTGATGCGGTGCTCAATGCCTCGTAGTGGAGGTAGTCCCGGAGGTAGCTCGTCGGGGAAACATCGTGAAATTCCTGCAAAAGAGAAGACAACATTAGAGGAAGAGTGTGAGAAGTGTTAGTTTGTGGTGCATTGTCCTTGCACACGAGGACGTAGTGTACGACACTAGATGGGTTCTCACACACTCCTCTTATCTCACTTTTGGTGGCAAATAGGACTAAGTTCTTCTTTTCGCTCATCGTGGAGGTGTTCGATTTGGGCTTGTGGTGCTCACTCTCTTTTTGGTAGCTCGCTCAATCACTATGATCTCCACGATGGGTAGCTTGCTTGTCGGTGATCACTTGACTTGGAGACATGGGACGATGTACATACTCCTTGCCCTTCATCTTGAAGATGTAGTGGTTCGTTCGGCCGTTGTGGATGACTCCTCTATCAAATTGCATGGGCGTCCAAGGAGAAGATGGCAAATGGTCATTGGAACGACGTCGCACACTAAGGTGTCTTCGTAGGCGCCAATTTTGAAGGAGACTTGTACTCGGTGCTCGGCTTGGATAGTGCCGGAGTCGCTAAGCCATTGCACTTTGTATAGATGTGGATGCTTTGTCTTGGGCAATTGGAGCTTGGAGCAAAGTTCTTCACTTGCGAGATTATGACAACTTCCTCCATCGATGATGACCTTGACAAATCGTCCATTGATGCCGGCCTTGGTGTGGAATATGTGGCATCGTTGGTCTTCTTCTTGGTGATGTTGGAGAGTCAAGACCTTGGAGACAACAATGGCAGGACTTAAATCTTCATCGCAAAAGACTTGTTCCTCTTCATCGTTCACTTCTCAGTGCATGGCGACTTGCTCGATGGCGTCCATTTCTTCTTCACTCATTGAGTCGTAAATGTCGTCGTCGTTGAGGATCATGGTCCACTTGTTGGTGCACTCGTAGGAATTGTGGCCTCGGCCTCCGCAAGTGAAACACTTGAAGGAACTCGTCTTGATGGTCTCATCGGTTGGAGTTGATGATGATGAAGCTCTCGGCTTGAAGTTGCTCATAGTAGGAGGATGACTTGGAGTTGACGAAGCTTTATTTGAATTCGACTTGTCGATGGTGCCAGTAGAAGGTTTGGTAGTCGGTGTTGGAGTCGTTGAAGCTTGGTTGTTGGAGAAGCCGTATGACTTGGATAAGAACTTGGAATACTTGAAATCATCTTGCACTTGGCGTTCCACTTTGGTAGCTTGGTGCACTAGCTCGATGAGGTTCGAGTATGATTGGAAGTCGGCGATCTTCTTGATAGGACGGTTGAGTCCATTCAAGAAACGTGCCATTTTTGCTCATCATCTTCCGTGACGTTGGCTCGTATCATGGCAATCTCCATCTCCTTGTAGTACTCTTCAACGCTCTTGGTTCCTTGCTTGAGTTGTTGGAGTTTCTTGAAGAGGTCGCAGTTGTAGTAGGTAGGCATGAAGCGTGTTCTCATGACATCCTTCATTTGTGCCCAAGTGGTGATGGGTGGTTCACCTCTTGTCTCTCGGTGCTCTATGATTTGTTCTCACCAAATGAGGACATAGTCTTGGAACTCAAGGGATGCCATTGCAATCTTCTTCTCTTCATCATAGTTGTGCAAGCAGAAGATTTTGTTGACCTTCAATGCGCATGAAAGATATTCTTCGGGATCGTTGCTTCCATTGAACTTGGGCATGGTGAACTTGAGCTTTTCGTAGCATTGTTCTTTGTGTTGGGGTCGTAGATGATGACGTCCATGTTGGTTATGATTGTTCAACTCGTGGTGCTCTTGGCGTGGAGGGTAGTCATCCTCATGTTGCTCTTGTCGTGGATGATCTCCATTGTCTTCATGCTCTTGATGAACTTGTTGTTCTTGGCGAGCTTGTGGAGGAGCTTGTCGAGCATGACGTTGCACGCGAGCTTGATGTCGTCGTTCATGAATTTCTTCGCGAAGTGCTTCCTCTTGTTCACATGCTTGTCGGCCTCGGTCGGCTACGGCTCCACTTGAATCTCATAGGGCTTGTTGCGCCTCAAGTGCTTGAGCGTCACAGAGTTGTTGTTCTTGGCGTTGTGCCTCGGCATATTGTGCATTTTGTTGAAAACGTGTTCGTTCTTCCTCTTCACGTTGGTGTTGTCATTTTCGGTCTCGTGCTAGCGCAAAGGCCTCTTTAGTTTGACGTCGTCGGTGCTCTTGCGAGTCGGTGTTGCGTAGAGGATTGAGGCTTGCTTGATGCTCGTTGTGCACGACACGGCGAAGAGTGTTCTATGTCGGTGTACTTGAGCCGGAGAGGGTGAAGTCAGAGTTGCGACTTGAATGACTCCTTCTTGAAGTGGAAGAAGAGCGGTTGAGCAACAAAGCGTGAATCTCGTCCATCCTTGCGTCATTCTCTTGCTTGTGATCATCGAGCTTGTGGTCGAAGTAGTCCCTTGTACGTTGCTCGGAGAGTCGCAAGTCGGTGGCGAGGTTGTCGATGCAGTCAGTCATGGCTTGTTGCTCTTGATGCAAAGCACGTTGTGCACCAAAGAGGTGACTCTTGGTGACGAAGGAGTTCATGTCATCGTCTTGCTCCATGAAGAGTGGGTTGGTAGAAGTACTAGGCCTATCCATCATTCCAAGACAAATGTGAGTGGTAGAAAGAGAAGAATGAATACCAAATGTACCTTGACCGAAGTTGAAAGTGGATCGAGGATCACTCCAATGGAGGACAAGGAAATAGCACAATTGGTACTAGCTCTTGTCGGTTTCTCACACCTACACAAGTAAAAGCTTATGGTGGAGCTTGGTTAGGATGGTGGCACAAAATTTGATGTAATTGTAAGTGAGCTTCAATAATGTTGGAAAAGATTCGCAAGATGCAATGTAACAAGTAGACCAAGCATATAAGGTACACGGAAACACACACGCAAAAAGATAAGTGGGGTTGGGCAACCAAGGATGAGCCAAAATGTGGAATCCACAAAAATGCTCTTGTTGCACAACACTAGAGAGACGCTAGCACGATTGCACAATAGGCGGATACAAGAACTTGTGCACAAGCTACTTAGCAAAAATGCAACGACTTCTATCCCAAGTATGCTTTATGCAAGGTGTTTCTATGATATGATCCAAGATGATCGAGTATGACAATCTTAATGTTGTATGATGCTATGGTTCTTGCTTAAAAGCTCTTTGCTTATATTTCCTCTTTGCTTAAAAGCTTGTTTGGCTCTTTGATGTTGGAGCTCTTTTCTTATGCGATGCTTGACGAACCAAGATACCAATTGTGTATGCGATGACAAATTTGTGACACAAGAGATGATACCAATATATGAAACAATGATGTATGTATGCTATGGGACGTATGATCACTAATGTGCAAAAGTCTCAGTGCCGGCAATACTCAATGGCTAGTCTCGATGGGTAAGCAATGCAAAGGAGTAAGGCTATGATGGCTATCAATGTAATGGCAAGAGTGATATGTCCAATACCAAGATGAGGTTACCGGTCTTGCTCCCGGCATGGTGTCAAAATGGTGGCACGAATACCAAGGTGTAGTCGAGGTGGTCGTTGTTGATGACGCGTCCGTGGCGAAGATGAGCGGCGGTGATGTCGATGTCCAACCGTACCTACATAGCCGAAACACAAAAGGATACAGTGCCGCAACTCAAATTATCAAAGCTCGAAGTGGTAGCACGTGTCGAAGTGCGAAACGGTCCAAATGGTGGTGGTATGAGGAAGTGGTGATGGTGTAATGGTGGTAGGAGTGCGTATGCGGAAATGTGGGGCGGTGGTGGTGACTACACTGAAAAAATTCAGTTCGTCAGGGTCGGCCGGACATCCGTGCTGGGCCGGTCGTCCGGTCGTCATCGGACGTCCGGGCTGGGTCGGACGTCCGGTGCCTGGGCGAAATCGGGGCACGGGATGAACAACTAGGGTTCTTGATGGAGAGGTGGAAAATCGTCGAATCCGGGCGGATTTGTGGATGGGAAGGGTGGGGAAAAGGGGGCAAAGCTAGATCCACTCAACACAAAGAAAATCCATGGATCCAAACGAACAAAATCTCAACACACTAACAAATCACAAAAAAATTAGGGCTATTTTTGGTGGGGAAATTTTCGAATTAGGACGAAAACAATAAAACAAGGCTAGAAACACAACGGGGAGGCTCCAAAATCGTGATCAACGTGGCTCATGATACCAAGATGATGTAGGGTAGAACCCTAATCGGCCGATCTTTCACGAAAGGAGTGGAATCCCGTGAAGAACACGAAGAACACAAAGGGGAAATAAGAGAAACACAAGGGGAGACAAAGAGGAACACTCAAACCAACATGAATAAGTCACACATGTGCTAGATCCATGGATACATGGAACGATACACGGTTCACGATCAACTAGGGACGATACACAGTAACCGTTCTTCTCCGTGAGGAGGTCTTGAATCCACGGGAGGATCTTCCCTTAGAAAAGGGGCTTGAATCCAAAGGGATCTTCTCCGAAGAGGTCGCGGTCTCTCGCAAGGAGGAGATCCAATATGGATGAGTGTAGCTCTATCTATCAAATGAGCTATCACAACACTAACCCTAGCTAGAAGGAATAGGTGGAGTATTTATAGTCTTAGTGCAAAAGAGGGGGGTAAAGGGGTACATGGGCTGCGGCCCAACACGAATCAGAACACAGGCGTCGGACGTCCGGGGGTCACCGGTCGTCCGGAGGCTCACGGGGGTCCGGACGTCTGGTGCCTGTCGGACGTCCGTAATTTCGGCTCGGGTGTGCTTCGGTCGGACGTCCGGTCGTGGTCGGACATCCGGGCGCTGTCGGTCGTCCGAGGGGCTCCGAAAATCCGTAGATTTGGCTCGGGTGCGGGGGCGTCGGTCGTCCGGAGAGGGCCGGACGTCCGAAGCCTGGAGGTCGTCGGACGTCCGGTCCAGGCCGGTCATCCGGAGCCTGTCGCTTCCTCTTCATCACTTCTTCTTCTCCGTCTTCACGTCCATCTTCCTCTTCCTCTTCTCCTTGCTCCTTAGCTTCTCCATTGTACCTGAGCATGCACAAAGTATCCGTATGAGGTAGTAGCCATGTCTCATGTGTATCAAAGTGGAAATGTGAGAGGAGTGATGTCACCTCGGTTTCGAGAGCTCTTGCACGTGCTCGTGTCATGGGTCCAAGAGGTGTCGTAAGAGACGTAGTTGGGTCCATAGGGATGGTCTTGGGATGCTCCGCATCACCCTTGCTCCTATACAAGTAGATCCATCTAGTAGCTTTTTCTTTGGGATTCGATTAGTTAAAAGTTAGCTAACGCAACTTCGTGTACTTCGTTCGTGTCCAATGACCAGATGAAGACCACTTTCGGATCCCCACCTTTATCTATACTTCATCTATATTCGCAATATTCAGGTTGCAATATGATATTCTTGCTTGTTCTTCGATTGTGTGCAGGAATAGAGCTTCGTGGTCAGGCTGATCGTGCTTCCAGCATCGTCAGTAACCTCGGGAGATTAGTTTAGCGATTGCTAAGGCGCAACATCATGCATGTTTGTAGTCAGATCGTCAAAGTCGACTCCGCCAAATTGATATTTATCATCTCATAGAAAGATCAGGACCCTCGCCTCTATCAAGATGAACATGGTCAAGTTGTCAGAAACGAAGCTCGTCTTCTTGCTCAAGGTTACACACAAGTTGAGGGAATTGACTTTGATGAATCATTTGCTCCTGTCGCTAGGCTTGAAGCCATTCGCATACTGCTAGCCTATGCTAACCACAATAACATCCTCCTGTATCAAATGGATGTGAAGAGCGCTTTTCTCAAAGAAAAAATCAAAGAAGAAGTATATGTAGCTCAACCACCTGGTTTTGAAGATCCAAAGCATCCTGATATGGTCTATAAGCTCAACAAGGCACTGTACAGCCTCAAACAAGCACCACGACCTTGGTATGACACACTCAAAGACTTCCTAAAGAGCAAAGGCTTCAAACCTCTTTCTCTGGATCCCACTGTCGGTGTCAAAACTGGCAGATCTCGGGTAGGGGGGCCCGAACTGTGCGTCTGAGGATCAATGGTAATAAGGGGCGAAGAGGACACAATGTTTACCCAGGTTTGGGACCTCTTAAAGGAGGTAAAACCCTGTGTCCTGCTTGATTGTATTCAATGAGTATATGGGTTACAAGAGTTGATCTACCTCGAGATCGTAATGGCTAAACCCTAGCTGTCTAGCCTATGAGAATTCTTATAGCTTCTACGGACTAAACCCTCCGGTTTATATACACACCGGAGGGGTCTAGGGTTTTACAGAGTCGGTTCGTAGGGGAAGGAAATAACATATCCGGACACCAATCTTGCCATCCATGCATATAGGAGTCCTACCCAGACATGGGGGAAAGTCTTCTGCTTGTATCTTTATAGCCCATCAGTCCGGCCCATATCAAATAGCCTGGACACCCGAGGACCCCATAATCCAGGACTCCCATAGTAGCCCCGGAACTTGCCTTCAATTGATGATGTAGTATCTATCTTATATCTTCAGCTTTTGCAAGGCAGGTTCTTCATTATACTTTGGACGGATAATAGTCTGACCCGGACTTTCATGTTCTGCCTTTATGACTCCTTCCCCGTCGTCGCCTCGATTTCCACGCACCGGGCAAATGCGAACGGTCCATAATATTTTTTTACAAATAAACCCCTGACCACACTGGGCCGGCGCCTATATAAAGAGGTTAGATCCCCAAGTGCCATCCACATCATGCAGAGAACATCAGAACTAGCCACGGAAAACTTCAAATCATGGCCAGCGCTCGCAGCTCTTCTTCGCGCCCTCATGGCCTCAAGAGGGTGATTGACGGAGCTGCTTAGTGTCCCATCTTCAGCTAAGTCGACTTCAGATGCAGGGATATCTCCCTCTCGTAGATCTAGTCCCCGTGCGAGCGGGATTGGCCTTGATCGGCAATGATGTGCTAGCAAAAAATTTCCCCAACCACAACAAGGAGGAGAGGGTATGCTTCATTTTGTTTCTCTTGTGGGGCTTGGGATTTCCAATCCATCCCTTTCTCAGGGGCCTGTTGGAGTTCTACGGAATCCAACTACAAAACCTCACCCCAGGTTCGATTCTACACATCTCAGGCTTTGTCGCTCTCTGCGAACCGTTTTTGGGCTGTGAGGCCCATTTCGAACTATGGAGAAAGTTTTTTTGCCTCGTCCCTCGCCATTGAGGGGGTTCCATATTTGAAGTGGGCGGCACCAAAGTGTGCCGCATAGCCGGATCAGGCTACCCTATTGGAACTCCTCAAGGAGGTATCCCAAGAATGGTCTTCGGAATGGTTTTATATTGAGGATGTCCCCCTTCCGGACCCAGTTCGGTGCGGCCTCCCCAAATTCTCGAGTGCTCCTTTGAAGAAACGCCTCAATTGGCGCCCCTGGAGTCCCAAGGAGGAAGACAGTGCGGAAGTAAAGAGGTTGGTCAGCAAGGTCAGATTACTAGCTCATTCCGAGCTCTCGATAATCGAAGACATGGCCATCACAATAAAATGATGTATTCAACCCCTTCAGTCCAGAGTAACTCCTTTATGGTGTTATAATGGAGAAGACAATGCATCTCGCTATAGATGTAAGGGCCCAGATACCCAGCCGAACTGGCATAATCCTGGCCGATCTGTATAAGGGGGAGAAAGAAGACTTCCTTCGCTTAAACTGCCGAGAAGGCTTTTCCATGTACCACCCCATTGAATGGGTAAGTTTTTCGATTATCAGCACTATTCCACCTCATTATCGAGGTATGCTAATCAAATTGTTCTTGTTGTCTTAAATTAGTCGTGGAGGAAGGAGGTTGAGAACATTCATTGTCCCTCCCCACAACCAGAGGATCACGCTCGCAACAAAGACCCCGGCTTCCGCAACAATCCAGATATATAAATAGTGTTCGATGATGGAGTATTTTATCAGGCGAGCCTTCACGGCTCGGAGGTGGCAATTACAGCCGACTACCCGCACCTTATCCCTTCTCCATCGTAAGTATTCCAGAAACTTCTTCAAAAAGGAGCCCATGTTTACACCCTACCCCTCACACTAAAATGTGTTTTATAGGATCGGCGCTCCGCAAGCCGTACTCCATCGAGAGCGGCCTCTGTGCAGGGTGATCGTTCGAAATGAAAGGAAACCGGAAGCACCGCCGAGCCTCCTCCTTCTCCAAAGAGGTACATCTTTTGATATGTGCCTAAGCATGAGATCAAATTGTAAAACTTCTCCTCCTGGGCAAACGCCCTGCTAACTGTGTATCGGCTAATCCGGCCCCGGGCCCGTCAATCAGGATGAGAGCTGATACAGTACCAAATCCACCCCCTCACGAGGATTTGGATGACGTATCCATCACAAATTTGGAGGTGGAGAGCGTGATGAATCATCACCGACTAAAAGAGGCCATGCGCGCTCTAGTTTTTATTGAACAGGAATTCACCGCCCTCAGCTCCGTGGTTGCATATATCCGGGCAGCCCGGGACGGACTTGCCGGAGTTATGCAACTATTCTCAAAGGATATGTAGGTAATAGCTTGTGCAAATTTAATAGATATATGCCAGTAGCCCCAGAGACTTGAAGCAGTTTAGGCCAACCGATTTAAGGATCGTTATGACCTGCAGGTTTTTAGGGGGAAGAACAATGCGCTATCCCAGGAGCTGAAAACAAACCAGATGAAGCTGAATGCCGTCACCATGGAGCTGGCGGAGATGAAGAAAGCCACAATGACCACCGAGCAAAAGAAAAAGCTTGAAGAGGAAAAAGATAAACAAGCCGAAGAGATAAAGAGCTTAAAGGCTCAGTTATCAGCCGCACAGAAAGAAAATAAGAAGTTGAAAGGCGGCATATTCGGTATGGCCTTTTGACCTATCCAAACGATTTATAATATCCCATAGTTTAGATTTTCACAACTTTGTTGTTGTTGCAGGTTTGCTAACCAGTCGGCCTGAAGAGGAAGTATCCGAAATTCGAGGCGACGTGCTTAAGGAACTGACCATGGTGCATGAACGAGCCTAGAAAGCTATGAAAAGTATGGTGAAGGCTTTATGGCCGTCTGATGCCCCTCCAGAAAGTATGGAGGGGTTGGCGAACCTGTTCAAAGGTGCCCGGCGCCGTTTCGAGCTATGGAAGGCGTCCGCATGTTGGGAAGGTGCAAGAGAGGCATGGGCGATGGTGAAAACGTGCTACACCAGACTCGATCCGAACCATATGGCCCGTGTTGGACCTCAGGGACCCGACGGAAAAGAGATTCCCGTGAACTTGGTATATGACCAAGTGATGATAGTTGTGAAGTACTCGCAAGAAGACTGTAGTTTAGACAGTCTTATAGATGGCATAGATAAATAGTAGGCGTTCGATTCTGTGTATCAATGTACTTTTATCACCGAACTTATCTCCAACCGAACATGTCAAAATTGTTCATCGCAGACTTTTGGCTTCGGGCTCCGAACCAAGAAGGTGGAGTGTTTTTGGATACCATTTTGGAGTGTAGGAAACATTCCCTATGTCCGGAAAACAGGCAATCCAGTCATATTGCTCAAACAGACAAAATTTGTTCGAGGAGTTATGTTATATTAATTTTTGAACGTAAGAAACATCTTCCAAGGAAAATAGTTCCATTAAGGGTTCCTTTCCCTGGGTTGGCATTCTTAGGCCTTGATCCGAATCACAGGGAGCCTATGTTGTATAAATTTTGAAGGGTTATAAAACATAAATGATATGTTGCTTCTTTGCCGACCAATTATTCTCTTAAGAACACTAGCTTTCGGCTTTGCCCGTCTGAGGTACAGGTCCGGATTACCTGACTGTAACAATCACAGAGGTGATCCCTTTACACCCTAGTCGAACAATCGGGAACGTAGGGTATAAACACAGGAGCGAGGCAACCCTGCTTGACAAAAACTTAAGTCATAGAGGTGCATATAATGGCAAAAAGTGTATATAACAAAACGACATAGACAATGTAAGCCATAAGCTTTTAGTAATAAGCTTCGTCAAGGAAGCCCCCAGTCATAGTGGGGTGCATACATTTAAGGATGTGTACCCCTGAGAGTTCGGCAGATCCGAACATACCCTGTGAAAAAAGGAAAAACTAAAAAAGAAGAGGAGACAAAAAGAAAAAAGGAAATTTAGAAAAACAGAAAGGATGCATCCAAACTATCCGTAGAATCTTCGGAGCCGAGCGGCGTTCTAGGGATTCGGCTAAAGGCGATTATCTGATGCATTACGAAGGTGGTAGGCTCCTCCTGTGAGAACTTCATCTATGATGAAGGGGCCCTCCCATTTTGGTTTGAGCTTATCCTTCTTCTTCTCTGTGAGGCGCAAAATGAGTTTGCTGACGTTATAAGTCTTGGCCCGCACTTCTTTGCTTCTGTATCGCCTAGCCTATTGTTGATAAAATGCGGAACGGGATTGTGCAACATCACACACCTGTTCAAGGCCGTCTAGGTCATCCTGTTGGTCGAGCTCGGCTTCTATCTCTTCGTACATGTGCACTCGAGGTGAGTCATGAATAATGTCGCAGGGCAAGACAACCTCTACACCGTACACCGTGAAAAAGGTGCGTATCTGGTTGTTCGATTAGGCGTAGTTCGCAGCCCCCAGAGTATGGAGTCGAGTTCGTCAACCCAGTGCTTATCTGACTCTCGTAGGGAGCACACTAGTCTAGGTTTAATGCCGCTCATTATCAAGCCATTAGCCCTTTCAACCTGACCGTTTGTTTGAGGGTGGTAGATGGATGCATAGTCGAGTTTAATGCCCAAGTTAGCACACCAGTTTTTCACCTCATCAGCTGTAAAATTAGAGCCATTATCAGTGATGATGCTATGCGGGACACCATAACGGTGTACTACAACGGATATAAAGTCGATCACTAGCCCTGCTTCAGCCGTTTTTACTGGTTTGGCCTCTATGCATTTAGTGAATTTATCCACCATGACCAATAAGTATTTCTTTTTATGGCTTCCCACTTTAAGGGGTCCGACCATGTCTAGCTCCCAGACCGCGAAAGGCCAAGTAATGGTGATTGTTCTTAAGGTAGTGGGAGGCATATGGCTTTGATTGGCGAAAAGCTGACATCCCACAATGTTGCACAAGGCCTTGTGCATCTTCTCGGGCCGTTGGCCAGAAGAAACCTGTTCGGAAGGCCTTACTTATGAGGGCCCGAGCTGTGGCGTGATGGCCGCCCAGACCAGCATGTATTTCAGCCAAGAGTTGCCATCCCTCCTCTTCAGAGATGCACCTTTGAAGGACTCCAGTAGTGCTTTTCTTGTATAGTTCACCTTCGTGGACTCTGTAAGCTTTAGAACGTCGGACTATGCGACGGGCCTCATTTTGATCATCAGGAAGCTCCTGCCTATTAAGGTAGGCCAGGAAGGGTTCAGTCCATGGAGCAATAACAGTCGTGATTTCATGAGCAGAGGGTGTTATTGCGGTATTTGAACCCCCGATGATATATGTATTGTGGTCGGCTGCTCGGGGAATGATCGGGTCTAGACTGGCATTTCCGCTCTCGTCCTGCCACACCATGGATGGCTTAAAGAGCCTTCCCACAAAGGTGTTAGGTGGGATGGGGTCGCGCTTGGCGCCCATTCGAGCAAGGTTGTTTGCTGCCTGGTTACTGTCTCGAGCGACGTGATGAAACTCAAGCCCCTCAAACCGAGCCAATATTTTTAATACCACGTTTCGGTATGCCGCCATTTTCGATCTTTTGCATCGAACTCTCCATTTATCTAGGATATCACGAGGTTTGAATCACCGCACACCTCTAGGCGTTGTATGCCCATGGAGACAGCCATTCGGAGACCATGTAGAAGTGCCTCGTATTCGGTTGCGTTATTGGAGTCCGTGTACATGATTTGAAGCATGTAGCAGACTGTGTCCCCCGTCAGGGATGATAAAATGACACCGGCCCCCAGTCCCACTAGCATTTTAGAGCCTTCGAAGTACATGGTCCAGTTGGAGTATGAACAGTACTCTTTGGGGAGCTCGACTTCCGTCCACTCAGCGATGAAGTCGGCCAACACCTGAGATTTAATAGCTTGGCATGGCTTATATGTTATTTTGAATGGTAAGAGCTCAATGGCCCATTTGTCTATGCGGCCGATGGCATCCCTGTTATTTATATTGTCATTGAGTGGTACTTCCGATGCCACCTTTACCGAACACTCTTGAAAGTAGTGCCGGAGTTTTTGGGATGCCATAAAGATTATGTAAGCTATCTTTTGGTAGTGAGGGTATCGGGGTTTACATGGTGTAAGGGCCTCAGTTACGTAATACACTGGTTTCTGTATGAGGAATTTGTGCCCCTCTTCCCCTCTTCCCCTCACTCGACGATGAGTACGGCACTCACTACCTGGTGAGTTGCGGATATATAAAGCAACATAGGCTCGCCAACACTTGGGGTTGCTAGGATTGGGTTGCCTATTAGTAAAGCTTTTATTTCTTCCAATCCGGTTGTAGCCGCATCCGTCCACTCGAAGTTGTCGGTGCGTCGAAGCAGTCTGTACAGTGGTAATGCCTTTTCTCCCAATCTGGAGATGAAACGGCTCAGCGTTGCCACGCGCCCTGCTAGTTTTTGTACATGGTTTAATTCTGTTGGTATGGACAGTTGTGACAAGGCTCGGATTTTGGTCGGGTTTGCTTCAATTCCCCTGTTGGAGACAATGAACCCTATTAGCTTTCTGGCTGGGACGCCGAGAACACATTTCTCTGGATTGAGCCGTATTCCATATGTTCGAAGGTTGTCAAATCTGATGTGGAGATTGTCCACCCGTGATTTGACGTGTTTAGTCTTGATGACCTCGTCATCCACATATACTTGCACTGTCTTGCGAATTTGGTTTTCCAAACATGTTTGAATCATGCGTTGGTAGGTGGCACTAGTGTTTTTAAGCCCAAAAGGCATGGTGTTAAAATAGAAAGGCCCGTACGGGGTAATGAATGCCGTTGCGACCTGGTCGGACTCCTACATCTTAATTTGATGGTATCCAGAGTAAGCATCGAGGGAACACAATGAGTCATGTCCCGCGGTTGCGTCAATAATCTGGTCGATGCAGGGCAATGGGAAATGGTCTTTGGGGAAGGCTTTATTGAGGTGTTTAAAATCGACACAGGGGCGCCAAGACTTATCCTTTTTCGGCACCATGACCAAGTTGGCTAGCCAATCCGGGTGCTTGATTTCTCTAATGAACCCGGCTTCGAGTAGTTTGGCTAGCTCCTCCCCCATAGCTTGTAGTTTGGGTTCAGAGAATCGCCGCATCATTTGTGACTGGTTTGAACCCCTTGATTTTGTTGAGGCTGTGTTCGGCCACTCTGAGTGGGATCCCGGGCATGTCTGAAGGGTGCCAGGCGAGGATGTCCCAATTTTCACGCAGGAACGCTCGTAGGGAGGCATCGACTGTCGGATACAATTGTGCTCCAATGGAAGTTGTTTTGTTAGGATCCATTGGGTGCACTTGAAATTTAACTATTTCATCTGCTGGTTTGAAAGAGGTGGATTTGGGTCTCTTATCGAGAATCACATCGTCCTTGTCCATCGTGGATAGCAGGGTGGTTAGTTATTCGGCCGCAAGGGTTTTGGATAATGCCTCCTGGGCCAAAGATGTGGTTTTGTTTTCAGCGCAGAGTGCTATATCCGAATCACTTATGATTGTGATTATCCCATTGGGCCCCGACATCTTAAGCTTCATGTACCCGTAATGGAGTAAGGCTTGAAAGCGTGAAAAGGCATCCCGCCCAAAAAGTGTGTGATATTCGCTGTTGAAGGGGGCCATGTGGAAGAGCAACTCTTTAGACCTGTAATTCTCAGGCGTGCCGAATACTACATCAAGTTTGATTTTCCCCGAACATCGTGCTTCTCAACTGGCGATGATGCCTCGAAAGGTGCTACTGCTTTGCTCTATGTGTGCTCTATCAATATGCATTTTGTCGAGCGTGTCCTCATAGATGAGGTTAAGTTCGCCGCAGCCTTCCATGAGCACTTTGGTAAGTCGAAAGCCGTCCACAATTGGGTTTAAGACCAAGGCGGCGGGTGCTCGGACTTATCGGGCCCTTGGTTTGTCATCAGCAGTGAAGGTTATTGTCGTGTCATTCCATGGGCTCATCGCGGTTACTTGGTTAATTTCATCAAGGTCACGGTGTGTCATTTTGCACCGATTATTTGAAGAGAAGGTCTCAAAGATCGTAAAGACGTTAAGATCATCATCTTCCTAAGAATTCTTCTTTGGAGTAGTGGTGGTGAGGATAGCCTCCCCGCTTTAGCCACTTGCCGGAGTACCCAACATGCCTGAAGGTTGTGAGTTGGTTTGGTGCTTGGCATCGCATGTATCGGACAGGGCTTGTCGAGGAGTTCGTCAAGAACGAACCTGTATCCCGTGAAGGGTTTGTTTTTCTTACCGACGGGGATGTGATCGGATGCCTCGTAAGGGTGTATCCATTTTGCCCGGACAATGGACTGCTTAAAGGCAGCGGGTTCCAACCGGGCTTTCTGGGCCTTCCATGTGCTTTCCATCGTGCAATACTTCTGTACTAAGTGTGATAATTCCGTAAAATTCTGTATGCGATGACGGCTGAGGGCGTTCAGAATTCCCTCGTCCGTACAATTACGATAAAAATCAAAACTGCATCGTGATCATAGCAATCTTTACTCTTGTTTGTAACGAGGAATCTGGCCCAAAAGTGATGGACCATTTCCTGAGGTTGCTGCCTTACATACATTAGGTCACATATGTCTGGAGGCCTTGAATTACTTGGAGAGTATTGATTGTGGTGGGTCGGTGGGATAAAACCCGAATCTCGACCCATGATTGAATCCGGAGCTTGAAAAATCTCCGAGGTCGCCAGTTCGGGTCCGGGAAGATCCAAGTGCTTTTCGGGCCCTATGTCCGACCCTGAGCTCGGAGGACGTGGAGTCTCGTTCCGAGGGAGGGTGTCCGGCTCGAGAGGTTTGGAGATCCGAACATAGCTCATGTTTAACTTAGGGGAAGAGGTTTTTTTGGCTCGTTCCTCGACGATCGCTACCAGATGGGTGATCGGCGGGGAATTCATTTCCCTCTGATCGGTTTTGAGCCCGATCCGATCATAATTCGTTGCTAGCCCCAGGGCGGCGATGCGATCTAGCAGCTCGTTTAAGGACGAGACATCTGTCGTATCCATCTTTTCGAAGTGTTCGAGACCGATGCAGAGGTGATGTTTGGGGGGCACCATCGGCTTGACGGTCGTGTGGGTGCCCACGGTGAAACCATCGAGTTGGAGGACATGTCCCAAAGTTAGGGTCCTTCCATAAGTGATATCGTCATTGATGACAAGGCGGGCCATCGATCCTTCTATTGACAACACAATGGAACTTTCAATGAAAGCACCAATATCGGTGTCAAAACCGATAGATCTCGGGTTGGGGGTCCTGGACTGTGCGTCCGAGGATCAATGGTAATAAGGGACGATGGGGACACAATGTTTACCCAGGTTCAGGCCCTCTTAAAGGAGGTAAAACCCTATGTCATGCTTGATTGTATTCAATGAGTATATGGGTTACAAGAGTTGATCTACCTCGAGATCGTAATGGCTAAACCCTAGCTATCTAGCCTATGAGAATTCTGATAGCTTCTACGGACTAAACCCTCCGATTTATATACAACCCGGAGGTGTCTAGGGTTATACAACGTCGGTTCATAGGGGAAGGAAATAACATATCCGGACACCAATCTTGCCATCCACGCATATAGGAGTCCTACCCACACACGGGGGAAAGTGTTCTTCTTGTATCATTACGGCCCATCAGTCCGGGCCATATCAAATAGCCCAGACACCCGAGGACCCCCTAATCCAGGACTCCCTCACCCACTCTCTTCATGAAGACATATGATGGAGAACTGCTTGTATGCCAAATATATGTGGATAACATTATCTTCGGTTGCACTGACAAAATACATAGTGATGAGTTCGGGCATATGATGCGAGAGCAATATCAGATGTCTATGATGGGAGAGCTGAAATTCTTCCTTGGTCTTCAAATCCGTCAATAGAGAAATGGCATCTTCATATCACAAGAAAATTACCTCAAAGATTGCCTGAAGAAGTTTGGAATGCAAGACTGCAAAGGATACACGACGCCAATGCCAACCAAAGGTCAACTGGGCTCCGACGATAATGGTAAGGTGTCCGATGAAAAGGTATACCGCTCCATGATTAGCTCTTTATTGTATTTATGTGCATCTAGGCCAGATATAATTCTTAGTGTTTGCATGTATGCCCGATTCCAAGAGGCACCAAAGGAATCGCATCACCTCATGGTGAAACGAATACTTCGATATTTGGCTCACACCCCAACACTAGGATTATGGTATCCAAAGGGCTTAGAGTTTGATCTAGTTGGATTCTGAGATGCTGATTATGCTGGTGACAAGGTTGATCGCAAGTCCACATCAGGCACATGTCACTTTCTTGGCCGATCTCTTGTCTGTTGGTCTTCAAAGAAGCATAACTGTGTATCACTATCCACTGCTGAGGCTGAATACATTGTTGCTTTATCTTGCTGCGCTTGGCTTCTCTGGATGAAGCAAACCCTCAAGGACTATGGCATCAACATGAAGAATGTGCCCCTCTACTGCGACAATGAAAGCGCCATCAAGATTTCTCACAATCCAGTTAAGCACTCGAAGACAAAGCACATTTAGATTTGTCATAACTTTCTCAAAGATCATGTGTTGAAGGAAGACATTGATATCATACACGTCAACACTGAAGAGAAATTGGCAGATATCTTCACGAAGCCCTTAGATGAGAAAAGGTTTTTGCAAGCTGCGGTGTGAGCTAAATATCTTAGAATCCTCAAATGTCCTGTGAATGGACACACACATCCTAACGCTTATGCATATTGATGACTTAGGTGCGCAACACACAAAGTACAAGTCATGAAGACATACACTCTGAGTGTGAATACATTAATGCGGAAAATGACTTCGGAGCGCCACGATAATTATGCGCTGTGTCTGGGTCTAATACTTCCTATACGGTGGGTAACACCACCACTAACATTTCTTGATTGTTTTAGTTTCGCGTCACATTGCATTATTTTCAAAGTTGGTTTGTCTTCAACATTGTTAGAGTAACACTACTCTAATTGCAGGATTAGAATAATTATTTGGATCTTTCCCGAACTGCCAAACCGGGCAACGACAAACAAAAAAAGGAAACCCACCCCACCTCTCCCAATCCCGATCCACCACCTCCCATGATCCAGATCCCCCATCTCCCCCGATCCAGATCCCCAAACCGGCAACGCACCCGCCACCCCGCCCCCAACTGGCGTTGGCGCCGCCACCGGCTCACAGCACCCCCTCTTCCCGAGATCCTCTTCGACGCCAGCACACCACCGGCCAACCTCGCGCGCTACCACCCGCTGGAAACCCCGTGCGTCACGGCCTCTTACCGAATCCCACCGGCGGAGCTCACCACAGCAACCACCGCGTTCTTCCTCTCGCCTACGCCCTGGAGAGGAACCTCCCAAACCTGCGCCATAGTGGAGCTCTCCTGCCCCAATGCCTCCTCTCCACGCTTGCCCTTCTCTCGTCGGAGCTGATGTGGGCCGCCGCATCACCCAGCTAGCTGGGATCCCCGTCCCCTGCCCCCGCGCCGTCCTGGTCGGCCACACTGACCTTCTCATGAGGGCCACCTTGACCTTCCTGGAGGAAGGTTCATCCATGGAGCGGCCGCTCCCGCCCCTCCATCTCCGGCGAGGGGTGCCATCCCTCCTGTTGTGCCCTCTTTCGGTGAAGCTCCACGCCAGCACTGTCGTCATCCCACTCCGGCCACCAGCACGCACATGATGTTCTTCTCATTACGGACAGCTCCAGGTTGAGTGATAACACAAAATACAGATGCTTGTCATACTCCTACTTGAATGTCTGGAGACATGAGACAATTATCAATTTCTGGCTGCAGATGAAGCATAGCAGTAGTAGTCATAGATCTACCATGGAAAATAGTTCGCGTGCTAATGTTTCAGAACGAGGTCTTTGAACCTTCGATGTTGTTAACAGATATTTTAGCACAGTAAGTCAGCAGTAGCTATATTCCATCTTCAACCTAAAACTATTGCATTTCGTTATATGGATAGTGTTTTATCTGCGGATTCAGCATTGCAGACATTCTGACGTTCCAAAATCTATAGAAAGTCTATGTAGAGCTGATCTACAGTCCAATCTATAGAAAGTCTATGTCTAACCAAGTGTCCAGAGCAAGGGAGAAAATTTCAGCAATCATAACAAGACAAGTTGCTCAATCCGGTTTATACCCATTAGTGTACCTTGGGTCCATTCCTTCCGGTCACCATCACTAATGTACTATATCAACTTACTGGTTCAATTAATTTATGGTTGAGCACCTCAAAGTCAAACCAGCAAATCCTAACCGTTAAACTAGTTACTGCAGTTATCCTCTTATTTTTTCATGATTTCTGGTGCTATTTGGGAGTAGTTAATCAATTTTGTTTTCGATTGGATGCATTTTCCAATAGAAATAGATGGTTTTTTACAGTTGAAAGTCCACATGTTCGTTCATACGCTCTACTAATTTGAATTTTGGGGATGCTCAAGTAAACTGTAACAAGCGTCCTTCCCTTTTTCATTCCGTTGCTAACATTTTGACATGATGCGGGAAGCATATGAACCTTGTACAATACTACAATATTTGAACTTCTGTTAACTTCCTATTAGACACACTAATGCAATGCAGTATGGCACTGCTTTCTTTGAGTATTCTTATTAGACACATACGATTCAGGAGCTTGAACAAAAAAATGTTGTCGTCATATAGGCCTTTAAGGTCTTTCCATTCAGTGTCTCTTCTGAAGTGAGTTCACAATTTTTATCTAGTCTGAATTGATTGTCTTTTTTGTGTTTGGGAAGTTCAATATTTGGTGTTGGGACAGGTTCGCTCCATCGCATGTGATAGATAATTCTGGATACCAGTTTGACCAGAGCGATGGTTGCAGTTCGTCGCACTGAAAGAGGGCATTCAAGTTGATGATGATCTAGAGTAAATGCCCTATTTGTTGGTGCTCCACGAGTGCAAGCTTGAATCTAAAAAAATCATAGAAATGATCATTTGCAAGTTAATAGTAGAAGCTACATTTTTCAGCTTGAAAGTTTACTACATTTGGTCAGATGATGACCTCCTTTCAGCACAGCTAGGAGTTCAGACAAAATACATTCAGAAACTGCTACTCGTTTAGTGAGCAGGGGCACAAATTCAAGGACACATGGAGCACTGAAGGTCCTTATATTTTCACTTTACCAATTCAAAAAAATTAAGTTATCAGCTCCACCAGCCGCTGGGAACTCCTTCAGTTCGACATCATGTTGTGCCATGTAGGCTACTGAAGGTGCAACAACATGTGCGTTCCTTCTCGCAGCTGTTTTCTCTGAATTTTTGCTACTACGTACACCCAGAGAGGAAGATAAAGCACCTCTGAATCTGAAGTTCAACTTCTTCGCTATAGGAGTGGTCGTCGAGTTCTTAATCGCTTGCAATACTTGCTTCTAGCATCTTGTACATGGAGTCAAAGTGCTGCCTGGTGCGCCATCTTGTTTTTGGATGGGGCGCCATCATGACCCAACGTCTCCTTGAGCTCTGCATCCCGTTCATCATGGCGGTTGTCCAGTGTCCTCACGACCTCCGCGACCAGTCCACCAACGCCCTTGCAGTGCGCCCTGAGCAAAACATGGGCTTTGTGCTAATGCGTCTGTTCATGCACCGGTGTATGCATGCGTGCTAGCATTTGTGTGTGCGCTGGGTGTGTTGCTTGCATGTTGTGATGTATGATGTATAGATTTTCTTTGAAGTTCATGTTGTGAATCCAACTAAGTTCGAACAAAAAAGATCAGATCACTACTGCTTTGAATTTGCTCCTGTACCAGAAATCTCGCTTCATTGCTATTGTACTATGTCCACTTATGTATTGTTTCTACATGGATTTTTGTCTGAAGTTCAGTAGTACCTTTGGGTGCAAAAAAGTAGGTTCAGTTTCATGGGTCCTTCAAAAACAGATGCTTTGTACAAAAAAAACTTTGGTTTCATGTGAGAAGTTCGAATATAAAATAAGGACAAGTTCGCATAGAGTAAAATTAGTGTAAATAAAAAATGTAGTGAGCCATGTATTGTTGATATTAAAAAAATAACGAAGATGTTTGATGTTCTAACAAAGACATATTTTTCCAAATTCTAAAATACCCCAAGAAGGTCAAAATGAAATAACAGAGTAGTTCAATTTTTTAATAAGAAAACAAATTTTCTCAGTTCTAAAAAACTAAATGGATTTTGTGCTTTTTTGGGGAGTATGTTCTGCAGCCCGGTCTCATAAAAAACAAAAACAGAACGACATTTCTTAGGAACATCAAACGAGTTCAAAAAATCTTTAGAAGTGTAGATAGAACAAAGAAACAAGTTCAGGTAGAACACAATTCCCGAGCTCCATCTCTCCCATGCTACTCTCTGTTTGTTGTGTTCTTCAGTGGCCACAACAAAAGTGAATGAAGATATCATCTTCCAAAAATGGATATGTAAAAAATGTATTACTGTGAAAAAAATGACTTTAATTTTTTTTGTTTATGTAAAGGTCAAAATGTTGTGTTCGGGAAGGTCAAGTATGTTAACTGAAGGACGGGCGTGGTACTCTCTAGGGAGTAATATAAGAAAAAATGTACACAAAGAAGTTTGTGTATCACTTTCGTGAGAGTTCTGGAATTATTACCTACAGAGTTTGTGTATTGCTATCCAATTTATGCACACATAATTTTCTCTCCCGTGTGTGTCTATGCTTTTCGAAACTACAGTGATCCAAAAAAAATCACATGTAACCAAATTGAAAACTTTTGCAATTGCTACTGTTTGTTTGTTGTCATGTCTAAAAAATAAGTTTGAGTTGCTCTATGTTAGAATAAATAATTGAAAAAGACCCAAGAAGTCGAAATTTTAAAAAGAGAAGTTCAATATTTATACAAAATTCAGATTTTCCATAATATTAAAGAATGAGAAAAAAAGAAGTTCAAACATAAAAAACTAGAAGTTCAAAATTTCCTAGTTAAAGAATAAAACCAGTAAGTTCAATTTCAAATAACGAAGAAGTTCGATGTTTCTAAAAAAACCTCTAATTTTGACATTTCTAATAATACACAATGAATTCAAAAATAAAAAAGTAGAGCGGTTCAATGTCTCTAAACACTCAGATATTTTCACGTAACCAAGAGAAGTTCAGATTAATAATTTCCAGAAGTTCACGTACTACATAGTGTGCATTTTGTATTAAAAAAAGAATGAAAAAGCAAAGGCAAAAAGTTTTGTTGCTAGAAGTTCAAGTGCTCAGCCCGAGAAAGTTCAAAAATTCCTGTGAGAGAGTTTGAACAAAAATACGTGATAGAAGTTCAATGTGAAAATAGCGTGAAGTTCAACTACTACACGGAATGCGTTTCAGATAGGAATATAATAATAGAAAACAAAAAGCTTAAAATGTTTGTTGCAAGAAGTTCACATGCTTCTCCCGGTGAAGTTCAAGATCTCTAGTGTGAGACGTTCGACCTTCAATTACATGGAAAAAAGAGGCAAAAATGACGATGTTTTTGCCCTTTTTAAAACTTCTCTCAAACGACAAAAAATTGTAACGTTTGTCTACATGAAAAACATGCTCCTATTCATAAGCTTTTCAATGGTATATTGTATGCTATATTCCGATAATTGGTTTAAAAGTTTTTATCTATACTGTTAAAAACATATTTTTATGCATTCAAAAAAATAATTCGAACCGTCGCGAGTATGAAAAACTGATCAACACGAAAAAGTTGTTTCTTCTCAACAGCTTTCCATCGGTACATCGTTTTCTCAATTCCGGTAAGTGGTTTAGGAGTTACAGGCAAAAAACCGCACATCAAAAACAGAGTGAAGTTCAAACAAACATGCCCGAGAAGTTCAACTACTTCACGCAGTGCATTCCATTCGCGATGAAGGCAGACATCATGATCTCGTTATTTTCTAATTTACTTCAAAACGGCAGGAATATGATTTGTGTAAGCTCAAGTCCTTGGTCGGGGAAAGTTAAAAAAAATATTGTGAGAGAGGTTTGTACAAAAGGAATATCATTTGAGTAACACTGCCGAATGGATGAGAAAATTACAAACGAAAATACGTCACAGAAATTCAACGTGAAAACATTAGGAAGTTCAACTACTACACATAAATGATTTTTGGATGAAAAACTTTGAAAACCGTCACGAGAATGAAAAAAATGATCAAGACTGAAAAGTTGCGTGTTTACAGCAGCTTTCCATCGGCTCAATTACGGTGAGTGGATGGAGAGCTACCAGCAGAAAAAGCACGTGAAAAACAGAGTGAAGTTCAAGTAGACATGCCGAGAAGTTCAGGTTCTTCACGTGGTGCATTTTCGAAGCTTTCAACGGTATATTATTTGCCCCATTTTCGAAGCTTTCAATATGAAAACGGCTAGGAATCAGAGAAAACCATCAACATGAAAACCATCAACCATCAGAGAAAACCTTCAATATTTTTTAACTTTCTCCAACCGAGGACTTGAACTTACACAAATGATATTCCTGCCATTTTCAAGTAATTTAGAAAATGGCGAGATCATGATCTTTTTCCTTCATCGCAAGAGGAAATGCATTGTGTGAAGTAGTTGAACTTGTGGGGCACGTCTGTTTGAACTTCACTCTGTTTTTGATGTGTTATTTTTTGCCCGTAACTCCCCAACACTTACCGGAATTGAGCAAATGGTATACCGATGGAAAGCTGTTGAAAACCCGCAACTTTTTCGTATTGATCATGTTTTCATACTTGCGATGGTTCAAAATATTTTTTGAATGCGTAAAAATGTGTTATTAACGGTATACATAAATTTTTAAACCATTTATCAGAATGTAGCATATAATATACCATTGGAAAGCTTATGAATAGGAGCAACTTTTTCATCTACACAAATCATTAGAAATGGCAAAACAACATCGTTTTGCCTGTTTTTAACATGTAATTGATGGTCGGATGTCTCGCACTAGAGATCTCGAACTGCACCCGGAGGAGCACGTGAACTTCTTGCAACAAACCTTGTAGGATTTTAGTTTTGTATTCTTTTATTCTCTTTCGAAATGCATACCGTGTAGTAATTGAACTGCTCAATGTTTTCACCTTGAACTTCTGTCCCATTTTTCTGTTTGTAATTCCCCACTCCTGTTCTGAAACGCATTCTGTATAGTAGTTGAAATTCTTACTGTTTTCATATTGAACTTGGGCCAAATATTTTTTGTTTGTAATTCCTCACACATTCCTCGGAGTTCCACAAATGGTAAATCATTAGAAACTTGTTGAAAAGATGCAACTTTTTCAAATACGGGTAAACTTTTCTTTTCGAACATCATACACCAATTTGTTTTTACCATTTTTTTGCAACATAGTATACAATATAACCTCGGAAAGTTGTTGAATAGGAGAAACTTTTTTCATGTAGAGAATTTCTGTTTGCAATTTGTAACGGATAGAGGATTTTGTTAAAACATAAAAACTAACATATTTTGTGTGTGTGTGTGTGTGTGTTTGCACAAGTAAATACACGCACCTCCTTCATAAGAGGTTTTGAACTTCCTTGTCCCACCATGTAAACTTTTAGCAAATGTTTCTTTTAACTTTACCATTTTATTCCTTTTTTGTATATCAAAAACACTCCATATAGTAGTTTAACCGCTGGTTGTTTTCACTTTGGACTTCTGTGTTATTTTTTATCTGAACTTCACATTTTGCATTTTTTGAGTAAAGACTCCTTTGTGATTTTTCAAACAAACAACGAACTTCACTATTTTTCAATTTGATCTTCATGGTTGATTCTTTAATAACAACAAATATATATATGAGTTTTATAAAAATGGTAATATCCTATATTTTAAAGTAGACACTGAGCACTTCATTGTTTTAGTTTGAACTTCTAGTTTTTCTAAAAACAGGGTAAAATCTATTAAAACTTTTTTAGTTGTTCCTTTTTTTAATTTCAACTTCTTCATTTTATTTTTAGTAACGAGAAAATTCTAAATTTTTTATATACTTCGGTCTTCTATGTTATTTTAATTTGAACTTCTCAACCTTTTTTTAGAAAAAAAATATGTTTTAAAATAAGCATCAAACATTTTAAAAAATGAACTTCATAATTTTGCTTTTCCTATAATAGGAAATAATTTGAGTTTTCCGTATACATCGAAGTACTTCGTTATTTTATTTGAACTTCTCGATTTTATTTGTTTAGTTCCAAGTAAAATCTGAGTTTTTAAATTTGAACTTCTTATTTTTTTAATTTGGACTTCTCATTTTTTCGAAAATGTGAAAATAAAATGCTCCCTTATATGTTTGCATAATTTATCGGAATGGGGCAAGTGATATACCATTGGACTTTTTTGTTTTGTTCTTCTATACAGGAATAATCCGAGTTTTGTAATAATTTTCGAACTACTTTGCTTTTTAAAATTGAACTTCTTGGTTTTATTCTTTATTGACAAGAAAAATCTAAGTGTTTTACATCTGTTGAACTACTCCATTTTTTAAATTTGAACTTCATGGTTTTATTATTTAGTATCGAGGAAAATCCCTTTTTTATAAATTTTATACTATTATGTTTTTAATTTTAGATTTATTGGCGTTATTTATTAGTAACGAGAAATGTCCTAGTTATGTAATAAACATCGAGCCGCTCACCTATTTAAATTTACACTTCTAGGTCTTTAAATAATAGGGAAATGTGTTTTTATAAACTTTTTGAACTGCTTGTTTTTTTAATTTGACCTTGTTGGTACCATAATAAATATAGAACTTCTTTGTTATTTAAATTTGAACCATTGGTTTTTTTAGAAATGAGGAGAATCCATTTATCCTATAAATTTTGAATTGCTCAATTTTTTAAATTTGACCTTCTTGGTTTATCTTTAGTAAGATGTAAAATCCTAATTTCGTAATAAACATTGAGCCACTCCTTTATTTAAATTTGAAATTCTAGGTTTTTTTACAAACAAGGAAATTAATTTTCCAACAATGGAAAAATCCATTGGATTTTTGGTACACACATATGTGTGCCATTACATAAATTTGAACTTCTATTTTGTGTGTGTTTTGAACATGTAAATACATGGTGAACCTCTCTCACAAGAATCTTTGGATTGAGTACCTGAACTTCTAGAAACAAACCTTTTAGACTTTTCATTTTTATTCTCTTTTTTCTATGAAACACACTCCATTTAGTAGGTGAACTTCTGGTTGTTGTCAATTGTACTGCTCTCTGTTTTTTTGACCCGAACATCCAACGTACTCTTTGTAATTGAGCAAATGATATACCATAAGAAAGCTCTTTCAATGGTGCAAGTTTTCCGTCAGCACGTTTTCCAAATTCACGATGGTCCAAGAGTTATTTCAATATGTTAAAATTTGTTTCGAATGATATAATCAAAAATTTCAAACCATTTTTTGAATTAAGGCATATGATATGCCTGGTGGAAAACTTATAAATATAAGCAACTTGTTCATGTACACAATTTTTTCATGTTCTTCGTTGTTTATGAGTAGTTTAAAAAAAGCCCAAAACGCCATCATTTTTCGTTTTTAGCATGTAAGCCCTTTTACAAGTGAAACTCTCTGCTATTTTTATTTGACCTTCTTACTTTTATTCTTAGAAAAGCAAAAAAACATTTTTAAGTAAACATAGAACAATTATTTAAAAAACTGAACTTCAAACTATTATTTTTCCTAGGAACGAGAAGAATTTTGAGTTTTGTTGGACATCGAACTACTCCGTTTTTATGAACATGCAAGTATTTTTGTTACTTTAATTTGACCTTCTTGCTTTTTTTCAAACACGGGAAAAATTCGGTTCTTTTTATAAACATCAAAATAGTATTTTTATTTGAACTTCTTGGTTTGTTAGAAATTGGTACAATCTGTTTTTTAAAGAACGTCAAACCGTTATGTTATTTAAATTTAAACTGCTTGGTTTTATTTTTTGCAAACATGAAAAACCATTTTTTTCATAAACACTAGCTAGGATTTTTCTAGAAACATTGAACGCCTTAATTATATTATTATTGAACTTCTATGTTTCTTTTTAAAATCTTGTTTCAACTTCACTTACGTATTTTATAATGTTTAGTTGGTTTTGTTTGGACTCCCCCATTTTTGGTGTTTGAATGTTTTCATATGCCTTCCCAAAATGTCCTA